>NC_090444.1:597255168-597565625 GCF_031143425.1 Pleurodeles waltl | reverse complement strand
TTGCAAACCTCAAAATTTGGATGAAAAAAAACACATTTTCCTCACATTTTGGTGACAGAAAGTTCTGGAATCAGAGAGGAGTCACAAATTTCCTTCCACCAAGCGTTCCCCCAAGTCTCCCGATAAAAATGATACCTCACTTGTGTGGGTAGGCCTAGCGCCCGCGACAGGAAATGGCCCAAAACGCAATGTGAACACATCACATTTTTTTAAAGAAAACAGAGGTGTTTTTTGCAAAGTGCCTACCTGTAGATTTTGGCCTCTAGCTCAGCCGGCACCTAGGGAAACCTACCAAACCTGTGCATTTCTGAAAACTAGAGACCTAGGGGAATCCAAGATGGGGTGACTTGTGGGGCTCTGACCAGGTTCTGTTACCCAGAATCCTTTGCAAACCTCAACATTTGGCTAAAAAAACACATTTTCCTCACATTTTGGTGACAGAAAGTTCTGGAATCAGAGAGGAGCCACAAATTTCCTTCCACCCAGCGTTCCCCCAAGTCTCCCGATAAAAATTATACCTCACTTGTGTGGGTAGGCCTAGCGCCCGCGACAGGAAATGCCCCAAAGCACAACGTGGACACATCCCATTTTTTGACAGAAAACAGAGCTGTTTTTTGCAAAGTGCCTACCTGTAGATTTTGGCCTCTAGCTCAGCCGGCACCTAGGGAAACCTGCCAAACCTGTGCATTTCTCAAATCTAGAGACCTAGGGGAATCCAAGATGGGGTGACTTGTGGGGCTCGGACCAGGTTCTGTTACCCAGAATCCTTTGCAAACCTCAACATTTGGCTAAAAAAACACATTTTCCTCACATTTTGGTGACAGAAAGTTCTGGAATCAGAGAGGAGCCACAAATTTCCTTCCACCCAGCGTTCCCCCAAGTCTCCCGATACAGATGATACCTCACTTGTGTGGGTAGGCCTAGTGCCCGTGACAGGAAATGCCCCAAAACTCAACGTGGACACATCACATTCATTGAACAGAGTTGTTTTTTGCAAAGTGCCTACCTGTAGATTTTGTCCTCTAGCTCAGCCGGCACCCGGGGAAACCTACCAAACCTGTGCATTTCTGAAAACTAGAGACCTAGGGGAATCCAAGATGGCGTGACTTGTGGGGCTCTGACCAGGTTTTGTTACCCAGAATCCTTTGCAAACCTCAAAATTTGGATGAAAAAAAACACATTTTCCTTACATTTTGGTGACAGAAAGTTCTGGAATCAGAGAGGAGTCACAAATTTCCTTCCACCCAGCGTTCCCCCAAGTCTCCCGATGAAAATGATACCTCACTTGTGTGGGTAGGCCTAGCGCCCGCGACAGGAAATGCCCCAAAACGCAACGTGAACACATCAAATTTTTTTAAAGAAAACAGAGGTGTTTTTTGCAAAGTGCCTACCTGTAGATTTTGGCCTCTAGCTCAGCCGGCACCTAGGGAAACCTACCAAACCTGTGCATTTCTGAAAACTAGAGACATGGGGGATTTCAAGATGGCGTGACTTGTGGGGCTCTGACCAGGTTTTGTTACCCAGAATCCTTTGCAAACCTCAAAATTTGGATGAAAAAAAACACATTTTCCTCACATTTTGGTGACAGAAAGTTCTGGAATCAGAGAGGAGTCACAAATTTCCTTCCACCAAGCGTTCCCCCAAGTCTCCCGATAAAAATGATACCTCACTTGTGTGGGTAGGCCTAGTGCCCGCGACAGGAAATGGCCCAAAACGCAATGTGAACACATCACATTTTTTGAAAGAAAACAGAGGTGTTTTTTGCAAAGTGCCTACCTGTAGATTTTGGCCTCTAGCTCAGCCGGCACCTAGGGAAACCTACCAAACCTGTGCATTTCTGAAAACTAGAGACCTAGGGGAATCCAAGATGGGGTGACTTGTGGGGCTCTGACCAGGTTCTGTTACCCAGAATCCTTTGCAAACCTCAACAATTGGCTAAAAAAACACATTTTCCTCACATTTTGGTGACAGAAAGTTCTGGAATCAGAGAGGAGCCACAAATTTCCTTCCACCCAGCGTTCCCCCAAGTCTCCCGATAAAAATGATACCTCACTTGTGTGGGTAGGCCTAGCGCCCGCGACAGGAAATGCCCCAATGCACAACGTGGACACATCCCATTTTTTGACAGAAAACAGAGCTGTTTTTTGCAAAGTGCCTACCTGTAGATTTTGGCCTCTAGCTCAGCCGGCACCTAGGGAAACCTGCCAAACCTGTGCATTTCTCAAATCTAGAGACCTAGGGGAATCCAAGATGGGGTGACTTGTGGGGCTCTGACCAGGTTCTGTTACCCAGAATCCTTTGCAAACCTCAACATTTGGCTAAAAAAACACATTTTCCTCACATTTTGATGACAGAAAGTTCTGGAATCAGAGAGGAGCCACAAATTTCCTTCCACCCAGCGTTCCCCCAAGTCTCCCGATACAAATGATACCTCACTTGTGTGGGTAGGCCTAGTGCCCGTGACAGGAAATGCCCCAAAACTCAACGTGGACACATCACATTCATTGAACAGAGTTGTTTTTTGCAAAGTGCCTACCTGTAGATTTTGGCCTCTAGCTCAGCCGGCACCTAGGGAAACCTACCAAACCTGTGCATTTCTGAAAACTAGAGACCTAGGGGAATCCAAGATGGCGTGACTTGTGGGGCTCTGACCAGGTTTTGTTACCCAGAATCCTTTGCAAACCTCAAAATTTGGAGAAAAAAACAACACATTTTCCTCACATTTTGGTGACAGAAAGTTCTGGAATCAGAGAGGAGTCACAAATTTCCTTACACCCAGCGTTCCCCCAAGTCTCCCGATAAAAATGATACCTCACTTGTGTGGGTAGGCCTAGCGCCCGCGACAGGAAATTCCCCAAAGCACAACGTGGACACATCCCATTTTTTGACAGAAAACAGAGCTGTTTTTTGCAAAGTGCCTACCTGTAGATTTTGGCCTCTAGCTCAGCCGGCACCTAGGGAAACCTACCAAACCTATGCATTTCTGAAAACTAGAGACCTAGGGGATTTCAAGATGGCGTGACTTGTGGGGCTCTGACCAGGTTTTGTTACCCAGAATCCTTTGCAAACCTCAAAATTTGGATGAAACAAAACACATTTTCCTCACATTTTGGTGACAGAAAGTTCTGGAATCAGAGAGGCGTCACAAATTTTCTTCCACCAAGCGTTCCCCCAAGTCTCCCGATAAAAATGATACCTCACTTGTGTGGGTAGGCCTAGCGCCCGCGACAGGAAATGCCCCAAAACGCAACGTGAACACATCACATTTTTTGAAAGAAAACAGAGGTGTTTTTTGCAAAGTGCCTACCTGTAGATTTTGGCCTCTAGCTCAGCCTGCACCTAGGGAAACCTACCAAACCTGTGCATTTCTGAAAACTAGAGACCTAGGGGAATCCAAGATGGGGTGACTTGTGGGGCTCTGACCAGGTTCTGTTAACCAGAACTCTTTGCAAATCTCAACATTTGGCTAAAAAAACACATTTTCCTCACATTTTGGTGACAGAAAGTTCTGGAATCAGAGAGGAGCCACAAATTTCCTTCCACCCAGCGTTCCCCCAAGTCTCCCGATAAAAATGATACCTCACTTGTGTGGGTAGACCTAGCGCCCGCGACAGGAAATGCCCCAAAGCACAACGTGGATACATCCCATTTTTTGACAGAAAACAGAGCTGTTTTTTGCAAAGTGCCTACCTGTAGATTTTGGCCTCTAGCTCAGCCGGCACCTAGGGAAACCTGCCAAACCTGTGCATTTCTCAAATCTAGAGACCTAGGGGAATCCAAGATGGGGTGACTTGTGGGGCTCTGACCAGGTTTTGTTACCCAGAATCCTTTGCAAACCTCAAAATTTGGATGAAAAAAAACACATTTTCCTCACATTTTGGTGACAGAAAGTTCTGGAATCAGAGAGGAGTCACAAATTTTCTTCCACCAAGCGTTCCCCCAAGTCTCCCGATAAAAATGATACCTCACTTGTGTGGGTAGGCCTAGCGCCCGCGACAGGAAATGCCCCAAAACGCAACGTGAACACATCACATTTTTTTAAAGAAAACAGTGGTGTTTTTTGCAAAGTGCCTACCTGTAGATTTTGGCCTCTAGCTCAGCCGGCACCTAGGGAAACCTACCAAACCTGTGCATTTCTCAAATCTAGAGACCTAGGGGAATCCAAGATGGGGTGACTTGTGGGGCTCTGACCAGGTTCTGTTACCCAGAATCCTTTGCAAACCTCAACATTTGGCTAAAAAAACAAATTTTCCTCACATTTTGGTGACAGAAAGTTCTGGAATCAGAGAGGAGCCACAAATTTCCTTCCACCCAGCGTTCCACAAGTCTCCCAATAAAAATGATACCTCACTTGTGTGGGTAGGCCTAGCGCCCGCGACAGGAAATGCCCCAAAGCACAACGTGGACACATCCCATTTTTTGACAGAAAACAGAGCTGTTTTTTGCAAAGTGCCTACCTGTAGATTTTGGCCTCTAGCTCAGCCGGCACCTAGGGAAACCTGCCAAACTTGTGCATTTCTCAAATCTAGAGACCTAGGGGAATCCAAGATGGGGTGACTTGTGGGGCTCTGACCAGGTTCTGTTACCCAGAATCCTTTGCAAACCTCAACATTTGGCTAAAAATACACATTTTCCTCACATTTTGGTGACAGAAAGTTCTGGAATCAGAGAGGAGCCACAAATTTCCTTCCACCCAGCGTTCCCCCAAGTCTCCCGATACAAATGATACCTCACTTTTGTGGGTAGGCCTAGTGCCCGTGACAGGAAATGCCCCAAAACTCAACGTGGACACATCACATTCATTGAACAGAGTTGTTTTTTGCAAAGTGCCTACCTGTAGATTTTGTCCTCTAGCTCAGCCGGCACCCGGGGAAACCTACCAAACCTGTGCATTTCTGAAAACTAGAGACCTAGGGGAATCCAAGATGGCGTGACTTGTGGGGCTCTGACCAGGTTTTGTTACCCAGAATCCTTTGCAAACCTCACAATTTGGATGAAAAAAAACACATTTTCCTTACATTTTGGTGACAGAAAATTCTGGAATCAGAGAGGAGTCACAAATTTCCTTCCACCCAGCGTTCCCCCAAGTCTCCCGATAAAAATGATACCTCACTTGTGTGGGTAGGCCTAGCGCCCGCGACAGGAAATGCCCCAAAACGCAACGTGAACACATCAAATTTTTTTAAAGAAAACAGAGGTGTTTTTTGCAAAGTGCCTACCTGTAGATTTTGGCCTCTAGCTCAGCCGGCACCTAGGGAAACCTACCAAACCTGTGCATTTCTGAAAACTAGAGACCTAGGGGAATCCAAGATGGGGCTACTTGTGGGGCTCTGACCAGGTTCTGTTACCCAGAATCCTTTAAAAACCTCAACATTTGGCTAAAAAACACATTTTCCTCACATTTTGGTGACAGAAAGTTCTGGAATCAGAGAGGAGCCACAAATTTCCTTCCACCCAGCGTTCCCCAAGTCTCCCGATAAATATGATACCTCACTTGTGTGGGTAGGCCTAGTGCCCGCGACAGGAAATGCCCCAAAGCACAACGTGGACACATCCCATTTTTTGACAGAAAACAGAGCTGTTTTTTGCAAAGTGCCTACCTGTAGATTTTGGCCTCTAGCTCAGACGGCACCTAGGGAAACCTACCAAACCTGTGCATTTCTGAAAACTAGAGACCTAGGGGAATCCAAGATGGCGTGACTTGTGGGGCTCTGACCAGGTTTTGTTACCCAGAATCCTTTGCAAACCTCAAAATTTGGAGAAAAAAAACACATTTTCCTCACATTTTGGTGACAGAAAGTTCTGGAATCAGAGACGAGCCACAAATTTCCTTCCACCCAGCGTCCCCCTAAGTCTCCCGATAAAAATGATACCTTATTTGTGTGGGTAGGCCTAGTGCCCGCGACAGGAAGTGCCCCAAAATGCAACATGCACACATCACATTTTTTTACAGAAAACAGAGGTGTTTTTTGCAAAGTGCCTACCTGTAGATTTTGGCCTCTAGCTCAGCTGGCACCTAGGGAAACCTAACAAACCTGTGCATTTCTGAAAACTAGAGACCTAGGGGAATCCAAGATAGGGTGACTTGTGGGGCTCTGACCAGGTTCTGTTACCCAGAATCCTTTGCAAACCTCAAACCTCAAAATTTGGCTAAAAAAACACATTTTCCTCACATTTTGGTGACAGAAAGTTCTGGAATCAGAGAGGAGCCACAAATTTCCTTCCACCCAGCGTTCCCCCAAGTCTCCCGATAAAAATGATACCTCACTTGTGTGGGTAGGCCTAGCGCCCGCGACAGGAAATGCCCCAAAGCACAACGTGGACACATCCCATTTTTTGACAGAAAACAGAGCTGTTTTTTGCAAAGTGCCTACCTGTAGATTTTGGCCTCTAGCTCAGCCGGCACCTAGGGAAACCTGCCAAACCTGTGCATTTCTCAAATCTAGAGACCTAGGGGAATCCAAGATGGGGTGACTTGTGGGGCTCGGACCAGGTTCTGTTACCCAGAATCCTTTGCAAACATCAACATTTGGCTAAAAAAACACATTTTCCTCACATTTTGGTGACAGAAAGTTCTGGAATCAGAGAGGAGCCACAAATTTCCTTCCACCCAGCGTTCCCCCAAGTCTCCCGATACAAATGATACCTCACTTGTGTGGGTAGGCCTAGTGCCCGTGACAGGAAATGCCCCAAAACTCAACGTGGACACATCACATTCATTGAACAGAGTTGTTTTTTGCAAAGTGCCTACCTGTAGATTTTGTCCTCTAGCTCAGCCGGCACCCGGGGAAACCTACCAAACCTGTGCATTTCTGAAAACTAGAGACCTAGGGGAATCCAAGATGGGGTGACTTGTGGGGCTCTGACCAGGTTTTGTTACCCAGAATCCTTTGCAAACCTCAAAATTTGGATAAAAAAAACACATTTTCCTTACATTTTGGTGACAGAAAGTTCTGGAATCAGAGAGGAGTCACAAATTTCCTTCCACCCAGCGTTCCCCCAAGTCTCCCGATAAAAATGATACCTCACTTGTGTGGGTAGGCCTAGCGCCCGCGACAGGAAATGCCCCAAAACGCAACGTGAACACATCAAATTTTTTTAAAGAAAACAGAGGTGTTTTTTGCAAAGTGCCTACCTGTAGATTTTGGCCTCTAGCTCAGCCGGCACCTAGGGAAACCTACCAAACCTGTGCATTTCTGAAAACTAGAGACATGGGGGATTTCAAGATGGCGTGACTTGTGGGGCTCTGACCAGGTTTTGTTACCCAGAATCCTTTGCAAACCTCAAAATTTGGATGAAAAAAAACACATTTTCCTCACATTTTGGTGACAGAAAGTTCTGGAATCAGAGAGGAGCCACAAATTTCCTTCCACCCAGCGTTCCCCCAAGTCTCCCGATAAAAATGATACCTCACTTGTGTGGGTAGGCCTAGCGCCCGCGACAGGAAATGGCCCAAAACGCAATGTGAACACATCACATTTTTTGAAAGAAAACAGAGGTGTTTTTTGCAAAGTGCCTACCTGTAGATTTTGGCCTCTAGCTCAGCCGGCACCTAGGGAAACCTACCAAACCTGTGCATTTCTGAAAACTAGAGACCTAGGGGAATCCAAGATGGGGTGACTTGTGGGGCTCTGACCAGGTTCTGTTACCCAGAATCCTTTGCAAACCTCAACAATTGGCTAAAAAAACACATTTTCCTCACATTTTGGTGACAGAAAGTTCTGGAATCAGAGAGGAGCCACAAATTTCCTTCCACCCAGCGTTCCCCCAAGTCTCCCGATAAAAATGATACCTCACTTGTGTGGGTAGGCCTAGCGCCCGCGACAGGAAATGCCCCAATGCACAACGTGGACACATCCCATTTTTTGACAGAAAACAGAGCTGTTTTTTGCAAAGTGCCTACCTGTAGATTTTGGCCTCTAGCTAAGCCGGCACCTAGGGAAACCTGCCAAACCTGTGCATTTCTCAAATCTAGAGACCTAGGGGAATCCAAGATGGGGTGACTTGTGGGGCTCTGACCAGGTTCTGTTACCCAGAATCCTTTGCAAACCTCAACATTTGGCTAAAAAAACACATTTTCCTCACATTTTGATGACAGAAAGTTCTGGAATCAGAGAGGAGCCACAAATTTCCTTCCACCCAGCGTTCCCCCAAGTCTCCCGATACAAATGATACCTCACTTGTGTGGGTAGGCCTAGTGCCCGTGACAGGAAATGCCCCAAAACTCAACGTGGACACATCACATTCATTGAACAGAGTTGTTTTTTGCAAAGTGCCTACCTGTAGATTTTGGCCTCTAGCTCAGCCGGCACCTAGGGAAACCTACCAAACCTGTGCATTTCTGAAAACTAGAGACCTAGGGGAATCCAAGATGGCGTGACTTGTGGGGCTCTGACCAGGTTTTGTTACCCAGAATCCTTTGCAAACCTCAAAATTTGGAGAAAAAACAACACATTTTCCTCACATTTTGGTGACAGAAAGTTCTGGAATCAGAGAGGAGTCACAAATTTCCTTACACCCAGCGTTCCCCCAAGTCTCCCGATAAAAATGATACCTCACTTGTGTGGGTAGGCCTAGCGCCCGCGACAGGAAATGCCCCAAAGCACAACGTGGACACATCCCATTTTTTGACAGAAAACAGAGCTGTTTTTTGCAAAGTGCCTACCTGTAGATTTTGGCCTCTAGCTCAGCCGGCACCTAGGGAAACCTACCAAACCTATGCATTTCTGAAAACTAGAGACCTAGGGGATTTCAAGATGGCGTGACTTGTGGGGCTCTGACCAGGTTTTGTTACCCAGAATCCTTTGCAAACCTCAAAATTTGGATGAAAAAAAACACATTTTCCTCACATTTTGGTGACAGAAAGTTCTGGAATCAGAGAGGCGTCACAAATTTTCTTCCACCAAGCGTTCCCCCAAGTCTCCCGATAAAAATGATACCTCACTTGTGTGGGTAGGCCTAGCGCCCGCGACAGGAAATGCCCCAAAACGCAACGTGAACACATCACATTTTTTGAAAGAAAACAGAGGTGTTTTTTGCAAAGTGCCTACCTGTAGATTTTGGCCTCTAGCTCAGCCTGCACCTAGGGAAACCTACCAAACCTGTGCATTTCTGAAAACTAGAGACCTAGGGGAATCCAAGATGGGGTGACTTGTGGGGCTCTGACCAGGTTCTGTTAACCAGAACTCTTTGCAAATCTCAACATTTGGCTAAAAAAACACATTTTCCTCACATTTTGGTGACAGAAAGTTCTGGAATCAGAGAGGAGCCACAAATTTCCTTCCACCCAGCGTTCCCCCAAGTCTCCCGATAAAAATGATACCTCACTTGTGTGGGTAGGCCTAGCGCCCGCAACAGGAAATGCCCCAAAGCACAACGTGGACACATCCCATTTTTTGACAGAAAACAGAGCTGTTTTTTGCAAAGTGCCTACCTGTAGATTTTGGCCTCTAGCTCAGCCGGCACCTAGGGAAACCTACCAAACCTGTGCATTTCTGAAAACTAGAGACCTAGAGGAATCCAAGATGGCGTGACTTGTGGGGCTCTGACCAGGTTTTGTTACCCAGAATCCTTTGCAAACCTCAAAATTTGGAGAAAAAACAACACATTTTCCTCACATTTTGGTGACAGAAAGTTCTGGAATCAGAGAGGAGTCACAAATTTCCTTACACCCAGCGTTCCCCCAAGTCTCCCGATAAAAATGATACCTCACTTGTGTGGGTAGGCCTAGCGCCCACGACAGGAAATGCCCCAAAGCACAACGTGGACACATCCCATTTTTTGACAGAAAACAGAGCTGTTTTTTGCAAAGTGCCTACCTGTAGATTTTGGCCTCTAGCTCAGCCGGCACCTAGGGAAACCTACCAAACCTATGCATTTCTGAAAACTAGAGACCTAGGGGATTTCAAGATGGCGTGACTTGTGGGGCTCTGACCAGGTTTTGTTACCCAGAATCCTTTGCAAACCTCAAAATTTGGATGAAAAAAAACACATTTTCCTCACATTTTGGTGACAGAAAGTTCTGGAATCAGAGAGGCGTCACAAATTTTCTTCCACCAAGCGTTCCCCCAAGTCTCCCGATAAAAATGATACCTCACTTGTGTGGGTAGGCCTAGCGCCCGCGACAGGAAATGCCCCAAAACGCAACGTGAACACATCACATTTTTTGAAAGAAAACAGAGGTGTTTTTTGCAAAGTGCCTACCTGTAGATTTTGGCCTCTAGCTCAGCCTGCACCTAGGGAAACCTACCAAACCTGTGCATTTCTGAAAACTAGAGACCTAGGGGAATCCAAGATGGGGTGACTTGTGGGGCTCTGACCAGGTTCTGTTAACCAGAACTCTTTGCAAATCTCAACATTTGGCTAAAAAAACACATTTTCCTCACATTTTGGTGACAGAAAGTTCTGGAATCAGAGAGGAGCCACAAATTTCCTTCCACCCAGCGTTCCCCCAAGTCTCCCGATAAAAATGATACCTCACTTGTGTGGGTAGGCCTAGCGCCCGCGACAGGAAATGCCCCAAAGCACAACGTGGACACATCCCATTTTTTTACAGAAAACAGAGCTGTTTTTTGCAAAGTGCCTACCTGTAGATTTTGGCCTCTAGCTCAGCCGGCACCTAGGGAAACCTGCCAAACCTGTGCATTTCTCAAATCTAGAGACCTAGGGGAATCCAAGATGGGGTGACATGTAGGGCTCTGACCAGGTTTTGTTACCCAGAATCCTTTGCAAACCTCAAAATTTGGATGAAAAAAAACACATTTTCCTCACATTTTGGTGACAGAAAGTTCTGGAATCAGAGAGGAGTCACAAATTTTCTTCCACCAAGCGTTCCCCCAAGTCTCCCGATAAAAATTATACCTCACTTGTGTGGGTAGGCCTAGCGCCCGCGACAGGAAATGCCCCAAAACGCAACGTGAACACATCACATTTTTTTAAAGAAAACAGAGGTGTTTTTTGCAAAGTGCCTACCTGTAGATTTTGGCCTCTAGCTCAGCCGGCACATAGGGAAACCTACCAAACCTGTGCATTTCTCAAATCTAGAGACCTAGGGGAATCCAAGATGGGGTGACTTGTGGGGCTCTGACCAGGTTCTGTTACCCAGAATCCTTTGCAAACCTCAACATTTGGCTAAAAAAACACATTTTCCTCACATTTTGGTGACAGAAAGTTCTGGAATCAGAGAGGAGCCACAAATTTCCTTCCACCCAGCGTTCCACAAGTCTCCCAATAAAAATGATACCTCACTTGTGTGGGTAGGCCTAGCGCCCGCGACAGGAAATGCCCCAAAGCACAACGTGGACACATCCCATTTTTTGACAGAAAACAGAGCTGTTTTTTGCAAAGTGCCTACCTGTAGATTTTGGCCTCTAGCTCAGCCGGCACCTAGGGAAACCTGCCAAACTTGTGCATTTCTCAAATCTAGAGACCTAGGGGAATCCAAGATGGGGTGACTTGTGGGGCTCTGACCAGATTCTGTTACCCAGAATCCTTTGCAAACCTCAACATTTGGCTAAAAAAACACATTTTCCTCACATTTTGGTGACAGAAAGTTCTGGAATCAGAGAGGAGCCACAAATTTCCTTCCACCCAGCGTTCCCCCAAGTCTCCCGATACAAATGATACCTCACTTGTGTGGGTAGGCCTAGTGCCCGTGACAGGAAATGCCCCAAAACTCAACGTGGACACATCACATTCATTGAACAGAGTTGTTTTTTGCAAAGTGCCTACCTGTAGATTTTGTCCTCTAGCTCAGCCGGCACCCGGGGAAACCTACCAAACCTGTGCATTTCTGAAAACTAGAGACCTAGGGGAATCCAAGATGGCGTGACTTGTGGGGCTCTGACCAGGTTTTGTTACCCAGAATCCTTTGCAAACCTCACAATTTGGATGAAAAAAAACACATTTTCCTTACATTTTGGTGACAGAAAGTTCTGGAATCAGAGAGGAGTCACAAATTTCCTTCCACCCAGCGTTCCCCCAAGTCTCCCGATAAAAATGATACCTCACTTGTGTGGGTAGGCCTAGCGCCCGCGACAGGAAATGCCCCAAAACGCAATGTGAACACATCAAATTTTTTTAAAGAAAACAGAGGTGTTTTTTGCAAAGTGCCTACCTGTAGATTTTGGCCTCTAGCTCAGCCGGCACATAGGGAAACCTACCAAACCTGTGCATTTCTGAAAACTAGAGACCTAGGGGAATCCAAGATGGGGCGACTTGTGGGGCTCTGACCAGGTTCTGTTACCCAGAATCCTTTGAAAACCTCAACATTTGGCTAAAAAACACATTTTCCTCACATTTTGGTGACAGAAAGTTCTGGAATCAGAGAGGAGCCACAAATTTCCTTCCACCCAGCGTTCCCCAAGTCTCCCGATAAATATGATACCTCACTTGTGTGGGTAGGCCTAGTGCCCGCGACAGGAAATGCCCCAAAGCACAACGTGGACACATCCCATTTTTTGACAGAAAACAGAGCTGTTTTTTGCAAAGTGCCTACCTGTAGATTTTGGCCTCTAGCTCAGACGGCACCTAGGGAAACCTACCAAACCTGTGCATTTCTGAAAACTAGAGACCTAGGGGAATCCAAGATGGCGTGACTTGTGGGGCTCTGACCAGGTTTAGTTACCCAGAATCCTTTGCAAACCTCAAAATTTGGAGAAAAAAAACACATTTTCCTCACATTTTGGTGACAGAAAGTTCTGGAATCAGAGACGAGCCACAAATTTCCTTCCACCCAGCGTCCCCCTAAGTCTCCCGATAAAAATGATACCTTATTTGTGTGGGTAGGCCTAGTGCCCGCGACAGGAAGTGCCCCAAAATGCAACATGCACACATCACATTTTTTTAAAGAAAACAGAGGTGTTTTTTGCAAAGTGCCTACCTGTAGATTTTGGCCTCTAGCTCAGCCTGCACCTAGGGAAACCTACCAAACCTGTGCATTTCTGAAAACTAGAGACCTAGGGGAATCCAAGATGGGGTGACTTGTGGGGCTCTGACCAGGTTCTGTTAACCAGAACTCTTTGCAAATCTCAACATTTGGCTAAAAAAACACATTTTCCTCACATTTTGGTGACAGAAAGTTCTGGAATCAGAGAGGAGCCACAAATTTCCTTCCACCCAGCGTTCCCCCAAGTCTCCCGATAAAAATGATACCTCACTTGTGTGGGTAGGCCTAGCGCCCGCAACAGGAAATGCCCCAAAGCACAACGTGGACACATCCCATTTTTTGACAGAAAACAGAGCTGTTTTTTGCAAAGTGCCTACCTGTAGATTTTGGCCTCTAGCTCAGCCGGCACCTAGGGAAACCTACCAAACCTGTGCATTTCTGAAAACTAGAGACCTAGAGGAATCCAAGATGGCGTGACTTGTGGGGCTCTGACCAGGTTTTGTTACCCAGAATCCTTTGCAAACCTCAAAATTTGGAGAAAAAACAACACATTTTCCTCACATTTTGGTGACAGAAAGTTCTGGAATCAGAGAGGAGTCACAAATTTCCTTACACCCAGCGTTCCCCCAAGTCTCCCGATAAAAATGATACCTCACTTGTGTGGGTAGGCCTAGCGCCCACGACAGGAAATGCCCCAAAGCACAACGTGGACACATCCCATTTTTTGACAGAAAACAGAGCTGTTTTTTGCAAAGTGCCTACCTGTAGATTTTGGCCTCTAGCTCAGCCGGCACCTAGGGAAACCTACCAAACCTATGCATTTCTGAAAACTAGAGACCTAGGGGATTTCAAGATGGCGTGACTTGTGGGGCTCTGACCAGGTTTTGTTACCCAGAATCCTTTGCAAAACTCAAAATTTGGATGAAAAAAAACACATTTTCCTCACATTTTGGTGACAGAAAGTTCTGGAATCAGAGAGGCGTCACAAATTTTCTTCCACCAAGCGTTCCCCCAAGTCTCCCGATAAAAATGATACCTCACTTGTGTGGGTAGGCCTAGCGCCCGCGACAGGAAATGCCCCAAAACGCAACGTGAACACATCACATTTTTTGAAAGAAAACAGAGGTGTTTTTTGCAAAGTGCCTACCTGTAGATTTTGGCCTCTAGCTCAGCCTGCACCTAGGGAAACCTACCAAACCTGTGCATTTCTGAAAACTAGAGACCTAGGGGAATCCAAGATGGGGTGACTTGTGGGGCTCTGACCAGGTTCTGTTAACCAGAACTCTTTGCAAATCTCAACATTTGGCTAAAAAAACACATTTTCCTCACATTTTGGTGACAGAAAGTTCTGGAATCAGAGAGGAGCCACAAATTTCCTTCCACCCAGCGTTCCCCCAAGTCTCCCGATAAAAATGATACCTCACTTGTGTGGGTAGGCCTAGCGCCCGCGACAGGAAATGCCCCAAAGCACAACGTGGACACATCCCATTTTTTTACAGAAAACAGAGCTGTTTTTTGCAAAGTGCCTACCTGTAGATTTTGGCCTCTAGCTCAGCCGTCACCTAGGGAAACCTGCCAAACCTGTGCATTTCTCAAATCTAGAGACCTAGGGGAATCCAAGATGGGGTGACATGTAGGGCTCTGACCAGGTTTTGTTACCCAGAATCCTTTGCAAACCTCAAAATTTGGATGAAAAAAAACACATTTTCCTCACATTTTGGTGACAGAAAGTTCTGGAATCAGAGAGGAGTCACAAATTTTCTTCCACCAAGCGTTCCCCCAAGTCTCCCGATAAAAATTATACCTCACTTGTGTGGGTAGGCCTAGCGCCCGCGACAGGAAATGCCCCAAAACGCAACGTGAACACATCACATTTTTTTAAAGAAAACAGAGGTGTTTTTTGCAAAGTGCCTACCTGTAGATTTTGGCCTCTAGCTCAGCCGGCACCTAGGGAAACCTACCAAACCTGTGCATTTCTCAAATCTAGAGACCTAGGGGAATCCAAGATGGGGTGACTTGTGGGGCTCTGACCAGGTTCTGTTACCCAGAATCCTTTGCAAACCTCAACATTTGGCTAAAAAAACACATTTTCCTCACATTTTGGTGACAGAAAGTTCTGGAATCAGAGAGGAGCCACAAATTTCCTTCCACCCAGAGTTCCACAAGTCTCCCAATAAAAATGATACCTCACTTGTGTGGGTAGGCCTAGCGCCCGCGACAGGAAATGCCCCAAAGCACAACGTGGACACATCCCATTTTTTGACAGAAAACAGAGCTGTTTTTTGCAAAGTGCCTACCTGTAGATTTTGGCCTCTAGCTCAGCCGGCACCTAGGGAAATCTGCCAAACTTGTGCATTTCTCAAATCTAGAGACCTAGGGGAATCCAAGATGGGGTGACTTGTGGGGCTCTGACCAGGTTCTGTTACCCAGAATCCTTTGCAAACCTCAACATTTGGCTAAAAAAACACATTTTCCTCACATTTTGGTGACAGAAAGTTCTGGAATCAGAGAGGAGCCACAAATTTCCTTCCACCCAGCGTTCCCCCAAGTCTCCCGATACAAATGATACCTCACTTGTGTGGGTAGGCCTAGTGCCCGTGACAGGAAATGCCCCAAAACTCAACGTGGACACATCACATTCATTGAACAGAGTTGTTTTTTGCAAAGTGCCTACCTGTAGATTTTGTCCTCTAGCTCAGCCGGCACCCGGGGAAACCTACCAAACCTGTGCATTTCTGAAAACTAGAGACCTAGGGGAATCCAAGATGGCGTGACTTGTGGGGCTCTGACCAGGTTTTGTTACCCAGAATCCTTTGCAAACCTCACAATTTGGATGAAAAAAAACACATTTTCCTTACATTTTGGTGACAGAAAGTTCTGGAATCAGAGAGGAGTCACAAATTTCCTTCCACCCAGCGTTCCCCCAAGTCTCCCGATAAAAATGATACCTCACTTGTGTGGGTAGGCCTAGCGCCCGCGACAGGAAATGCCCCAAAACGCAATGTGAACACATCAAATTTTTTTTAAGAAAACAGAGGTGTTTTTTGCAAAGTGCCTACCTGTAGATTTTGGCCTCTAGCTCAGCCGGCACATAGGGAAACCTACCAAACCTGTGCATTTCTGAAAACTAGAGACCTAGGGGAATCCAAGATGGGGCGACTTGTGGGGCTCTGACCAGGTTCTGTTACCCAGAATCCTTTGAAAACCTCAACATTTGGCTAAAAAACACATTTTCCTCACATTTTGGTGACAGAAAGTTCTGGAATCAGAGAGGAGCCACAAATTTCCTTCCACCCAGCGTTCCCCAAGTCTCCCGATAAATATGATACCTCACTTGTGTGGGTAGGCCTAGTGCCCGCGACAGGAAATGCCCCAAAGCACAACGTGGACACATCCCATTTTTTGACAGAAAACAGAGCTGTTTTTTGCAAAGTGCCTACCTGTAGATTTTGGCCTCTAGCTCAGACGGCACCTAGGGAAACCTACCAAACCTGTGCATTTCTGAAAACTAGAGACCTAGGGGAATCCAAGATGGCGTGACTTGTGGGGCTCTGACCAGGTTTAGTTACCCAGAATCCTTTGCAAACCTCAAAATTTGGAGAAAAAAAACACATTTTCCTCACATTTTGGTGACAGAAAGTTCTGGAATCAGAGACGAGCCACAAATTTCCTTCCACCCAGCGTCCCCCTAAGTCTCCCGATAAAAATGATACCTTATTTGTGTGGGTAGGCCTAGTGCCCGCGACAGGAAGTGCCCCAAAATGCAACATGCACACATCACATTTTTTTAAAGAAAACAGAGGTGTTTTTTGCAAAGTGCCTACCTGTAGATTTTGGCCTCTAGCTCAGCTGGCACCTAGGGAAACCTAACAAACCTGTGCATTTCTGAAAACTAGAGACCTAGGGGAATCCAAGATAGGGTGACTTGTGGGGCTCTGACCAGGTTCTGTTACCCAGAATCCTTTGCAAACCTCAAAATTTGGCTAAAAAAACACATTTTCCTCACATTTTGGTGACAGAAAGTTCTGGAATCAGAGAGGAGCCACAAATTTCCTTCCACCCAGCGTTCCCCCAAGTCTCCCGATAAAAATGATACCTCACTTGTGTGGGTAGGCCTAGCGCCCGTGACAGGAAATGCCCCAAAGCACAACGTGGACACATCCCATTTTTTGACAGAAAACAGAGCTGTTTTTTGCAAAGTGCCTACCTGTAGATTTTGGCCTCTAGCTCAGCCGGCACCTAGGGAAACCCACCAAACCTGTGCATTTCTGAAAACTTGAGACCTAGAGGAATCCAAGATGGCGTGACTTGTGGGGCTCTGACCAGGTTTTGTTACCCAGAATCCTTTGCAAACCTCAAAATTTGGAGAAAAAACAACACATTTTCCTCACATTTTGGTGACAGAAAGTTCTGGAATCAGAGAGGAGTCACAAATTTCCTTACACCCAGCGTTCCCCCAAGTCTCCCGATAAAAATGATACCTCACTTGTGTGGGTAGGCCTAGCGCCTGCGACAGGAAATGCCCCAAAGCACAACGTGGACACATCCCATTTTTTGACAGAAAACAGAGCTATTTTTTGCAAAGTGTCTACCTGTAGATTTTGGCCTCTAGCTCAGCCGGCACCTAGGGAAACCTACCAAACCTATGCATTTCTGAAAACTAGAGACCTAGGGGATTTTAAGATGGCGTGACTTGTGGGGCTCTGACCAGGTTTTGTTACCCAGAATCCTTTGCAAACGTCAAAATTTGGATGAAAAAAAACACATTTTCCTCACATTTTGGTGACAGAAAGTTCTGGAATCAGAGAGGCGTCACAAATTTTCTTCCACCAAGCGTTCCCCCAAGTCTCCAGATAAAAATGATACCTCACTTGTGTGGGTAGGCCTAGCGCCCGCGACAGGAAATGCCCCAAAACGCAATGTGAACACATCACATTTTTTGAAAGAAAACAGAGGTGTTTTTTGCAAAGTGCCTACCTGTAGATTTTGGCCTCTAGCTCAGCCTGCACCTAGGGAAACCTACCAAACCTGTGCATTTCTGAAAACTAGAGACCTAGGGGAATCCAAGATGGGGTGACTTGTGGGGCTCTGACCAGGTTCTGTTAACCAGAACTCTTTGCAAATCTCAACATTTGGCTAAAAAAACACATTTTCCTCACATTTTGGTGACAGAAAGTTCTGGAATCAGAGAGGAGCCACAAATTTCCTTCCACCCAGCGTTCCCCCAAGTCTCCCGATAAAAATGATACCTCACTTGTGTGGGTAGGCCTAGCGCCCGCGACAGGAAATGCCCCAAAGCACAACGTGGACACATCCCATTTTTTTACAGAAAACAGAGCTGTTTTTTGCAAAGTGCCTACCTGTAGATTTTGGCCTCTAGCTCAGCCGGCACCTAGGGAAACCTGCCAAACCTGTGTATTTCTCAAATCTAGAGACCTAGGGGAATCCAAGATGGGGTGACTTGTAGGGCTCTGACCAGGTTTTGTTACCCAGAATCCTTTGCAAACCTCAAAATTTGGAAGAAAAAAAAAAACATTTTCCTCACATTTTGGTGACAGAAAGTTCTGGAATCAGAGAGGAGTCACAAATTTTCTTCCACCAAGCGTTCCCCCAAGTCTCCCGATAAAAATGATACCTCACTTGTGTGGGTAGGCCTAGCGCCCGCGACAGGAAATGCCCCAAAACGCAACGTGAACACATCACATTTTTTTAAAGAAAACAGAGGTGTTTTTTGCAAAGTGCCTACCTGTAGATTTTGGCCTCTAGCTCAGCCGGCACCTAGGGAAACCTACCAAACCTGTGCATTTCTCAAATCTAGAGACCTAGGGGAATCCAAGATGGGGTGACTTGTGGGGCTCTGACCAGGTTCTGTTACCCAGAATCCTTTGCAAACCTCAACATTTGGCTAAAAAAACACATTTTCCTCACATTTTGGTGACAGAAAGTTCTGGAATCAGAGAGGAGCCACAAATTTCCTTCCACCCAGCGTTCCACAAGTCTCCCAATAAAAATGATACCTCACTTGTGTGGGTAGGCCTAGCGCCCGCGACAGGAAATGCCCCAAAGCACAACGTGGACACATCCCATTTTTTTACAGAAAACAGAGCTGTTTTTTGCAAAGTGCCTACCTGTAGATTTTGGCCTCTAGCTCAGCCGGCACCTAGGGAAACCTGCCAAACCTGTGCATTTCTCAAATCTAGAGACCTAGGGGAATCCAAGATGGGGTGACTTGTGGGGCTCTTACCAGGTTCTGTTACCCAGAATCCTTTGCAAACCTCAACATTTGGCTAAAAAAACACATTTTCCTCACATTTTGGTGACAGAAAGTTCTGGAATCAGAGAGGAGCCACAAATTTCCTTCCACCCAGCGTTCCCCCAAGTCTCCCGATACAAATGATACCTCACTTGTGTGGGTAGGCCTAGTGCCCGTGACAGGAAATGCCCCAAAACTCAACGTGGACACATCACATTCATTGAACAGAGTTGTTTTTTGCAAAGTGCCTACCTGTAGATTTTGTCCTCTAGCTCAGCCGGCACCCGGGGAAACCTACCAAACCTGTGCATTTCTGAAAACTAGAGACCTAGGGGAATCCAAGATGGCGTGACTTGTGGGGCTCTGACCAGGTTTAGTAACCCAGAATCCTTTGCAAACCTCACAATTTGGATGAAAAAAAACACATTTTCCTTACATTTTGGTGACAGAAAGTTCTGGAATCAGAGAGGAGTCACAAATTTCCTTCCACCCAGCGTTCCCCCAAGTCTCCCGATAAAAATGATACCTCACTTGTGTGGGTAGGCCTAGCGCCCGCGACAGGAAATGCCCCAAAACGCAACGTGAACACATCAAATTTTTTTAAAGAAAACAGAGGTGTTTTTTGCAAAGTGCCTACCTGTAGATTTTGGCCTCTAGCTCAGCCGGCACCTAGGGAAACCTACCAAACCTGTGCATTTCTGAAAACTAGAGACCTAGGGGAATCCAAGATGGGGCGACTTGTGGGGCTCTGACCAGGTTCTGTTACCCAGAATCCTTTGCAAACCTCAACATTTGGCTAAAAAACACATTTTCCTCACATTTTGGTGACAGAAAGTTCTGGAATCAGAGAGGAGCCACAAATTTCCTTCCACCCAGCGTTCCCCAAGTCTCCCGATAAATATGATACCTCACTTGTGTGGGTAGGCCTAGTGCCCGCGACAGGAAATGCCCCAAAGCACAACGTGGACACATCCCATTTTTTGACAGAAAACAGAGCTGTTTTTTGCAAAGTGCCTACCTGTAGATTTTGGCCTCTAGCTCAGCCGGCACCTAGGGAAACCTACCAAACCTGTGCATTTCTGAAAACTAGAGACCTAGGGGAATCCAAGATGGCGTGACTTGTGGGGCTCTGACCAGGTTTTGTTACCCAGAATCCTTTGCAAACCTCAAAATTTGGAGAAAAAAAACACATTTTCCTCACATTTTGGTGACAGAAAGTTCTGGAATCAGAGACGAGCCACAAATTTCCTTCCACCCAGCGTCCCCCTAAGTCTCCCGATAAAAATGATACCTTATTTGTGTGGGTAGGCCTAGTGCCCGCGACAGGAAGTGCCCCAAAATGCAATATGCACACATCACATTTTTTTAAAGAAAACAGAGGTGTTTTTTGCAAAGTGCCTACCTGTAGATTTTGGCCTCTAGCTCAGCTGGCACCTAGGGAAACCTAACAAACCTGTGCATTTCTGAAAACTAGTGACCTAGGGGAATCCAAGATAGGGTGACTTGTGGGGCTCTGACCAGGTTCTGTTACCCAGAATCCTTTTCAAACCTCAAAATTTGGCTAAAAAAACACATTTTCCTCACATTTTGGTGACAGAAAGTTCTGGAATCAGAGAGGAGCCACAAATTTCCTTCCACCCAGCGTTCCCCCAAGTCTCCCGATAAAAATGATACCTCACTTGTGTGGGTAGGCCTAGCGCCCGTGACAGGAAATGCCCCAAAGCACAACGTGGACACATCCCATTTTTTGACAGAAAACAGAGCTGTTTTTTGCAAAGTGCATACCTGTAGATTTTGGCCTCTAGCTCAGCCGGCACCTAGGGAAACCTACCAAACCTGTGCATTTCTGAAAACTAGAGACCTAGGGGAATCCAAGATGGCGTGACTTGTGGGGCTCTGACCAGGTTTTGTTACCCAGAATCCTTTGCAAACCTCAAAATTTGGAGAAAAAACAACACATTTTCCTCACATTTTGGTGACAGAAAGTTCTGGAATCAGAGAGGAGTCACAAATTTCCTTACACCCAGCGTTCCCCCAAGTCTCCCGATAAAAATGATACCTCACTTGTGTGGGTAGGCCTAGCGCCCGCGACAGGAAATGCCCCAAAGCACAACGTGGACACATCCCATTTTTTGACAGAAAACAGAGCTGTTTTTTGCAAAGTGCCTACCTGTAGATTTTGGCCTCTAGCTCAGCCGGCACCTAGGGAAACCTACCAAACCTATGCATTTCTGAAAACTAGAGACCTAGGGGATTTCAAGATGGCGTGACTTGTGGGGCTCTGACCAGGTTTTGTTACCCAGAATCCTTTGCAAACCTCAAAATTTGGATGAAAAAAAACACATTTTCCTCACATTTTGGTGACAGAAAGTTCTGGAATCAGAGAGGCGTCACAAATTTTCTTCCACCAAGCGTTCCCCCAAGTCTCCCGATAAAAATGATACCTCACTTGTGTGGGTAGGCCTAGCGCCCGCGACAGGAAATGCCCCAAAACGCAACGTGAACACATCACATTTTTTTAAAGAAAACAGAGGTGTTTTTTGCAAAGTGCCTACCTGTAGATTTTGGCCTCTAGCTCAGCCGGCACCTAGGGAAACCTACCAAACCTGTGCATTTCTCAAATCTAGAGACCTAGGGGAATCCAAGATGGGGTGACTTGTGGGGCTCTGACCAGGTTCTGTTACCCAGAATCCTTTGCAAACCTCAACATTTGGCTAAAAAAACACATTTTCCTCACATTTTGGTGACAGAAAGTTCTGGAATCAGAGAGGAGTCACAAATTTCCTTCCACCCAGCGTTCCCCCAAGTCTCCCGATAAAAATGATACCTCACTTGTGTGGGTAGGCCTAGCGCCCGCGACAGGAAATGCCCCAAAACGCAACGTGAACACATCAAATTTTTTTAAAGAAAACAGAGGTGTTTTTTGCAAAGTGCCTACCTGTAGATTTTGGCCTCTAGCTCAGCCGGCACCTAGGGAAACCTACCAAACCTGTGCATTTCTGAAAACTAGAGACCTAGGGGAATCCAAGATGGGGCGACTTGTGGGGCTCTGACCAGGTTCTGTTACCCAGAATCCTTTGCAAACCTCAACATTTGGCTAAAAAACACATTTTCCTCACATTTTGGTGACAGAAAGTTCTGGAATCAGAGAGGAGCCACAAATTTCCTTCCACCCAGCGTTCCCCAAGTCTCCCGATAAATATGATACCTCACTTGTGTGGGTAGGCCTAGTGCCCGCGACAGGAAATGCCCCAAAGCACAACGTGGACACATCCAATTTTTTGACAGAAAACAGAGCTGTTTTTTGCAAAGTGCCTACCTGTAGATTTTGGCCTCTAGCTCAGCCGGCACCTAGGGAAACCTACCAAACCTGTGCATTTCTGAAAACTAGAGACCTAGGGGAATCCAAGATGGCGTGACTTGTGGGGCTCTGACCAGGTTTTGTTACCCAGAATCCTTTGCAAACCTCAAAATTTGGAGAAAAAAAACACATTTTCCTCACATTTTGGTGACAGAAAGTTCTGGAATCAGAGACGAGCCACAAATTTCCTTCCACCCAGCGTCCCCCTAAGTCTCCCGATAAAAATGATACCTTATTTGTGTGGGTAGGCCTAGTGCCCGCGACAGGAATTGCCCCAAAATGCAACATGCACACATCACATTTTTTTAAAGAAAACAGAGGTGTTTTTTGCAAAGTGCCTACCTGTAGATTTTGGCCTCTAGCTCAGCTGGCACCTAGGGAAACCTAACAAACCTGTGCATTTCTGAAAACTAGAGACCTAGGGGAATCCAAGATAGGGTGACTTGTGGGGCTCTGACCAGGTTCTGTTACCCAGAATCCTTTGCAAACCTCAAAATTTGGCTAAAAAAACACATTTTCCTCACATTTTGGTGACAGAAAGTTCTGGAATCAGAGAGGAGCCACAAATTTCCTTCCACCCAGCGTTCCCCCAAGTCTCCCGATAAAAATGATACCTCACTTGTGTGGGTAGGCCTAGCGCCCGTGACAGGAAATGCCCCAAAGCACAACGTGGACACATCCCATTTTTTGACAGAAAACAGAGCTGTTTTTTGCAAAGTGCCTACCTGTAGATTTTGCCCTCTAGCTCAGCCGGCACCTAGGGAAACCTACCAAACCTGTGCATTTCTGAAAACTAGAGACCTAGGGGAATCCAAGATGGCGTGACTTGTGGGGCTCTGACCAGGTTTTGTTACCCAGAATCCTTTGCAAACCTCAAAATTTGGAGAAAAAACAACACATTTTCCTCACATTTTGGTGACAGAAAGTTCTGGAATCAGAGAGGAGTCACAAATTTCCTTACACCCAGCGTTCCCCCAAGTCTCCCGATAAAAATGATACCTTACTTGTGTGGGTAGGCCTAGCGCCCGCGACAGGAAATGCCCCAAAGCACAACGTGGACACATCCCATTTTTTCACAGAAAACAGAGCTGTTTTTTGCAAAGTGCCTACCTGTAGATTTTGGCCTCTAGCTCAGCCGGCACCTAGGGAAACCTACCAAACCTATGCATTTCTGAAAACTAGAGACCTAGGGGATTTCAAGATGGCGTGACTTGTGGGGCTCTGACCAGGTTTTGTTACCCAGAATCCTTTGCAAACCTCAAAATTTGGATGAAAAAAAACACATTTTCCTCACATTTTGGTGACAGAAAGTTCTGGAATCAGAGAGGCGTCACAAATTTTCTTCCACCAAGCGTTCCCCCAAGTCTCCCGATAAAAATGATACCTCACTTGTGTGGGTAGGCCTAGCGCCCGTGACAGGAAATGCCCCAAAACGCAATGTGAACACATCACATTTTTTTAAAGAAAACAGAGGTGTTTTTTGCAAAGTGCCTACCTGTACATTTTGGCCTCTAGCTCAGCCGGCACCTAGGGAAACCTACCAAACCTGTGCATTTCTGAAAAATAGAGACCTAGGGGAATCCAAGATGGGGTGACTTGTGGGGCTCTGACCAGGTTCTGTTACCCAGAACCCTTTGCAAACCTCAACATTTGGCTAAAAAAACACATTTTCCTCACATTTTGGTGACAGAAAGTTCTGGAATCAGAGAGGAGCCACAAATTTCCTTCCACCCAGCGTTCCCCCAAGTCTCCCGATAAAAATGATACCTCACTTGTGTGGGTAGGCCTAGCGCCCGTGACAGGAAATGCCCCAAAGCACAACGTGGACACATCCCATTTTTTGACAGAAAACAGAGCTGTTTTTTGCAAAGTGCCTACCTGTAGATTTTGCCCTCTAGCTCAGCCGGCACCTAGGGAAACCTACCAAACCTGTGCATTTCTGAAAACTAGAGACCTAGGGGAATCCAAGATGGCGTGACTTGTGGGGCTCTGACCAGGTTTTGTTACCCAGAATCCTTTGCAAACCTCAAAATTTGGAGAAAAAACAACACATTTTCCTCACATTTTGGTGACAGAAAGTTCTGGAATCAGAGAGGAGTCACAAATTTCCTTACACCCAGCGTTCCCCCAAGTCTCCCGATAAAAATGATACCTTACTTGTGTGGGTAGGCCTAGCGCCCGCGACAGGAAATGCCCCAAAGCACAACGTGGACACATCCCATTTTTTCACAGAAAACAGAGCTGTTTTTTGCAAAGTGCCTACCTGTAGATTTTGGCCTCTAGCTCAGCCGGCACCTAGGGAAACCTACCAAACCTATGCATTTCTGAAAACTAGAGACCTAGGGGATTTCAAGATGGCGTGACTTGTGGGGCTCTGACCAGGTTTTGTTACCCAGAATCCTTTGCAAACCTCAAAATTTGGATGAAAAAAACCACATTTTCCTCACATTTTGGTGACAGAAAGTTCTGGAATCAGAGAGGCGTCACAAATTTTCTTCCACCAAGCGTTCCCCCAAGTCTCCCGATAAAAATGATACCTCACTTGTGTGGGTAGGCCTAGCGCCCGTGACAGGAAATGCCATAAAACGCAATGTGAACACATCACATTTTTTTAAAGAAAACAGAGGTGTTTTTTGCAAAGTGCCTACCTGTACATTTTGGCCTCTAGCTCAGCCGGCACCTAGGGAAACCTACCAAACCTGTGCATTTCTGAAAAATAGAGACCTAGGGGAATCCAAGATGGGGTGACTTGTGGGGCTCTGACCAGGTTCTGTTACCCAGAACCCTTTGCAAACCTCAACATTTGGCTAAAAAAACACATTTTCCTCACATTTTGGTGACAGAAAGTTCTGGAATCAGAGAGGAGCCACAAATTTCCTTCCACCCAGCGTTCCCCCAAGTCTCCCGATAAAAATGATACCTCACTTGTGTGGGTAGGCCTAGCGCCCGCGACAGGAAATGCCCCAAAGCACAACGTGGACACATCCCATTTTTTGACAGAAAACAGAGCTGTTTTTTGCAAAGTGCCTACCTGTAGATTTTGGCCTCTAGCTCAGCCGGCACCTAGGGAAACCTGCCAAACCTGTGCATTTCTCAAATCTAGAGACCTAGGGGAATCCAAGATGGAGTGACTTGTGGGGCTCTGACCAGGTTCTGTTACCCAGAATCCTTTGCAAACCTCAACATTTGGCTAAAAAAACACATTTTCCTCACATTTTGGTGACAGAAAGTTCTGGAATCAGAGAGGAGCCACAAATTTCCTTCCACCCAGCGTTCCCCCAAGTCTCCCGATACAAATGATACCTCACTTGTGTGGGTAGGCCTAGTGCCCGTGACAGGAAATGCCCCAAAACTCAACATGCACACATCACATTTTTTTAAAGAAAACAGAGGTGTTTTTTGCAAAGTGCCTACCTGTAGATTTTGGCCTCTAGCTCATCTAGCACCTAGGGAAACCTAACAAACCTGTGCATTTCTGAAAACTAGAGACCTAGGGGAATCCAAGATAGGGTGACATGTGGGGCTCTGACCAGGTTCTGTTACCCAGAATCCTTTGCAAACCTCAAAATTTGGCTAAAAAAACACATTTTCCTCACATTTTGGTGACAGAAAGTTCTGGAATCAGAGAGGAGCCACAAATTTCCTTCCACCCAGCGTTCCCCCAAGTCTCCCGATAAAAATGATACCTCACTTGTGTGGGTAGGCCTAGCGCCTGTGACAGGAAATGCCCCAAAGCACAACGTGGACACATCCCATTTTTTGACAGAAAACAGAGCTGTTTTTTGCAAAGTGCCTACCTGTAGATTTTGTCCTCTAGCTCAGCCGGCACCTAGGGAAACCTACCAAACCTGTGCATTTCTGAAAACTAGAGACCTAGGGGAATCCAAGATGGCGTGACTTGTGGGGCTCTGACCAGGTTTTGTTACCCAGAATCCTTTGCAAACCTCAAAATTTGGAGAAAAAACAACACATTTTCCTCACATTTTGGTGACAGAAAGTTCTGGAATCAGAGAGGAGTCACAAATTTCCTTACACCCAGCGTTCCCCCAAGTCTCCCGATAAAAATGATACCTCACTTGTGTGGGTAGGCCTAGCGCCCGCGACAGGAAATGCCCCAAAGCACAACGTGGACACATCCCATTTTTTGACAGAAAACAGAGCTGTTTTTTGCAAAGTGCCTACCTGTTGATTTTGGCCTCTAGCTCAGCCGGCACCTAGGGAAACCTACCAAACCTATGCATTTCTGAAAACTAGAGACCTAGGGGATTTCAAGATGGCGTGACTTGTGGGGCTCTGACCAGGTTTTGTTACCCAGAATCCTTTGCAAACCTCAAAATTTGGATGAAAAAAAACACATTTTCCTCACATTTTGGTGACAGAAAGTTCTGGAATCAGAGAGGCGTCACAAATTTTCTTCCACCAAGCGTTCCCCCAAGTCTCCCGATAAAAATGCACCTCACTTGTGTGGGTAGGCCTAGCGCCCGCGACAGGAAATGCCCCAAAACGCAACGTGAACACATCACATTTTTTTAAAGAAAACAGAGGTGTTTTTTGCAAAGTGCCTACCTGTAGATTTTGGCCTCTAGCTCAGCCGGCACCTAGGGAAACCTACCAAACCTGTGCATTTCTGAAAACTAGAGACCTAGGGGAATCCAAGATGGGGTGACTTGTGGGGCTCTGACCAGGTTCTGTTAACCAGAACTCTTTGCAACTCTCAACATTTGGCTAAAAAAACACATTTTCCTCACATTTTGGTGACAGAAAGTTCTGGAATCAGAGAGGAGCCACAAATTTCCTTCCACCCAGCGTTCCCCCAAGTCTCCCAATAAAAATGATACCTCACTTGTGTGGGTAGGCCTAGCGCCCGCGACAGGAAATGCCCCAAAGCACAACGTGGACACATCCCATTTTTTGACAGAAAACAGAGCTGTTTTTTGCAAAGTGCCTACCTGTAGATTTTGGCCTCTAGCTCAGCCGGCACCTAGGGAAACCTGCCAAACCTGTGCATTTCTCAAATCTAGAGACCTAGGGGAATCCAAGATGGGGTGACTTGTGGGGCTCTGACCAGGTTTTGTTACCCAGAATCCTTTGCAAACCTCAACATTTGGCTAAAAAAACACATTTTCCTCACATTTTGGTGACAGAAAGTTCTGGAATCAGAGAGGAGCCACAAATTTCCTTCCACCCAGCGTTCCCCCAAGTCTCCCGATACAAATGATACCTCACTTGTGTGGGTAGGCCTAGTGCCCGTGACAGGAAATGCCCCAAAACTCAACGTGGACACATCACATTCATTGAACAGAGTTGTTTTTTGCAAAGTGCCTACCTGTAGATTTTGTCCTCTAGCTCAGCCGGCACCCGGGGAAACCTACCAAACCTGTGCATTTCTGAAAACTAGAGACCTAGGGGAATCCAAGATGGCGTGACTTGTGGGGCTCTGACCAGGTTTTGTTACCCAGAATCCTTTGCAAACCTCACAATTTGGATGAAAAAAAACACATTTTCCTTACATTTTGGTGACAGAAAGTTCTGGAATCAGAGAGGAGTCACAAATTTCCTTCCACCCAGCGTTCCCCCAAGTCTCCCGATAAAAATGATACCTCACTTGTGTGGGTAGGCCTAGCGCCCGCGACAGGAAATGCCCCAAAACGCAACGTGAACACATCAAATTTTTTTAAAGAAAACAGAGGTGTTTTTTGCAAAGTGCCTACCTGTAGATTTTGGCCTCTAGCTCAGCCGGCACCTAGGGAAACCTACCAAACCTGTGCATTTCTGAAAACTAGAGACCTAGGGGAATCCAAGATGGGGCGACTTGTGGGGCTCTGACCAGGTTCTGTTACCCAGAATCCTTTGCAAACCTCAACATTTGGCTAAAAAACACATTTTCCTCACATTTTGGTGACAGAAAGTTCTGGAATCAGAGAGGAGCCACAAATTTCCTTCCACCCAGCGTTCCCCAAGTCTCCCGATAAATATGATACCTCACTTGTGTGGGTAGGCCTAGTGCCCGCGACAGGAAATGCCCCAAAGCACAACGTGGACACATCCCATTTTTTGACAGAAAACAGAGCTGTTTTTTGCAAAGTGCCTACCTGTAGATTTTGGCCTCTAGCTCAGCCGGCACCTAGGGAAACCTACCAAACCTGTGCATTTCTGAAAACTAGAGACCTAGGGGAATCCAAGATGGCGTGACTTGTGGGGCTCTGACCAGGTTTTGTTACCCAGAATCCTTTGCAAACCTCAAAATTTGGAGAAAAAAAACACATTTTCCTCACATTTTGGTGACAGAAAGTTCTGGAATCAGAGACGAGCCACAAATTTCCTTCCACCCAGCGTCCCCCTAAGTCTCCCGATAAAAATTATACCTTATTTGTGTGGGTAGGCCTAGTGCCCGCGACAGGAAGTGCCCCAAAATGCAACATGCACACATCACATTTTTTTAAAGAAAACAGAGGTGTTTTTTGCAAAGTGCCTACCTGTAGATTTTGGCCTCTAGCTCAGCTGGCACCTAGGGAAACCTAACAAACCTGTGCATTTCTGAAAACTAGAGACCTAGGGGAATCCAAGATAGGGTGACTTGTGGGGCTCTGACCAGGTTCTGTTACCCAGAATCCTTTGCAAACCTCAAAATTTGGCTAAAAAAACACATTTTCCTCACATTTTGGTGACAGAAAGTTCTGGAATCAGAGAGGAGCCACAAATTTCCTTCCACCCAGCGTTCCCCCAAGTCTCCCGATAAAAATGATACCTCACTTGTGTGGGTAGGCCTAGCGCCCGTGACAGGAAATGCCCCAAAGCACAACGTGGACACATCCCATTTTTTGACAGAAAACAGAGCTGTTTTTTGCAAAGTGCCTACCTGTAGATTTTGGCCTCTAGCTCAGCCGGCACCTAGGGAAACCTACCAAACCTGTGCATTTCTGAAAACTAGAGACCTAGGGGAATCCAAGATGGCGTGACTTGTGGGGCTCTGACCAGGTTTTGTTCCCCAGAATCCTTTGCAAACCTCAAAATTTGGAGAAAAAACAACACATTTTCCTCACATTTTGGTGACAGAAAGTTCTGGAATCAGAGAGGAGTCACAAATTTCCTTACACCCAGCGTTCCCTCAAGTCTCCCGATAAAAATGATACCTCACTTGTGTGGGTAGGCCTAGCGCCCGCGACAGGAAATGCCCCAAAGCACAACGTGGACACATCCCATTTTTTGACAGAAAACAGAGCTGTTTTTTGCAAAGTGCCTACCTGTAGATTTTGGCCTCTAGCTCAGCCGGCACCTAGGGAAACCTACCAAACCTATGCATTTCTGAAAACTAGAGACCTAGGGGATTTCAAGATGGCGTGACTTGTGGGGCTCTGACCAGGTTTTGTTACCCAGAATCCTTTGCAAACCTCAAAATTTGGATGAAAAAAAACACATTTTCCTCACATTTTGGTGACAGAAAGTTCTGGAATCAGAGAGGCGTCACAAATTTTCTTCCACCAAGCGTTCCCCCAAGTCTCCCGATAAAAATGATACCTCACTTGTGTGGGTAGGCCTAGCGCCTGTGACAGGAAATGCCCCAAAGCACAACGTGGACACATCCCATTTTTTGACAGAAAACAGAGCTGTTTTTTGCAAAGTGCCTACCTGTAGATTTTGTCCTCTAGCTCAGCCGGCACCTAGGGAAACCTACCAAACCTGTGCATTTCTGAAAACTAGAGACCTAGGGGAATCCAAGATGGCGTGACTTGTGGGGCTCTGACCAGGTTTTGTTACCCAGAATCCTTTGCAAACCTCAAAATTTGGAGAAAAAACAACACATTTTCCTCACATTTTGGTGACAGAAAGTTCTGGAATCAGAGAGGAGTCACAAATTTCCTTACACCCAGCGTTCCCCCAAGTCTCCCGATAAAAATGATACCTCACTTGTGTGGGTAGGCCTAGCGCCCGCGACAGGAAATGCCCCAAAGCACAACGTGGACACATCCCATTTTTTGACAGAAAACAGAGCTGTTTTTTGCAAAGTGCCTACCTGTTGATTTTGGCCTCTAGCTCAGCCGGCACCTAGGGAAACCTACCAAACCTATGCATTTCTGAAAACTAGAGACCTAGGGGATTTCAAGATGGCGTGACTTGTGGGGCTCTGACCAGGTTTTGTTACCCAGAATCCTTTGCAAACCTCAAAATTTGGATGAAAGAAAACACATTTTCCTCACATTTTGGTGACAGAAAGTTCTGGAATCAGAGAGGCGTCACAAATTTTCTTCCACCAAGCGTTCCCCCAAGTCTCCCGATAAAAATGCACCTCACTTGTGTGGGTAGGCCTAGCGCCCGCGACAGGAAATGCCCCAAAACGCAACGTGAACACATCACATTTTTTTAAAGAAAACAGAGGTGTTTTTTGCAAAGTGCCTACCTGTAGATTTTGGCCTCTAGCTCAGCCGGCACCTAGGGAAACCTACCAAACCTGTGCATTTCTGAAAACTAGAGACCTAGGGGAATCCAAGATGGGGTGACTTGTGGGGCTCTGACCAGGTTCTGTTAACCAGAACTCTTTGCAACTCTCAACATTTGGCTAAAAAAACACATTTTCCTCACATTTTGGTGACAGAAAGTTCTGGAATCAGAGAGGAGCCACAAATTTCCTTCCACCCAGCGTTCCCCCAAGTCTCCCAATAAAAATGATACCTCACTTGTGTGGGTAGGCCTAGCGCCCGCGACAGGAAATGCCCCAAAGCACAACGTGGACACATCCCATTTTTTGACAGAAAACAGAGCTGTTTTTTGCAAAGTGCCTACCTGTAGATTTTGGCCTCTAGCTCAGCCGGCACCTAGGGAAACCTGCCAAACCTGTGCATTTCTCAAATCTAGAGACCTAGGGGAATCCAAGATGGGGTGACTTGTGGGGCTCTGACCAGGTTTTGTTACCCAGAATCCTTTGCAAACCTCAACATTTGGCTAAAAAAACACATTTTCCTCACATTTTGGTGACAGAAAGTTCTGGAATCAGAGAGGAGCCACAAATTTCCTTCCACCCAGCGTTCCCCCAAGTCTCCCGATACAAATGATACCTCACTTGTGTGGGTAGGCCTAGTGCCCGTGACAGGAAATGCCCCAAAACTCAACGTGGACACATCACATTCATTGAACAGAGTTGTTTTTTGCAAAGTGCCTACCTGTAGATTTTGTCCTCTAGCTCAGCCGGCACCCGGGGAAACCTACCAAACCTGTGCATTTCTGAAAACTAGAGACCTAGGGGAATCCAAGATGGCGTGACTTGTGGGGCTCTGACCAGGTTTTGTTACCCAGAATCCTTTGCAAACCTCACAATTTGGATGAAAAAAAACACATTTTCCTTACATTTTGGTGACAGAAAGTTCTGGAATCAGAGAGGAGTCACAAATTTCCTTCCACCCAGCGTTCCCCCAAGTCTCCCGATAAAAATGATACCTCACTTGTGTGGGTAGGCCTAGCGCCCGCGACAGGAAATGCCCCAAAACGCATCGTGAACACATCAAATTTTTTTAAAGAAAACAGAGGTGTTTTTTGCAAAGTGCCTACCTGTAGATTTTGGCCTCTAGCTCAGCCGGCACCTAGGGAAACCTACCAAACCTGTGCATTTCTGAAAACTAGAGACCTAGGGGAATCCAAGATGGGGCGACTTGTGGGGCTCTGACCAGGTTCTGTTACCCAGAATCCTTTGCAAACCTCAACATTTGGCTAAAAAACACATTTTCCTCACATTTTGGTGACAGAAAGTTCTGGAATCAGAGAGGAGCCACAAATTTCCTTCCACCCAGCGTTCCCCAAGTCTCCCGATAAATATGATACCTCACTTGTGTGGGTAGGCCTAGTGCCCGCGACAGGAAATGCCCCAAAGCACAACGTGGACACATCCCATTTTTTGACAGAAAACAGAGCTGTTTTTTGCAAAGTGCCTACCTGTAGATTTTGGCCTCTAGCTCAGCCGGCACCTAGGGAAACCTACCAAACCTGTGCATTTCTGAAAACTAGAGACCTAGGGGAATCCAAGATGGCGTGACTTGTGGGGCTCTGACCAGGTTTTGTTACCCAGAATCCTTTGCAAACCTCAAAATTTGGAGAAAAAAAACACATTTTCCTTACATTTTGGTGACAGAAAGTTCTGGAATCAGAGACGAGCCACAAATTTCCTTCCACCCAGCGTCCCCCTAAGTCTCCCGATAAAAATGATACCTTATTTGTGTGGGTAGGCCTAGTGCCCGCGACAGGAAGTGCCCCAAAATGCAACATGCACACATCACATTTTTTTAAAGAAAACAGAGGTGTTTTTTGCAAAGTGCCTACCTGTAGATTTTGGCCTCTAGCTCAGCTGGCACCTAGGGAAACCTAACAAACCTGTGCATTTCTGAAAACTAGAGACCTAGGGGAATCCAAGATAGGGTGACTTGTGGGGCTCTGACCAGGTTCTGTTACCCAGAATCCTTTGCAAACCTCAAAATTTGGCTAAAAAAACACATTTTCCTCACATTTTGGTGACAGAAAGTTCTGGAATCAGAGAGGAGCCACAAATTTCCTTCCACCCAGCGTTCCCCCAAGTCTCCCGATAAAAATGATACCTCACTTGTGTGGGTAGGCCTAGCGCCCGTGACAGGAAATGCCCCAAAGCACAACGTGGACACATCCCATTTTTTGACAGAAAACAGAGCTGTTTTTTGCAAAGTGCCTACCTGTAGATTTTGGCCTCTAGCTCAGCCGGCACCTAGGGAAACCTACCAAACCTGTGCATTTCTGAAAACTAGAGACCTAGGGGAATCCAAGATGGGGTGACTTGTGGGGCTCTGACCAGGTTCTGTTAACCAGAACTCTTTGCAACTCTCAACATTTGGCTAAAAAAACACATTTTCCTCACATTTTGGTGACAGAAAGTTCTGGAATCAGAGAGGAGCCACAAATTTCCTTCCACCCAGCGTTCCCCCAAGTCTCCCAATAAAAATGATACCTCACTTGTGTGGGTAGGCCTAGCGCCCGCGACAGGAAATGCCCCAAAGCACAACGTGGACACATCCCATTTTTTGACAGAAAACAGAGCTGTTTTTTGCAAAGTGCCTACCTGTAGATTTTGGCCTCTAGCTCAGCCGGCACCTAGGGAAACCTGCCAAACCTGTGCATTTCTCAAATCTAGAGACCTAGGGGAATCCAAGATGGGGTGACTTGTGGGGCTCTGACCAGGTTTTGTTACCCAGAATCCTTTGCAAACCTCAACATTTGGCTAAAAAAACACATTTTCCTCACATTTTGGTGACAGAAAGTTCTGGAATCAGAGAGGAGCCACAAATTTCCTTCCACCCAGCGTTCCCCCAAGTCTCCCGATACAAATGATACCTCACTTGTGTGGGTAGGCCTAGTGCCCGTGACAGGAAATGCCCCAAAACTCAACGTGGACACATCACATTCATTGAACAGAGTTGTTTTTTGCAAAGTGCCTACCTGTAGATTTTGTCCTCTAGCTCAGCCGGCACCCGGGGAAACCTACCAAACCTGTGCATTTCTGAAAACTAGAGACCTAGGGGAATCCAAGATGGCGTGACTTGTGGGGCTCTGACCAGGTTTTGTTACCCAGAATCCTTTGCAAACCTCAAAATTTGGATGAAAAAAAACACATTTTCCTTACATTTTGGTGACAGAAAGTTCTGGAATCAGAGAGGAGTCACAAATTTCCTTCCACCCAGCGTTCCCCCAAGTCTCCCGATAAAAATGATACCTCACTTGTGTGGGTAGGCCTAGCGCCCGCGACAGGAAATGCCCCAAAACGCAACGTGAACACATCAAATTTTTTTAAAGAAAACAGAGGTGTTTTTTGCAAAGTGCCTACCTGTAGATTTTGGCCTCTAGCTCAGCCGGCACCTAGGGAAACCTACCAAACCTGTGCATTTCTGAAAACTAGAGACCTAGGGGAATCCAAGATGGGGCGACTTGTGGGGCTCTGACCAGGTTCTGTTACCCAGAATCCTTTGCAAACCTCAACATTTGGCTAAAAAACACATTTTCCTCACATTTTGGTGACAGAAAGTTCTGGAATCAGAGAGGAGCCACAAATTTCCTTCCACCCAGCGTTCCCCAAGTCTCCCGATAAATATGATACCTCACTTGTGTGGGTAGGCCTAGTGCCTGCGACAGGAAATGCCCCAAAGCACAACGTGGACACATCCCATTTTTTGACAGAAAACAGAGCTGTTTTTTGCAAAGTGCCTACCTGTAGATTTTGGCCTCTAGCTCAGCCGGCACCTAGGGAAACCTACCAAACCTGTGCATTTCTGAAAACTAGAGACCTAGGGGAATCCAAGATGGCGTGACTTGTGGGGCTCTGACCAGGTTTTGTTACCCAGAATCCTTTGCAAACCTCAAAATTTGGAGAAAAAAAACACATTTTCCTCACATTTTGGTGACAGAAAGTTCTGGAATCAGAGACGAGCCACAAATTTCCTTCCACCCAGCGTCCCCCTAAGTCTCCCGATAAAAATGATACCTTATTTGTGTGGGTAGGCCTAGTGCCCGCGACAGGAAGTGCCCCAAAATGCAACATGCACACATCACATTTTTTTAAAGAAAACAGAGGTGTTTTTTGCAAAGTGCCTACCTGTAGATTTTGGCCTCTAGCTCAGCTGGCACCTAGGGAAACCTAACAAACCTGTGCATTTCTGAAAACTAGAGACCTAGGGGAATCCAAGATAGGGTGACTTGTGGGGCTCTGACCAGGTTCTGTTACCCAGAATCCTTTGCAAACCTCAAAATTTGGCTAAAAAAACACATTTTCCTCACATTTTGGTGACAGAAAGTTCTGGAATCAGAGAGGAGCCACAAATTTCCTTCCACCCAGCGTTCCCCCAAGTCTCCCGATAAAAATGATACCTCACTTGTGTGGGTAGGCCTAGCGCCCGTGACAGGAAATGCCCCAAAGCACAACGTGGACACATCCCATTTTTTGACAGAAAACAGAGCTGTTTTTTGCAAAGTGCCTACCTGTAGATTTTGGCCTCTAGCTCAGCCGGCACCTAGGGAAACCTACCAAACCTGTGCATTTCTGAAAACTAGAGACCTAGGGGAATCCAAGATGGCGTGACTTGTGGGGCTCTGACCAGGTTTTGTTACCCAGAATCCTTTGCAAACCTCAAAATTTGGAGAAAAAACAACACATTTTCCTCACATTTTGGTGACAGAAAGTTCTGGAATCAGAGAGGAGTCACAAATTTCCTTACACCCAGCGTTCCCTCAAGTCTCCCGATAAAAATGATACCTCACTTGTGTGGGTAGGCCTAGCGCCCGCGACAGGAAATGCCCCAAAGCACAACGTGGACACATCCCATTTTTTGACAGAAAACAGAGCTGTTTTTTGCAAAGTGCCTACCTGTAGATTTTGGCCTCTAGCTCAGCCGGCACCTAGGGAAACCTACCAAACCTATGCATTTCTGAAAACTAGAGACCTAGGGGATTTCAAGATGGCGTGACTTGTGGGGCTCTGACCAGGTTTTGTTACCCAGAATCCTTTGCAAACCTCAAAATTTGGATGAAAAAAAACACATTTTCCTCACATTTTGGTGACAGAAAGTTCTGGAATCAGAGAGGCGTCACAAATTTTCTTCCACCAAGCGTTCCCCCAAGTCTCCCGATAAAAATGATACCTCACTTGTGTGGGTAGGCCTAGCGCCTGTGACAGGAAATGCCCCAAAGCACAACGTGGACACATCCCATTTTTTGACAGAAAACAGAGCTGTTTTTTGCAAAGTGCCTACCTGTAGATTTTGTCCTCTAGCTCAGCCGGCACCTAGGGAAACCTACCAAACCTGTGCATTTCTGAAAACTAGAGACCTAGGGGAATCCAAGATGGCGTGACTTGTGGGGCTCTGACCAGGTTTTGTTACCCAGAATCCTTTGCAAACCTCAAAATTTGGAGAAAAAACAACACATTTTCCTCACATTTTGGTGACAGAAAGTTCTGGAATCAGAGAGGAGTCACAAATTTCCTTACACCCAGTGTTCCCCCAAGTCTCCCGATAAAAATGATACCTCACTTGTGTGGGTAGGCCTAGCGCCCGCGACAGGAAATGCCCCAAAGCACAACGTGGACACATCCCATTTTTTGACAGAAAACAGAGCTGTTTTTTGCAAAGTGCCTACCTGTTGATTTTGGCCTCTAGCTCAGCCGGCACCTAGGGAAACCTACCAAACCTATGCATTTCTGAAAACTAGAGACCTAGGGGATTTCAAGATGGCGTGACTTGTGGGGCTCTGACCAGGTTTTGTTACCCAGAATCCTTTGCAAACCTCAAAATTTGGATGAAAGAAAACACATTTTCCTCACATTTTGGTGACAGAAAGTTCTGGAATCAGAGAGGCGTCACAAATTTTCTTCCACCAAGCGTTCCCCCAAGTCTCCCGATAAAAATGCACCTCACTTGTGTGGGTAGGCCTAGCGCCCGCGACAGGAAATGCCCCAAAACGCAACGTGAACACATCACATTTTTTTAAAGAAAACAGAGGTGTTTTTTGCAAAGTGCCTACCTGTAGATTTTGGCCTCTAGCTCAGCCGGCACCTAGGGAAACCTACCAAACCTGTGCATTTCTGAAAACTAGAGACCTAGGGGAATCCAAGATGGGGTGACTTGTGGGGCTCTGACCAGGTTCTGTTAACCAGAACTCTTTGCAACTCTCAACATTTGGCTAAAAAAACACATTTTCCTCACATTTTGGTGACAGAAAGTTCTGGAATCAGAGAGGAGCCACAAATTTCCTTCCACCCAGCGTTCCCCCAAGTCTCCCAATAAAAATGATACCTCACTTGTGTGGGTAGGCCTAGCGCCCGCGACAGGAAATGCCCCAAAGCACAACGTGGACACATCCCATTTTTTGACAGAAAACAGAGCTGTTTTTTGCAAAGTGCCTACCTGTAGATTTTGGCCTCTAGCTCAGCCGGCACCTAGGGAAACCTGCCAAACCTGTGCATTTCTCAAATCTAGAGACCTAGGGGAATCCAAGATGGGGTGACTTGTGGGGCTCTGACCAGGTTTTGTTACCCAGAATCCTTTGCAAACCTCAACATTTGGCTAAAAAAACACATTTTCCTCACATTTTGGTGACAGAAAGTTCTGGAATCAGAGAGGAGCCACAAATTTCCTTCCACCCAGCGTTCCCCCAAGTCTCCCGATACAAATGATACCTCACTTGTGTGGGTAGGCCTAGTGCCCGTGACAGGAAATGCCCCAAAACTCAACGTGGACACATCACATTCATTGAACAGAGTTGTTTTTTGCAAAGTGCCTACCTGTAGATTTTGTCCTCTAGCTCAGCCGGCACCCGGGGAAACCTACCAAACCTGTGCATTTCTGAAAACTAGAGACCTAGGGGAATCCAAGATGGCGTGACTTGTGGGGCTCTGACCAGGTTTTGTTACCCAGAATCCTTTGCAAACCTCACAATTTGGATGAAAAAAAACACATTTTCCTTACATTTTGGTGACAGAAAGTTCTGGAATCAGAGAGGAGTCACAAATTTCCTTCCACCCAGCGTTCCCCCAAGTCTCCCGATAAAAATGATACCTCACTTGTGTGGGTAGGCCTAGCGCCCGCGACAGGAAATGCCCCAAAACGCAACGTGAACACATCAAATTTTTTTAAAGAAAACAGAGGTGTTTTTTGCAAAGTGCCTACCTGTAGATTTTGGCCTCTAGCTCAGCCGGCACCTAGGGAAACCTACCAAACCTGTGCATTTCTGAAAACTAGAGACCTAGGGGAATCCAAGATGGGGCGACTTGTGGGGCTCTGACCAGGTTCTGTTACCCAGAATCCTTTGCAAACCTCAACATTTGGCTAAAAAACACATTTTCCTCACATTTTGGTGACAGAAAGTTCTGGAATCAGAGAGGAGCCACAAATTTCCTTCCACCCAGCGTTCCCCAAGTCTCCCGATAAATATGATACCTCACTTGTGTGGGTAGGCCTAGTGCCCGCGACAGGAAATGCCCCAAAGCACAACGTGGACACATCCCATTTTTTGACAGAAAACAGAGCTGTTTTTTGCAAAGTGCCTACCTGTAGATTTTGGCCTCTAGCTCAGCCGGCACCTAGGGAAACCTACCAAACCTGTGCATTTCTGAAAACTAGAGACCTAGGGGAATCCAAGATGGCGTGACTTGTGGGGCTCTGACCAGGTTTTGTTACCCAGAATCCTTTGCAAACCTCAAAATTTGGAGAAAAAAAACACATTTTCCTCACATTTTGGTGACAGAAAGTTCTGGAATCAGAGACGAGCCACAAATTTCCTTCCACCCAGCGTCCCCCTAAGTCTCCCGATAAAAATGATACCTTATTTGTGTGGGTAGGCCTAGTGCCCGCGACAGGAAGTGCCCCAAAATGCAACATGCACACATCACATTTTTTTAAAGAAAACAGAGGTGTTTTTTGCAAAGTGCCTACCTGTAGATTTTGGCCTCTAGCTCAGCTGGCACCTAGGGAAACCTAACAAACCTGTGCATTTCTGAAAACTAGAGACCTAGGGGAATCCAAGATAGGGTGACTTGTGGGGCTCTGACCAGGTTCTGTTACCCAGAATCCTTTGCAAACCTCAAAATTTGGCTAAAAAAACACATTTTCCTCACATTTTGGTGACAGAAAGTTCTGGAATCAGAGAGGAGCCACAAATTTCCTTCCACCCAGCGTTCCCCCAAGTCTCCCGATAAAAATGATACCTCACTTGTGTGGGTAGGCCTAGCGCCCGTGACAGGAAATGCCCCAAAGCACAACGTGGACACATCCCATTTTTTGACAGAAAACAGAGCTGTTTTTTGCAAAGTGCCTACCTGTAGATTTTGGCCTCTAGCTCAGCCGGCACCTAGGGAAACCTACCAAACCTGTGCATTTCTGAAAACTAGAGACCTAGGGGAATCCAAGATGGGGTGACTTGTGGGGCTCTGACCAGGTTCTGTTAACCAGAACTCTTTGCAACTCTCAACATTTGGCTAAAAAAACACATTTTCCTCACATTTTGGTGACAGAAAGTTCTGGAATCAGAGAGGAGCCACAAATTTCCTTCCACCCAGCGTTCCCCCAAGTCTCCCAATAAAAATGATACCTCACTTGTGTGGGTAGGCCTAGCGCCCGCGACAGGAAATGCCCCAAAGCACAACGTGGACACATCCCATTTTTTGACAGAAAACAGAGCTGTTTTTTGCAAAGTGCCTACCTGTAGATTTTGGCCTCTAGCTCAGCCGGCACCTAGGGAAACCTGCCAAACCTGTGCATTTCTCAAATCTAGAGACCTAGGGGAATCCAAGATGGGGTGACTTGTGGGGCTCTGACCAGGTTTTGTTACCCAGAATCCTTTGCAAACCTCAACATTTGGCTAAAAAAACACATTTTCCTCACATTTTGGTGACAGAAAGTTCTGGAATCAGAGAGGAGCCACAAATTTCCTTCCACCCAGCGTTCCCCCAAGTCTCCCGATACAAATGATACCTCACTTGTGTGGGTAGGCCTAGTGCCCGTGACAGGAAATGCCCCAAAACTCAACGTGGACACATCACATTCATTGAACAGAGTTGTTTTTTGCAAAGTGCCTACCTGTAGATTTTGTCCTCTAGCTCAGCCGGCACCCGGGGAAACCTACCAAACCTGTGCATTTCTGAAAACTAGAGACCTAGGGGAATCCAAGATGGCGTGACTTGTGGGGCTCTGACCAGGTTTTGTTACCCAGAATCCTTTGCAAACCTCACAATTTGGATGAAAAAAAACACATTTTCCTTACATTTTGGTGACAGAAAGTTCTGGAATCAGAGAGGAGTCACAAATTTCCTTCCACCCAGCGTTCCCCCAAGTCTCCCGATAAAAATGATACCTCACTTGTGTGGGTAGGCCTAGCGCCCGCGACAGGAAATGCCCCAAAACGCAACGTGAACACATCAAATTTTTTTAAAGAAAACAGAGGTGTTTTTTGCAAAGTGCCTACCTGTAGATTTTGGCCTCTAGCTCAGCCGGCACCTAGGGAAACCTACCAAACCTGTGCATTTCTGAAAACTAGAGACCTAGGGGAATCCAAGATGGGGCGACTTGTGGGGCTCTGACCAGGTTCTGTTACCCAGAATCTTTTGCAAACCTCAACATTTGGCTAAAAAACACATTTTCCTCACATTTTGGTGACAGAAAGTTCTGGAATCAGAGAGGAGCCACAAATTTCCTTCCACCCAGCGTTCCCCAAGTCTCCCGATAAATATGATACCTCACTTGTGTGGGTAGGCCTAGTGCCCGCGACAGGAAATGCCCCAAAGCACAACGTGGACACATCCCATTTTTTGACAGAAAACAGAGCTGTTTTTTGCAAAGTGCCTACCTGTAGATTTTGGCCTCTAGCTCAGCCGGCACCTAGGGAAACCTACCAAACCTGTGCATTTCTGAAAACTAGAGACCTAGGGGAATCCAAGATGGCGTGACTTGTGGGGCTCTGACCAGGTTTTGTTACCCAGAATCCTTTGCAAACCTCAAAATTTGGAGAAAAAAAACACATTTTCCTCACATTTTGGTGACAGAAAGTTCTGGAATCAGAGACGAGCCACAAATTTCCTTCCACCCAGCGTCCCCCTAAGTCTCCCGATAAAAATGATACCTTATTTGTGTGGGTAGGCCTAGTGCCCGCGACAGGAAGTGCCCCAAAATGCAACATGCACACATCACATTTTTTTAAAGAAAACAGAGGTGTTTTTTGCAAAGTGCCTACCTGTAGATTTTGGCCTCTAGCTCAGCTGGCACCTAGGGAAACCTAACAAACCTGTGCATTTCTGAAAACTAGAGACCTAGGGGAATCCAAGATAGGGTGACTTGTGGGGCTCTGACCAGGTTCTGTTACCCAGAATCCTTTGCAAACCTCAAAATTTGGCTAAAAAAACACATTTTCCTCACATTTTGGTGACAGAAAGTTCTGGAATCAGAGAGGAGCCACAAATTTCCTTCCACCCAGCGTTCCCCCAAGTCTCCCGATAAAAATGATACCTCACTTGTGTGGGTAGGCCTAGCGCCCGTGACAGGAAATGCCCCAAAGCACAACGTGGACACATCCCATTTTTTGACAGAAAACAGAGCTGTTTTTTGCAAAGTGCCTACCTGTAGATTTTGGCCTCTAGCTCAGCCGGCACCTAGGGAAACCTACCAAACCTGTGCATTTCTGAAAACTAGAGACCTAGGGGAATCCAAGATGGCGTGACTTGTGGGGCTCTGACCAGGTTTTGTTACCCAGAATCCTTTGCAAACCTCAAAATTTGGAGAAAAAACAACACATTTTCCTCACATTTTGGTGACAGAAAGTTCTGGAATCAGAGAGGAGTCACAAATTTCCTTACACCCAGCGTTCCCTCAAGTCTCCCGATAAAAATGATACCTCACTTGTGTGGGTAGGCCTAGCGCCCGCGACAGGAAATGCCCCAAAGCACAACGTGGACACATCCCATTTTTTGACAGAAAACAGAGCTGTTTTTTGCAAAGTGCCTACCTGTAGATTTTGGCCTCTAGCTCAGCCGGCACCTAGGGAAACCTACCAAACCTATGCATTTCTGAAAACTAGAGACCTAGGGGATTTCAAGATGGCGTGACTTGTGGGGCTCTGACCAGGTTTTGTTACCCAGAATCCTTTGCAAACCTCAAAATTTGGATGAAAAAAAACACATTTTCCTCACATTTTGGTGACAGAAAGTTCTGGAATCAGAGAGGCGTCACAAATTTTCTTCCACCAAGCGTTCCCCCAAGTCTCCCGATAAAAATGATACCTCACTTGTGTGGGTAGGCCTAGCGCCCGCGACAGGAAATGCCCCAAAACGCAACGTGAACACATCACATTTTTTGAAAGAAAACAGAGGTGTTTTTTGCAAAGTGCCTACCTGTAGATTTTGGCCTCTAGCTCAGCCGGCACCTAGGGAAACCTACCAAACCTGTGCATTTCTGAAAACTAGAGACCTAGGGGAATCCAAGATGGGGTGACTTGTGGGGCTCTGACCAGGTTCTGTTAACCAGAACTCTTTGCAAATCTCAACATTTGGCTAAAAAAACACATTTTCCTCACATTTTGGTGACAGAAAGTTCTGGAATCAGAGAGGAGCCACAAATTTCCTTCCACCCAGCGTTCCCCCAAGTCTCCCGATAAAAATGATACCTCACTTGTGTGGGTAGGCCTAGCGCCCGCGACAGGAAATGCCCCAAAGCACAACGTGGACACATCCCATTTTTTTACAGAAAACAGAGCTGTTTTTTGCAAAGTGCCTACCTGTAGATTTTGGCCTCTAGCTCAGCCGGCACCTAGGGAAACCTGCCAAACCTGTGCATATCTCAAATCTAGAGACCTAGGGGAATCCAAGATGGGGTGACTTGTGGGGCTCTGACCAGGTTTTGTTACCCAGAATCCTTTGCAAACCTCAAAATTTGGATGAAAAAAAACACATTTTCCTCACATTTTGGTGACAGAAAGTTCTGGAATCAGAGAGGAGCCACAAATTTCCTTCCACCCAGCGTTCCCCCAAGTCTCCCGATAAAAATGATACCTCACTTGTGTGGGTAGGCCTAGCGCCCGCGACAGGAAATGCACCAAAATGCAACGTGAACACATCAAATTTTTTTAAAGAAAACAGAGGTGTTTTTTGCAAAGTGCCTACCTGTAGATTTTGGCCTCTAGCTCAGCCGGCACCTAGGGAAACCTACCAAACCTGTGCATTTCTGAAAACTAGAGACCTAGGGGAATCCAAGATGGGGCGACTTGTGGGGCTCTGACCAGGTTCTGTTACCCAGAATCCTTTGCAAACCTCAACATTTGGCTAAAAAACACATTTTCCTCACATTTTGGTGACAGAAAGTTCTGGAATCAGAGAGGAGCCACAAATTTCCATCCACCCAGCGTTCCCCAAGTCTCCCGATAAATATGATACCTCACTTGTGTGGGTAGGCCTAGCGCCCGCGACAGGAAATGCCCCAAAGCACAACGTGAACACATCCCATTTTTTGACAGAAAACAGAGCTGTTTTTTGCAAAGTGCCTACCTGTAGATTTTGGCCTCTAGCTCAGCCGGCACCTAGGGAAACCTACCAAACCTGTGCATTTCTGAAAACTAGAGACCTAGGGGAATCCAAGATGGCGTGACTTGTGGGGCTCTGACCAGGTTTTGTTACCCAGAATCCTTTGCAAACCTCAAAATTTGGAGAAAAAAAACACATTTTCCTCACATTTTGGTGACAGAAAGTTCTGGAATCAGAGACGAGCCACAAATTTCCTTCCACCCAGCGTCCCCCTAAGTCTCCCGATAAAAATGATACCTTACTTGTGTGGGTAGGCCTAGTGCCCGCGACAGGAAGTGCCCCAAAATGCAACATGCACACATCACATTTTTTTAAAGAAAACAGAGGTGTTTTTTGCAAAGTGCCTACCTGTAGATTTTGGCCTCTAGCTCAGCCGGCACCTTGGGAAACCTACCAAACCTGTGCATTTCTGAAAACTAGAGACCTAGGGGAATCCAAGATAGGGTGACTTGTGGGGCTCTGACCAGGTTCTGTTACCCAGAATCCTTTGCAAACCTCAAAATTTGGCTAAAAAAACACATTTTCCTCACATTTTGGTGACAGAAAGATCTGGAATCAGAGAGGAGCCACAAATTTCCTTCCACCCAGCGTTCCCCCAAGTCTCCCGATAAAAATGATACCTCACTTGTGTGGGTAGGCCTAGCGCCCGTGACAGGAAATGCCCCAAAGCACAACGTGGACACATCCCATTTTATGACAGAAAACAGAGCTGTTTTTTGCAAAGTGCCTACCTGTAGATTTTGGCCTCTAGCTCAGCCGGCACCTAGGGAAACCTACCAAACCTGTGCATTTCTGAAAACTAGAGACCTAGGGGAATCCAAGATGGCGTGACTTGTGGGGCTCTGACCAGGTTTTGTTACCCAGAATCCTTTGCAAACCTCAAAATTTGGAGAAAAAACAACACATTTTCCTCACATTTTGGTGACAGAAAGTTCTGGAATCAGAGAGGAGTCACAAATTTCCTTACACCCAGCGTTCCCCCAAGTCTCCCGATAAAAATGATACCTCACTTGTGTGGGTAGGCCTAGCGCCCGCGACAGGAAATGCCCCAAAGCACAACGTGGACACATCCCATTTTTTGACAGAAAACAGAGCTGTTTTTTGCAAAGTGCCTACCTGTAGATTTTGGCCTCTAGCTCAGCCGGCACCTAGGGAAACCTACCAAACCTATGCATTTCTGAAAACTAGAGACCTAGGGGATTTCAAGATGGCGTGACTTGTGGGGCTCTGACCAGGTTTTGTTACCCAGAATCCTTTGCAAACCTCAAAATTTGGATGAAAAAAAACACATTTTCCTCACATTTTGGTGACAGAAAGTTCTGGAATCAGAGAGGCTTAACAAATTTTCTTCCACCAAGCGTTCCCCCAAGTCTCCCGATAAAAATGATACCTCACTTGTGTCGGTAGGCCTAGCGCCCGCGACAGGAAATGCCCCAAAACGCAACGTGAACACATCACATTTTTTGAAAGAAAACAGAGGTGTTTTTTGCAAAGTGCCTACCTGTAGATTTTGGCCTCTAGCTCAGCCAGCACCTAGGGAAACCTACCAAACCTGTGCATTTCTGAAAACTAGAGACCTAGGGGAATCCAAGATGGGGTGACTTGTGGGGCTCTGACCAGGTTCTGTTACCCAGAACCCTTTGCAAACCTCAACATTTGGCTAAAAAAACACATTTTCCTCACATTTTGGTGACAGAAAGTTCTGGAATCAGAGAGGAGCCACATATTTCCTTCCACCCAGCGTTCCCCCAAGTCTCCCGATAAAAATGATACCTCACTTGTGTGGGTAGGCCTAGCGCCCGCGACAGGAAATGCCCCAAAGCACAACGTGGACACATCCCATTTTTTGACAGAAAACAGAGCTGTTTTTTGCAAAGTGCCTACCTGTAGATTTTGGCCTCTAGCTCAGCCGGCACCTAGGGAAACCTGCCAAACCTGTGCATTTCTCAAATCTAGAGACCTAGGGGAATCCAAGATGGGGTGACTTGTGGGGCTCTGACCAGGTTCTGTTACCCAGAATCCTTTGCAAACCTCAACATTTGGCTAAAAAAACACATTTTCCTCACATTTTGGTGACAGAAAGTTCTGGAATCAGAGAGGAGCCACAAATTTCCTTCCACCCAGCGTTCCCCCAAGTCTCCCGATACAAATGATACCTCACTTGTGTGGGTAGGCCTAGTGCCCGTGACAGGAAATGCCCCAAAACTCAACGTGGACACATCACATTCATTGAACAGAGTTGTTTTTTGCAAAGTGCCTACCTGTAGATTTTGTCCTGTAGCTCATCCGGCACCCGGGGAAACCCAGCAAACCAGCGCATTTTTGAAAACTAGAAACCCAGGGGAATCCAAGATGGGGTGGCTTGCGGGGCTCTGACCAGGTTATGTTACCCAGAATCCTTTGCAAACATCAAAATCTGGAGAAAAAAAACAAATTTTCCTCACATTTTGGTGACAGAAAGTTCTGGAATCAGAGAGGAGCCCCAAATTTCCTTCCACCCAGCACTCCCCCAAGTCTCCCGATACAAATGATACCTCACTTGTGTGGGTAGGCCTAGCGCCCGCGACAGAAAATGCCCCAAAACGCAACGTGCACACATCATATTTTTTGAAAGAAAACAGAGGTGTTTTTTGCAAAGTACCTACATGTAGATTTTGCACTCTAGCTCAGCTGGCACCTAGGGAAACATTCCAAACCTGTGCATTTCTGAAAACTAGAGACCTAGGGGAATCCAAGATGGGGTGACTTGTGGGGCTCTGACCAGGTTCTGTTACCCAGAATCCTTTGCAAACCTCAAAATTTGGCTAAAAAAACACATTTTCCTCACATTTTGGTGACATAAAGTTCTGGAATCAGAGAGGAGCCACAAATTTCCTTCCACCCAGCGTTCCCCCAAGTCTCCCGATAAAAATGATACCTCACTTGTGTGGGTAGGCCTAGCGCCCGCAACAGGAAATGCCCCAAAGCACAACGTGGACACATCCCATTTTTTGACAGAAAACAGAGCTGTTTTTTGCAAAGTGCCTACCTTTAGATTTTGGCCTCTAGCTCAGCCGGCACCTAGGGAAACCTACCAAACATGTGCATTTCTGAAAACTAGAGACCTAGGGGAATCCAAGATGGCGTGACTTGTGGGGCTCTGACCAGGTTTTGTTACCCAGAATCCTTTGCAAACCTCAAAATTTGGAGAAAAAAAACACATTTTCCTCACATTTTGGTGACAGAAAGTTCTGGAATCAGAGACGAGCCACAAATTTCCTTCCACCCAGCGTCCCCCTAAGTCTCCCGATAAAAATGATACCTTACTTGTGTGGGTAGGCCTAGTGCCCGCGACAGGAAGTGCCCCAAAATGCAACATGCACACATCACATTTTTTTAAAGAAAACAGAGGTGTTTTTTGCAAAGTGCCTACCTGTAGATTTTGGCCTCTAGCTCAGCCGGCACCTTGGGAAACCTACCAAACCTGTGCATTTCTGAAAACTAGAGACCTAGGGGAATCCAAGATAGGGTGACTTGTGGGGCTCTGACCAGGTTCTGTTACCCAGAATCCTTTGCAAACCTCAAAATTTGGCTAAAAAAACACATTTTCCTCACATTTTGGTGACAGAAAGATCTGGAATCAGAGAGGAGCCACAAATTTCCTTCCACCCAGCGTTCCCCCAAGTCTCCCGATAAAAATGATACCTCACTTGTGTGGGTAGGCCTAGCGCCCGTGACAGGAAATGCCCCAAAGCACAACGTGGACACATCCCATTTTATGACAGAAAACAGAGCTGTTTTTTGCAAAGTGCCTACCTGTAGATTTTGGCCTCTAGCTCAGCCGGCACCTAGGGAAACCTACCAAACCTGTGCATTTCTGAAAACTAGAGACCTAGGGGAATCCAAGATGGCGTGACTTGTGGGGCTCTGACCAGGTTTTGTTACCCAGAATCCTTTGCAAACCTCAAAATTTGGAGAAAAAACAACACATTTTCCTCACATTTTGGTGACAGAAAGTTCTGGAATCAGAGAGGAGTCACAAATTTCCTTACACCCAGCGTTCCCCCAAGTCTCCCGATAAAAATGATACCTCACTTGTGTGGGTAGGCCTAGCGCCCGCGACAGGAAATGCCCCAAAGCACAACGTGGACACATCCCATTTTTTGACAGAAAACAGAGCTGTTTTTTGCAAAGTGCCTACCTGTAGATTTTGGCCTCTAGCTCAGCCGGCACCTAGGGAAACCTACCAAACCTATGCATTTCTGAAAACTAGAGACCTAGGGGATTTCAAGATGGCGTGACTTGTGGGGCTCTGACCAGGTTTTGTTACCCAGAATCCTTTGCAAACCTCAAAATTTGGATGAAAAAAAACACATTTTCCTCACATTTTGGTGACAGAAAGTTCTGGAATCAGAGAGGCGTAACAAATTGTCTTCCACCAAGCGTTCCCCCAAGTCTCCCGATAAAAATGATACCTCACTTGTGTCGGTAGGCCTAGCGCTCGCGACAGGAAATGCCCCAAAACGCAACGTGAACACATCACATTTTTTGAAAGAAAACAGAGGTGTTTTTTGCAAAGTGCCTACCTGTAGATTTTGGCCTCTAGCTCAGCCAGCACCTAGGGAAACCTACCAAACCTGTGCATTTCTGAAAACTAGAGACCTAGGGGAATCCAAGATGGGGTGACTTGTGGGGCTCTGACCAGGTTCTGTTACCCAGAACCCTTTGCAAACCTCAACATTTGGCTAAAAAAACACATTTTCCTCACATTTTGGTGACAGAAAGTTCTGGAATCAGAGAGGAGCCACATATTTCCTTCCACCCAGCGTTCCCCCAAGTCTCCCGATAAAAATGATACCTCACTTGTTTGGGTAGGCCTAGCGCCCGCGACAGGAAATGCCCCAAAGCACAACGTGGACACATCCCATTTTTTGACAGAAAACAGAGCTGTTTTTTGCAAAGTGCCTACCTGTAGATTTTGGCCTCTAGCTCAGCCGGCACCTAGGGAAACCTGCCAAACCTGTGCATTTCTCAAATCTAGAGACCTAGGGGAATCCAAGATGGGGTGACCAGGTTCTGTTACCCAGAATCCTTTGCAAACCTCAACATTTGGCTAAAAAAACACATTTTCCTCACATTTTGGTGACAGAAAGTTCTGGAATCAGAGAGGAGCCACAAATTTCCTTCCACCCAGCGTTCCCCCAAGTCTCCCGATAAAAATGATACCTCACTTGTGTGGGTAGGCCTAGCGCCCGCAACAGGAAATGCCCCAAAGCACAACTTGGACACATCCCATTTTTTGACAGAAAACAGAGCTGTTTTTTGCAAAGTGCCTACCTTTAGATTTTGGCCTCTAGCTCAGCCGGCACCTAGGGAAACCTACCAAACATGTGCATTTCTGAAAACTAGAGACCTAGGGGAATCCAAGATGGCGTGACTTGTGGGGCTCTGACCAGGTTTTGTTACCCAGAATCCTTTGCAAACCTCAAAATTTGGATGAAAAAAAACACATTTTCCTCACATTTTGGTGACAGAAAGTTCTGGAATCAGAGAGGAGCCACAAATTTCCTTCCACCCAGCGTTCCCCCAAGTCTCCCGATAAAAATGATACCTCACTTGTGTGGGTAGGCCTAGCGCCCGCGACAGGAAATGCCCCAAAGCACAACGTGGACACATCCCATTTTTTGACAGAAAACAGAGCTGTTTTTTGCAAAGTGCCTACCTGTAGATTTTGGCCTCTAGCTCAGCCGGCACCTAGAGAAACCTACCAAACCTGTGCATTTCTGAAAACTAGAGACCTAGCGGAATCCAAGATGGCGTGACTTGTGGGGCTCTGACCAGGTTTTGTTACCCAGAATCCTTTGCAAACCTCAAAATTTGGAGAAAAAAAAACACATTTTCCTCACATTTTGGTGACAGAAAGTTCTGGAATCAGAGAGGAGCCCCAAATTTCCTTCCACCCAGCGTCCCCCTAAGTCTCCCGATAAAAATGATACCTCACTTGTGTGGGTAGGCCTAGTGCCCGCGACAGGAAGTGCCCCAAAATGCAACATGCACACATCAAATTTTTTTAAAGAAAACAGAGGTGTTTTTTGCAAAGTGCCTACCTGTAGATTTTGGCCTCTAGCTCAGCCGGCACCTAGGGAAACCTACCAAACCTGTGCATTTCTGAAAACTAGAGACCTAGGGGAATCCAAGATAGGGTGACTTGTGGGGCTCTGACCAGGTTCTGTTACCCAGAATCCTTTGCAAACCTCAAAATTTGGAGAAAAAACAACACATTTTCCTCACATTTTGGTGACAGAAAGTTCTGGAATCAGAGAGGAGTCACAAATTTCCTTACACCCAGCGTTCCCCCAAGTCTCCCGATAAAAATGATACCTCACTTGTGTGGGTAGGCCTAGCGCCCGCGACAGGAAATGCCCCAAAGCACAACGTGGACACATCCCATTTTTTGACAGAAAACAGAGCTGTTTTTTGCAAAGTGCCTACCTGTTGATTTTGGCCTCTAGCTCAGCCGGCACCTAGGGAAACCTACCAAACCTATGCATTTCTGAAAACTAGAGACCTAGGGGATTTCAAGATGGCGTGACTTGTGGGGCTCTGACCAGGTTTTGTTACCCAGAATCCTTTGCAAACCTCAAAATTTGGATGAAAAAAAACACATTTTCCTCACATTTTGGTGACAGAAAGTTCTGGAATCAGAGAGGCGTCACAAATTTTCTTCCACCAAGCGTTCCCCCAAGTCTCCCGATAAAAATGCACCTCACTTGTGTGGGTAGGCCTAGCGCCCGCGACAGGAAATGCCCCAAAACGCAACGTGAACACATCACATTTTTTTAAAGAAAACAGAGGTGTTTTTTGCAAAGTGCCTACCTGTAGATTTTGGCCTCTAGCTCAGCCGGCACCTAGGGAAACCTACCAAACCTGTGCATTTCTGAAAACTAGAGACCTAGGGGAATCCAAGATGGGGTGACTTGTGGGGCTCTGACCAGGTTCTGTTAACCAGAACTCTTTGCAACTCTCAACATTTGGCTAAAAAAACACATTTTCCTCACATTTTGGTGACAGAAAGTTCTGGAATCAGAGAGGAGCCACAAATTTCCTTCCACCCAGCGTTCCCCCAAGTCTCCCAATAAAAATGATACCTCACTTGTGTGGGTAGGCCTAGCGCCCGCGACAGGAAATGCCCCAAAGCACAACGTGGACACATCCCATTTTTTGACAGAAAACAGAGCTGTTTTTTGCAAAGTGCCTACCTGTAGATTTTGGCCTCTAGCTCAGCCGGCACCTAGGGAAACCTGCCAAACCTGTGCATTTCTCAAATCTAGAGACCTAGGGGAATCCAAGATGGGGTGACCAGGTTCTGTTACCCAGAATCCTTTGCAAACCTCAACATTTGGCTAAAAAAACACATTTTCCTCACATTTTGGTGACAGAAAGTTCTGGAATCAGAGAGGAGCCACAAATTTCCTTCCACCCAGCGTTCCCCCAAGTCTCCCGATAAAAATGATACCTCACTTGTGTGGGTAGGCCTAGCGCCCGCAACAGGAAATGCCCCAAAGCACAACGTGGACACATCCCATTTTTTGACAGAAAACAGAGCTGTTTTTTGCAAAGTGCCTACCTTTAGATTTTGGCCTCTAGCTCAGCCGGCACCTAGGGAAACCTACCAAACATGTGCATTTCTGAAAACTAGAGACCTAGGGGAATCCAAGATGGCGTGACTTGTGGGGCTCTGACCAGGTTTTGTTACCCAGAATCCTTTGCAAACCTCAAAATTTGGATGAAAAAAAACACATTTTCCTCACATTTTGGTGACAGAAAGTTCTGGAATCAGAGAGGAGCCACAAATTTCCTTCCACCCAGCGTTCCCCCAAGTCTCCCGATAAAAATGATACCTCACTTGTGTGGGTAGGCCTAGCGCCCGCGACAGGAAATGCCCCAAAGCACAACGTGGACACATCCCATTTTTTGACAGAAAACAGAGCTGTTTTTTGCAAAGTGCCTACCTGTAGATTTTGGCCTCTAGCTCAGCCGGCACCTAGAGAAACCTACCAAACCTGTGCATTTCTGAAAACTAGAGACCTAGCGGAATCCAAGATGGCGTGACTTGTGGGGCTCTGACCAGGTTTTGTTACCCAGAATCCTTTGCAAACCTCAAAATTTGGAGTAAAAAAAACACATTTTCCTCACATTTTGGTGACAGAAAGTTCTGGAATCAGAGAGGAGCCCCAAATTTCCTTCCACCCAGCGTCCCCCTAAGTCTCCCGATAAAAATGATACCTCACTTGTGTGGGTAGGCCTAGTGCCCGCGACAGGAAGTGCCCCAAAATGCAACATGCACACATCAAATTTTTTTAAAGAAAACAGAGGTGTTTTTTGCAAAGTGCCTACCTGTAGATTTTGGCCTCTAGCTCAGCCGGCACCTAGGGAAACCTACCAAACCTGTGCATTTCTGAAAACTAGAGACCTAGGGGAATCCAAGATAGGGTGACTTGTGGGGCTCTGACCAGGTTCTGTTACCCAGAATCCTTTGCAAACCTCAAAATTTGGCTAAAAAAACACATTTTCCTCACATTTTGGTGACAGAAAGTTCTGGAATCAGAGAGGAGCCACAAATTTCCTTCCACCCAGCGTTCCCCCAAGTCTCCCGATAAAAATGATACCTCACTTGTGTGGGTAGGCCTAGCGCCCGCGACAGGAAATGCCCCAAAGCACAACGTGGACACATCCCATTTTTTGACAGAAAACAGAGCTGTTTTTTGCAAAGTGCCTACCTGTAGATTTTGGCCTCTAGCTCAGCCGGCACCTAGGGAAACCTACCAAACCTGTGCATTTCTGAAAACTAGAGACCTAGGGGAATCCAAGATGGCGTGACTTGTGGGGCTCTGACCAGGTTTTGTTACCCAGAATCCTTTGCAAACCTCAAAATTTGGAGAAAAAACAACACATTTTCCTCACATTTTGGTGACAGAAAGTTCTGGAATCAGAGAGGAGCCACAAATTTCCTTCCACCCAGCGTCCCCCCAAGTCTCCCGATAAAAATTATACCTCACTTGTGTGGGTAGGCCTACTGCCCGCAACAGGAAGTGCCCCAAAATGCAACATTCACACATCACATTTTTTTAAAGAAAACAGAGGTGTTTTTTGGAAAGTGCCTACCTGTAGATTTTGGCCTCTAGCTCAGCCGGCACGTAGGGAAACCTACCAAACCTGTGCATTTCTGAAAACTAGAGACCTAGGGGAATCCAAGATTGGGTGACTTGTGGCGCTCTGACCAGGTTCTGTTACCCAGAATCCTTTGCAAACCTCAAAATTTGGCTAAAAAAACACATTTTCCTCACATTTTGGTGATAGAAAGTTATGGAATCAGAGCGGAGCCACAAATTTCCTTCCACCCAGCGTTCCCCCAAGTCTCCCGATAAAAATGATACCTCACTTGTGTGGGTAGGCCTAGCGCCTGCAACAGGAAATGCCCCAAAACGCAACGTGCACACATCACATTTGTTTAAAGGAAACAGAGGTGTTTTTTGCAAAGTGCCTACCTGTAGATTTTGGCCTCTAGCTCAGCCGGCACCTAGGGAAACCTAACAAACCTGTGCATTTCTGAAAACTAGAGACCTAGGGGAATCCAAGATGGGGTGGCTTGTGGGGCTCTGACCAGGTTCTGTTACCCAGAATCCTTTGCAAACCTCAAAATTTGGCTACAAAAACACATTTTCCTCACATTTTGGTGACAGAAAGTTCTGGAATCAGAGAGGAGCCACAAATGTCCTTCCAGTCAGCGTTCCCCCAAGTCTCCCGATAAAAATGATACCTCACTTGTGTGGGTAGGCCTAGCGCTCGCGACAGGAAGTGCTCCAAAATGCAACGTGCACACATCACATTTTTTGAAAGAAAACAGAGGTGTTTTTTGCAAAGTGCCTACCTGTAGATTTTGGCCTCTAGCTCAGCCGGCACCTAGGGAAACCTACCAAACCTGTGCATTTCTGAAAACTAGAGACCTAGGGGAATCCAAGATGGGGTGACTTGTGGGGCTCTGACCAGGTTCTGTTACCCAGAATCCTTTGCAAACCTCAACATTTGGCTAAAAAAACACATTTTCCTCACATTTTGGTGACAGAAAGTTCTGGAATCAGAGAGGAGCCACACATTTCCTTCCACCCAGTGTTCCCCCAAGTCTCCCGATAAAAATGATACCTCACTTGTCTGGGTAGGCCTAGTGCCCGCGACAGGAAATGCCCCAAAGCACAACGTGGACACATCCCATTTTTTGACAGAAAACAGAGCTGTTTTTTGCAAAGTGCCTACCTGTAGATTTTGGCCTCTAGCTCAGCCGGCACCTAGGGAAACCTACCAAACCTGTGCATTTCTGAAAACTAGAGACCTAGGGGAATCCAAGATGGCGTGACTTGTGGGGCTCTGACCAGGTTTTGTTACCCAGAATCCTTTGCAAACCTCAAAATTTGGAGAAAAAACAACACATTTTCCTCACATTTTGGTGACAGAAAGTTCTGGAATCAGAGAGGAGCCACAAATTTCCTTCCACCCAGCGTCCCCCCAAGTCTCCCGATAAAAATTATACCTCACTTGTGTGGGTAGGCCTAGTGCCCGCAACAGGAAGTGCCCCAAAATGCAACATTCACACATCACATTTTTTTAAAGAAAACAGAGGTGTTTTTTGGAAAGTGCCTACCTGTAGATTTTGGCCTCTAGCTCAGCCGGCACGTAGGGAAACCTACCAAACCTGTGCATTTCTGAAAACTAGAGACCTAGGGGAATCCAAGATTGGGTGACTTGTGGCGCTCTGACCAGGTTCTGTTACCCAGAATCCTTTGCAAACCTCAAAATTTGGCTAAAAAAACACATTTTCCTCACATTTTGGTGACAGAAAGTTATGGAATCAGAGCGGAGCCACAAATTTCCTTCCACCCAGCGTTCCCCCAAGTCTCCCGATAAAAATGATACCTCACTTGTGTGGGTAGGCCTAGCGCCTGCAACAGGAAATGCCCCAAAACGCAACGTGCACACATCACATTTGTTTAAAGGAAACAGAGGTGTTTTTTGCAAAGTGCCTACCTGTAGATTTTGGCCTCTAGCTCAGCCGGCACCTAGGGAAACCTACCAAACCTGTGCATTTCTGAAAACTAGAGACCTAGGGGAATCCAAGATGGGGTGGCTTGTGGGGCTCTGACCAGGTTCTGTTACCCAGAATCCTTTGCAAACCTCAAAATTTGGCTACAAAAACACATTTTCCTCACATTTTGGTGACAGAAAGTTCTGGAATCAGAGAGGAGCCACAAATGTCCTTCCAGTCAGCGTTCCCCCAAGTCTCCCGATAAAAATGATACCTCACTTGTGTGGGTAGGCCTAGCGCTCGCGACAGGAAGTGCTCCAAAATGCAACGTGCACACATCACATTTTTTGAAAGAAAACAGAGGTGTTTTTTGCAAAGTGCCTACCTGTAGATTTTGGCCTCTAGCTCAGCCGGCACCTAGGGAAACCTACCAAACCTGTGCATTTCTGAAAACTAGAGACCTAGGGGAATCCAAGATGGGGTGACTTGTGGGGCTCTGACCAGGTTCTGTTACCCAGAATCCTTTGCAAACCTCAACATTTGGCTAAAAAAACACATTTTCCTCACATTTTGGTGACAGAAAGTTCTGGAATCAGAGAGGAGCCACAAATTTCCTTCCACCCAGTGTTCCCCCAAGTCTCCCGATAAAAATGATACCTCACTTGTCTGGGTAGGCCTAGTGCCCGCGACAGGAAATGCCCCAAAGCACAACGTGGACACATCCCATTTTTTGACAGAAAACAGAGCTGTTTTTTGCAAAGTGCCTACCTGTAGATTTTGGCCTCGAGCTCAGCCGGCACCTAGGGAAACCTACCAAACCTGTGCATTTCTGAAAACTAGAGACCTAGGGGAATCCAAGATGGCGTGACTTGTGGGGCTCTGACCAGGTTTTGTTACCCAGAATCCTTTGCAAACCTCAAAATTTGGCTAAAAAAACACATTTTCCTCACATTTTGGTGACAAAAAGTTATGGAATCAGAGAGGAGCCACAAATTTCCTTCCACCCAGTGTTCCCCCAAGTCTCCCGATAAAAATGATACCTCACTTGTCTGGGTAGGCCTAGCGCCCGCGACAGGAAATGCCCCAAAGCACAACGTGGACACATCCCATTTTTTGACAGAAAACAGAGCTGTTTTTTGCAAAGTGCCTACCTGTAGATTTTGGCCTCTAGCTCAGCCGGCACCTAGGGAAACCTGCCAAACCTGTGCATTTCTCAAATCTAGAGACCTAGGGGAATCCAAGATGGGGTGACCAGGTTCTGTTACCCAGAATCCTTTGCAAACCTCAACATTTGGCTAAAAAAACACATTTTCCTCACATTTTGGTGACAGAAAGTTCTGGAATCAGAGAGGAGCCACAAATTTCCTTCCACCCAGCGTTCCCCCAAGTCTCCCGATAAAAATGATACCTCACTTGTGTGGGTAGGCCTAGCGCCCGCAACAGGAAATGCCCCAAAGCACAACTTGGACACATCCCATTTTTTGACAGAAAACAGAGCTGTTTTTTGCAAAGTGCCTACCTTTAGATTTTGGCCTCTAGCTCAGCCGGCACCTAGGGAAACCTACCAAACATGTGCATTTCTGAAAACTAGAGACCTAGGGGAATCCAAGATGGCGTGACTTGTGGGGCTCTGACCAGGTTTTGTTACCCAGAATCCTTTGCAAACCTCAAAATTTGGATGAAAAAAAACACATTTTCCTCACATTTTGGTGACAGAAAGTTCTGGAATCAGAGAGGAGCCACAAATTTCCTTCCACCCAGCGTTCCCCCAAGTCTCCCGATAAAAATGATACCTCACTTGTGTGGGTAGGCCTAGCGCCCGCGACAGGAAATGCCCCAAAGCACAACGTGGACACATCCCATTTTTTGACAGAAAACAGAGCTGTTTTTTGCAAAGTGCCTACCTGTAGATTTTGGCCTCTAGCTCAGCCGGCACCTAGAGAAACCTACCAAACCTGTGCATTTCTGAAAACTAGAGACCTAGCGGAATCCAAGATGGCGTGACTTGTGGGGCTCTGACCAGGTTTTGTTACCCAGAATCCTTTGCAAACCTCAAAATTTGGAGAAAAAAAAACACATTTTCCTCACATTTTGGTGACAGAAAGTTCTGGAATCAGAGAGGAGCCCCAAATTTCCTTCCACCCAGCGTCCCCCTAAGTCTCCCGATAAAAATGATACCTCACTTGTGTGGGTAGGCCTAGTGCCCGCGACAGGAAGTGCCCCAAAATGCAACATGCACACATCAAATTTTTTTAAAGAAAACAGAGGTGTTTTTTGCAAAGTGCCTACCTGTAGATTTTGGCCTCTAGCTCAGCCGGCACCTAGGGAAACCTACCAAACCTGTGCATTTCTGAAAACTAGAGACCTAGGGGAATCCAAGATAGGGTGACTTGTGGGGCTCTGACCAGGTTCTGTTACCCAGAATCCTTTGCAAACCTCAAAATTTGGAGAAAAAACAACACATTTTCCTCACATTTTGGTGACAGAAAGTTCTGGAATCAGAGAGGAGTCACAAATTTCCTTACACCCAGCGTTCCCCCAAGTCTCCCGATAAAAATGATACCTCACTTGTGTGGGTAGGCCTAGCGCCCGCGACAGGAAATGCCCCAAAGCACAACGTGGACACATCCCATTTTTTGACAGAAAACAGAGCTGTTTTTTGCAAAGTGCCTACCTGTTGATTTTGGCCTCTAGCTCAGCCGGCACCTAGGGAAACCTACCAAACCTATGCATTTCTGAAAACTAGAGACCTAGGGGATTTCAAGATGGCGTGACTTGTGGGGCTCTGACCAGGTTTTGTTACCCAGAATCCTTTGCAAACCTCAAAATTTGGATGAAAAAAAACACATTTTCCTCACATTTTGGTGACAGAAAGTTCTGGAATCAGAGAGGCGTCACAAATTTTCTTCCACCAAGCGTTCCCCCAAGTCTCCCGATAAAAATGCACCTCACTTGTGTGGGTAGGCCTAGCGCCCGCGACAGGAAATGCCCCAAAACGCAACGTGAACACATCACATTTTTTTAAAGAAAACAGAGGTGTTTTTTGCAAAGTGCCTACCTGTAGATTTTGGCCTCTAGCTCAGCCGGCACCTAGGGAAACCTACCAAACCTGTGCATTTCTGAAAACTAGAGACCTAGGGGAATCCAAGATGGGGTGACTTGTGGGGCTCTGACCAGGTTCTGTTAACCAGAACTCTTTGCAACTCTCAACATTTGGCTAAAAAAACACATTTTCCTCACATTTTGGTGACAGAAAGTTCTGGAATCAGAGAGGAGCCACAAATTTCCTTCCACCCAGCGTTCCCCCAAGTCTCCCAATAAAAATGATACCTCACTTGTGTGGGTAGGCCTAGCGCCCGCGACAGGAAATGCCCCAAAGCACAACGTGGACACATCCCATTTTTTGACAGAAAACAGAGCTGTTTTTTGCAAAGTGCCTACCTGTAGATTTTGGCCTCTAGCTCAGCCGGCACCTAGGGAAACCTGCCAAACCTGTGCATTTCTCAAATCTAGAGACCTAGGGGAATCCAAGATGGGGTGACCAGGTTCTGTTACCCAGAATCCTTTGCAAACCTCAACATTTGGCTAAAAAAACACATTTTCCTCACATTTTGGTGACAGAAAGTTCTGGAATCAGAGAGGAGCCACAAATTTCCTTCCACCCAGCGTTCCCCCAAGTCTCCCGATAAAAATGATACCTCACTTGTGTGGGTAGGCCTAGCGCCCGCAACAGGAAATGCCCCAAAGCACAACGTGGACACATCCCATTTTTTGACAGAAAACAGAGCTGTTTTTTGCAAAGTGCCTACCTTTAGATTTTGGCCTCTAGCTCAGCCGGCACCTAGGGAAACCTACCAAACATGTGCATTTCTGAAAACTAGAGACCTAGGGGAATCCAAGATGGCGTGACTTGTGGGGCTCTGACCAGGTTTTGTTACCCAGAATCCTTTGCAAACCTCAAAATTTGGATGAAAAAAAACACATTTTCCTCACATTTTGGTGACAGAAAGTTCTGGAATCAGAGAGGAGCCACAAATTTCCTTCCACCCAGCGTTCCCCCAAGTCTCCCGATAAAAATGATACCTCACTTGTGTGGGTAGGCCTAGCGCCCGCGACAGGAAATGCCCCAAAGCACAACGTGGACACATCCCATTTTTTGACAGAAAACAGAGCTGTTTTTTGCAAAGTGCCTACCTGTAGATTTTGGCCTCTAGCTCAGCCGGCACCTAGAGAAACCTACCAAACCTGTGCATTTCTGAAAACTAGAGACCTAGCGGAATCCAAGATGGCGTGACTTGTGGGGCTCTGACCAGGTTTTGTTACCCAGAATCCTTTGCAAACCTCAAAATTTGGAGAAAAAAAACACATTTTCCTCACATTTTGGTGACAGAAAGTTCTGGAATCAGAGAGGAGCCCCAAATTTCCTTCCACCCAGCGTCCCCCTAAGTCTCCCGATAAAAATGATACCTCACTTGTGTGGGTAGGCCTAGTGCCCGCGACAGGAAGTGCCCCAAAATGCAACATGCACACATCAAATTTTTTTAAAGAAAACAGAGGTGTTTTTTGCAAAGTGCCTACCTGTAGATTTTGGCCTCTAGCTCAGCCGGCACCTAGGGAAACCTACCAAACCTGTGCATTTCTGAAAACTAGAGACCTAGGGGAATCCAAGATAGGGTGACTTGTGGGGCTCTGACCAGGTTCTGTTACCCAGAATCCTTTGCAAACCTCAAAATTTGGCTAAAAAAACACATTTTCCTCACATTTTGGTGACAGAAAGTTCTGGAATCAGAGAGGAGCCACAAATTTCCTTCCACCCAGCGTTCCCCCAAGTCTCCCGATAAAAATGATACCTCACTTGTGTGGGTAGGCCTAGCGCCCGCGACAGGAAATGCCCCAAAGCACAACGTGGACACATCCCATTTTTTGACAGAAAACAGAGCTGTTTTTTGCAAAGTGCCTACCTGTAGATTTTGGCCTCTAGCTCAGCCGGCACCTAGGGAAACCTACCAAACCTGTGCATTTCTGAAAACTAGAGACCTAGGGGAATCCAAGATGGCGTGACTTGTGGGGCTCTGACCAGGTTTTGTTACCCAGAATCCTTTGCAAACCTCAAAATTTGGAGAAAAAACAACACATTTTCCTCACATTTTGGTGACAGAAAGTTCTGGAATCAGAGAGGAGCCACAAATTTCCTTCCACCCAGCGTCCCCCCAAGTCTCCCGATAAAAATTATACCTCACTTGTGTGGGTAGGCCTACTGCCCGCAACAGGAAGTGCCCCAAAATGCAACATTCACACATCACATTTTTTTAAAGAAAACAGAGGTGTTTTTTGGAAAGTGCCTACCTGTAGATTTTGGCCTCTAGCTCAGCCGGCACGTAGGGAAACCTACCAAACCTGTGCATTTCTGAAAACTAGAGACCTAGGGGAATCCAAGATTGGGTGACTTGTGGCGCTCTGACCAGGTTCTGTTACCCAGAATCCTTTGCAAACCTCAAAATTTGGCTAAAAAAACACATTTTCCTCACATTTTGGTGATAGAAAGTTATGGAATCAGAGCGGAGCCACAAATTTCCTTCCACCCAGCGTTCCCCCAAGTCTCCCGATAAAAATGATACCTCACTTGTGTGGGTAGGCCTAGCGCCTGCAACAGGAAATGCCCCAAAACGCAACGTGCACACATCACATTTGTTTAAAGGAAACAGAGGTGTTTTTTGCAAAGTGCCTACCTGTAGATTTTGGCCTCTAGCTCAGCCGGCACCTAGGGAAACCTACCAAACCTGTGCATTTCTGAAAACTAGAGACCTAGGGGAATCCAAGATGGGGTGGCTTGTGGGGCTCTGACCAGGTTCTGTTACCCAGAATCCTTTGCAAACCTCAAAATTTGGCTACAAAAACACATTTTCCTCACATTTTGGTGACAGAAAGTTCTGGAATCAGAGAGGAGCCACAAATGTCCTTCCAGTCAGCGTTCCCCCAAGTCTCCCGATAAAAATGATACCTCACTTGTGTGGGTAGGCCTAGCGCTCGCGACAGGAAGTGCTCCAAAATGCAACGTGCACACATCACATTTTTTGAAAGAAAACAGAGGTGTTTTTTGCAAAGTGCCTACCTGTAGATTTTGGCCTCTAGCTCAGCCGGCACCTAGGGAAACCTACCAAACCTGTGCATTTCTGAAAACTAGAGACCTAGGGGAATCCAAGATGGGGTGACTTGTGGGGCTCTGACCAGGTTCTGTTACCCAGAATCCTTTGCAAACCTCAACATTTGGCTAAAAAAACACATTTTCCTCACATTTTGGTGACAGAAAGTTCTGGAATCAGAGAGGAGCCACACATTTCCTTCCACCCAGTGTTCCCCCAAGTCTCCCGATAAAAATGATACCTCACTTGTCTGGGTAGGCCTAGTGCCCGCGACAGGAAATGCCCCAAAGCACAACGTGGACACATCCCATTTTTTGACAGAAAACAGAGCTGTTTTTTGCAAAGTGCCTACCTGTAGATTTTGGCCTCTAGCTCAGCCGGCACCTAGGGAAACCTACCAAACCTGTGCATTTCTGAAAACTAGAGACCTAGGGGAATCCAAGATGGCGTGACTTGTGGGGCTCTGACCAGGTTTTGTTACCCAGAATCCTTTGCAAACCTCAAAATTTGGAGAAAAAACAACACATTTTCCTCACATTTTGGTGACAGAAAGTTCTGGAATCAGAGAGGAGCCACAAATTTCCTTCCACCCAGCGTCCCCCCAAGTCTCCCGATAAAAATTATACCTCACTTGTGTGGGTAGGCCTAGTGCCCGCAACAGGAAGTGCCCCAAAATGCAACATTCACACATCACATTTTTTTAAAGAAAACAGAGGTGTTTTTTGGAAAGTGCCTACCTGTAGATTTTGGCCTCTAGCTCAGCCGGCACGTAGGGAAACCTACCAAACCTGTGCATTTCTGAAAACTAGAGACCTAGGGGAATCCAAGATTGGGTGACTTGTGGCGCTCTGACCAGGTTCTGTTACCCAGAATCCTTTGCAAACCTCAAAATTTGGCTAAAAAAACACATTTTCCTCACATTTTGGTGACAGAAAGTTATGGAATCAGAGCGGAGCCACAAATTTCCTTCCACCCAGCGTTCCCCCAAGTCTCCCGATAAAAATGATACCTCACTTGTGTGGGTAGGCCTAGCGCCTGCAACAGGAAATGCCCCAAAACGCAACGTGCACACATCACATTTGTTTAAAGGAAACAGAGGTGTTTTTTGCAAAGTGCCTACCTGTAGATTTTGGCCTCTAGCTCAGCCGGCACCTAGGGAAACCTACCAAACCTGTGCATTTCTGAAAACTAGAGACCTAGGGGAATCCAAGATGGGGTGGCTTGTGGGGCTCTGACCAGGTTCTGTTACCCAGAATCCTTTGCAAACCTCAAAATTTGGCTACAAAAACACATTTTCCTCACATTTTGGTGACAGAAAGTTCTGGAATCAGAGAGGAGCCACAAATGTCCTTCCAGTCAGCGTTCCCCCAAGTCTCCCGATAAAAATGATACCTCACTTGTGTGGGTAGGCCTAGCGCTCGCGACAGGAAGTGCTCCAAAATGCAACGTGCACACATCACATTTTTTGAAAGAAAACAGAGGTGTTTTTTGCAAAGTGCCTACCTGTAGATTTTGGCCTCTAGCTCAGCCGGCACCTAGGGAAACCTACCAAACCTGTGCATTTCTGAAAACTAGAGACCTAGGGGAATCCAAGATGGGGTGACTTGTGGGGCTCTGACCAGGTTCTGTTACCCAGAATCCTTTGCAAACCTCAACATTTGGCTAAAAAAACACATTTTCCTCACATTTTGGTGACAGAAAGTTCTGGAATCAGAGAGGAGCCACAAATTTCCTTCCACCCAGTGTTCCCCCAAGTCTCCCGATAAAAATGATACCTCACTTGTCTGGGTAGGCCTAGTGCCCGCGACAGGAAATGCCCCAAAGCACAACGTGGACACATCCCATTTTTTGACAGAAAACAGAGCTGTTTTTTGCAAAGTGCCTACCTGTAGATTTTGGCCTCGAGCTCAGCCGGCACCTAGGGAAACCTACCAAACCTGTGCATTTCTGAAAACTAGAGACCTAGGGGAATCCAAGATGGCGTGACTTGTGGGGCTCTGACCAGGTTTTGTTACCCAGAATCCTTTGCAAACCTCAAAATTTGGCTAAAAAAACACATTTTCCTCACATTTTGGTGACAAAAAGTTATGGAATCAGAGAGGAGCCACAAATTTCCTTCCACCCAGTGTTCCCCCAAGTCTCCCGATAAAAATGATACCTCACTTGTCTGGGTAGGCCTAGCGCCCGCGACAGGAAATGCCCCAAAGCACAACGTGGACACATCCCATTTTTTGACAGAAAACAGAGCTGTTTTTTGCAAAGTGCCTGCCTGTAGATTTTGGCCTCTAGCTCAGCCGGCCCCGGGGGGGGCAGAAATGGCCTAAAATAAATTTGACCCCCCACCCCCCAATCCCCTCCTGCCCAGGAGCGACCCTTGCCTACGGAGGTTTCTGCCAGATCGGCCTAATAATAGGCTGATCTGCCCCCAGGGGGGGCAGAAATGGCCTAAAATAAATTTGCCCCCCCAACCCCCACCACCCCGGGAGCGACCCTTGCCTACGGGGTCGCTCCCCCTGCGTGACATTGGCACCAAAAAACAAATCCCCGGTGCCTAGTGGTTTCTGCCCCCTTAGGGGCAGATTGACCTAAAATCGGCCAATCTGCCCCCTAGGGGGGCAGAAATGGTCTAAATACAATTTTCCCCCCAGGGGAGCGACCCTTGACTAATGGGTCGCTCCCCATCTCTAAAAAAACAAACAAACAAAAAAAAAACCACAAAAAAAAAAATTGCCCCAGCGCCTAGAGGTTTCTGCTCCCCCTGGGGGCAGATCGGCCTAATAATAGGCCGATCTCCCCCCATGGGGGGCAGAAATGGCCTAAAATAAATTTGCCCCCCTATCTCCCCGGGAGCGACCCTTGCCTACAGGGTCGCTCCCCTGCGTGACATTGGCGCCAAAAAACAAATCCCTGGTGCCTAGTGGTTTCTGCCCCCTTGGGTGCAGAGTGACTTAAAATCGGCCAATCTGCCCCCAAGCGGGGCAGAAATGGTCTAAATACAATTTGCCCCCCAGGGCAGCAACCCTTGCCTAATGGGTCGCTCCCCATCTCTAAAAAAACAAACAAACAAAAAAAAAACACAAAAAAAAAATTGCCCTGGCGCCTAGAGATTTCTGATCCCCCTGGGGGCAGATCGGCCTAATAATAGGCCGATCTGCCTCCAGGGGGGGCAGAAATGGCCCCAAAATAAATTTGCCCCCCCAACCCCCCCCGGAGCGACCTTTGTCTACGGGGTCGCTCCCCCTGCGTGACATTGGCGCCAAAAAACATATCCCCGGTGCCTAGTGGTTTCTGCCCCCTTCGGGCAGATTAACCTAAAATCAGCCAATCTGCCCCCAAGGGGGGCAGAAATGGTCTAAATACAATTTGCCCCCCAGGGGAGCGACCCTTGCCTAATGGGTCGCTCCCCATCTCTAAAAAAACAAACAAACAAAAAAACAACACCAAAAAAATGTTGCCCTGGCGCCTAGAGGTTTCTTACCCCCCTTGGGGCAGAAATGGCCTAAAATTAATTTGCCCCCCCAACCCCCACCCCCCGGGAGTGACCCTTGCCTATGGGGTCGCTCCCCCTGCGTGACATTGGCGCCAAAAAAAAAATCCCTGGTACCTAGTGGTTTCTGCCTCCTTGGGGGCAGATTGACCTAAAATCGGCCAAAATGGTCTAAATACAATTTGCCCCCCAGGGGAGCGACCCTTGCCTAATGGGTCGCTCCCCATCTCTAAAAAAAAAAAAAAAAAAAAAAAAAAAAACACACAAAAAATAATTGCCCCGGCGCTTAGAGGTTACTGCCCCCCCTGAGGGCAGATCAGTCTAATAATAGGCCGATCTGCCCACGGGGGTGCAGAAATGGCCTAAAATAAATTTGCCCCCACCTCCCCCGGGAGAGACCCTTGCCGACGGGGTCATGTGTGACATTGGCTCCAAAAAACAAATCCCTGGTGCCTAGTGGTTTCTGCCCCCTTGGGGGCAGATTGACCTAAAATTGGCCAATCTGCCCCCAAGGGGGGCAAAAATGGTCTAAATACAATTTGCCCCCCCAGGGGAGCAACCCTTGCCTAATGGGTCGCTCCCCATCTCTAAAAAAAAAATAAAAAAAAAAAACACAAAAAAAAAATTGCCCTGGCGCCTAGAGGTTTCTGCTCTCCCTGGGGGCAGAAATGGCCCCAAAATAAATTTGCCCCCCCAAACCTCCGCCCCCCCCCGGGAGCGACCTTTGCCTACGGGGTCGCTCCCCCTGCGTGACATTAGCGTAAAAAAACAAATCCCCGGTGCCTAGTGGTTTCTGCCCCCTTCGGGCAGATTGACCTAAAATCGGCCAATCTGCCCCCAAAGGGGGCAGAAATGGTCTAAATACAATTTGCTCCCCAGGGCAGCGACCCTTGCCTAATCGGTCGCTCCCCATCTCTAAAAAAACAAACAAACAAAAAAAAAACACCCAAAAAATTTTGCCCTGGCGCCTAGAGGTTTCTGCCCCCAGCGGGGGCAGAAATGGCCTAAAATAAATTTGCCCCCCACCTATCCCCACCCCCCCGGGAGTGACCCTTGCCTACGGGGTCGCTCCCCCTGCGTGACATTGGCACCAAAAAAAAAATCCCTGGTACCTAGTGGTTTCTGCCTCCTTGGGGGCAGGTTGACCTAAAATCGGCCAATCTGCCCCAGAAATGGTCTAAATACAATTTGCCCCCCAGGGGAGCGACCCTTGCCTAATGGGTCGCTCCCCATCTCTAAAAAAACAAACAAACAAAAAAACAAACAAAAAAAAATTGCCCTGGCGCTTAGAGGTTACTGCACCCACTGAGGGCAGATCAGCCTAATAATAGGCCGATCTGCCCACGGGGGGGGCAGAAATGGCATAAAATAAATTTGCCCCGCCAACACCCCCCCCTACCCCCCCAGGAGCGACCCTTGCCTACGGGGTAGCTCCCCCTGCGTGACATTGGTGCCAAAAATAAAATCCCCGGCGCCTAGTGGTTTCTGCCCCCCTTGGGGCCAGATTAGTGTAGCAAAAAACGTCCGATCTGCCCCCAAAGGGGGCAGAAATGGCCTAAATACAATTTTCCCCTCCAGGGGAGCGACCCTTGTCCAAGGGGTCGCTCCCCATCTGTAAAACAAAAAAACAAAAAAATCCCCGGTGCCTAGTGGTTTCTGCCCCCCTTGGAGGCAGATCGGCCTAATCAAAATAGGCTGATCTACCTCCCAGGGGGGCAGAAATTGCCTAAAATAATTCCACCCCCCCACCAGGGGAGCGACCCTTGCCTAAGGGGTCGCTCCCCTTGCGTGAAATTCAAGAAAAAAAAAAACTCCCTGGTGTCTAGTGGTTTCTGCCCCCCTTGGGGGCAGATTGGCCTCATCAAAATAGGCCAATCTGTCCCCAAGGGGGGCAGAAATGGCCTAAATATAATTTGCCCCCTAGGGGAGCGACCCTTGCCTAAGGGGTCGCTCCCCACCTAAAAAAGAAAGAAAAAAAAAATGATCCCTGGTGCCCTAGGGGTTTCTGCCCCCCCTGGGGGCAGATCGGCCTAATAATAGGCCAATCTGCCCCCGGGGGGGGCAGAAAAGAGCTTCCCAAAAAAATGCCCCCCTGGGAGCGACCCTTGCCTAGGGGTCGCTCCCTTATGTCTATTTAAAAAAAAAAATCCCTGGTGTCTAGTGGGGTTTCAAAAGCCGGATTGCAAGCAATCCGGCTTTTAGCAATCCGGCTTTTGAAAACCCTGGGAGAGACTTCAAAGGGAAGGAAATACATTTCCTTCCCTTTGAAGCCTCTCCGGGCCTCCCCCAAGTGATTGAAAGAGAAATGCTGAGCATTTCTCTTTCAATTGCGTTGTCCTGTGACTAATCAGCGCCACAGGGGGGGTCGGGGGTGGAAGGGGAAGGGCTTCCCCTTCCATCCCCGCCTTGGGGGGGTGGGTGTTGTGCACAGGGGGGGGCGCGCTAGCGCTCCCCCCAGTTCCCGTGCCTTGGACGAGGTGACCTCGTCCAAGGCACACGGGAACTGTAGCCTTGGACGAGGTCACCTCGTCCAAGGCACAGAACGGGTTAATAGTGGACACTGCAAAAATCAGCACTCCCTGGGGGACGTACGTTTTGGATTAGTTTTGCAGGTAAGTAAAGCACTTTCACAGTCAGTCTCCTGGGCATAGGCAGCCCTACCTTTGGAGGGGTCAAGGCGACCCCAAAGCCTCAGCACCAGCAACACAGGGCCCGTCAAGTGCAGAGGTCAAGGAGGGCCCAAAATACATAGGCGCCTGAGGAGAACAGGGGTGCTCTGGTTCCGGTCTGATAGCAGGTAAGTACCTGTTAAGTCTTTGAGTGTGTGTTCCTCACTTATTGCCTGTGTATGTACAACAAATGCTTAACACTACCCTCTGATAAGCTTATTACTTGACCACACTACCACAAAATAGAGCATTAGTATTATCTAATTTTGCCACTATCAACCTCTAACTGGAACCCTTCGACTCTGTGCACACTGTCTCTCGCTTTGAGATAGTATATACAGAGCCAACTTTCTACATTGGTGGATCAGCGTCAGGGTCTAAGACTTTGCATTTGCTGGACTACTCAGCCAATACCTGATCACATGACTAAATTCCATAAAATGTCATTAGAAACAAATTTTTCCAATTTGACTATTTTTCTAAATTTTAAAAGTCCTGTTAGGGCCTTGTATAAGTCTCTGTTGGCATTTTTTTAGAGTTTAAAAGTTTTTTTTTTAAAGTTAGGATTTAAGTTTAAGAAGTATTTTTTTGATTCTTAAAAAGTAATCCCAACTTTTAGAGTGATAATGAATCACACAGATGAGGCAGTGATGGAACTCAACCTCACACCTTACCTGCATCTAGGGATGTCAGAGTTAAGGTCTCTCTGTAAGACAAAAAAGATAAACACTGGGTCCAACTCTACCAAGGCAAAGCTCCAGGAGCTCTTGGCAGAGTTCACAAGGGACCACCCCTCTGATTTGGCAGATGCTCCTTCAGATGGGGAAATTAGTGAAGAGGAGGAAGAACTCCCCCTTCCTGTCCTAAATAGGGAAGACAGGGTTCATAGAACCCTGACTCCAAAAATCATAGTCAGAGAGCCTGGTTCTTCCACAGGGGAGTCCAGTGCCTCGTAAGCATTGAGGACAGCCTCAATGAAGAGGACATCCTGTTAAGCCTGTTGGGTTTAAGTCACATCAATGGTGGCAGCAACTTAAATAGAGTCAGAGAGAATACTGACATCCTAAAAATCCCCAAAGGGATTGTAACTAAATATGAAGAAGGTGATGACATCACCAAGTGGGTCACAGCTTTTGAGAGGGCTTGTGCAACCAGATAAGTAAGCAATCTCAATGGGTACCTCTTCTTTGGGAAATGTTCACTGGAAAGTGTAGGGATAGATTCCTCACACTTTCTGGTAAAGATGCAGAGTCCTATGACCTCATGAAGGCTACCCTCACTGAGGGCTTTGGATTCTCAACTGAGGAGTACAGGATTAGGTTCAGGGGGGCTCATAAATCCTCGAGCCAGACCTGGGTTGATTTAGTTAACTTCTCAGTCAAAACACTAGATGGTTGGATAATTGTCAGTGGTGTAAATGATTATGATGGGTTGTATAATTTATTTATGAAAGAACATCTGTTACGTAATTGCTTCAGTGACAAACTGCATCAACATCTGGTAGACCTAGGTCCAATTTCTCCCCACAAATTGGGAAAGAAGGTGGACCACTGGATCAAGACTAGGGTGACCAAGATTTCCACAGAGGGTGGCCAAAAGAAAGGGATCACAAGGCCTCCCCAGGGGAAGGGTGGTGAGACATCCAAGGTCAAAAGTAAAGAGCCTTCTACAAGGCCTCAAAAATCTGCTCAGGAGGGTTGGCCCGAGACTCTTCACAGTCCACTCATGGGTATAAGGGTAAACACTTTGATCCCAAGAAGGCCTGGTGTCAAAACTGTAGACAGCATGGACACCAAACTGGAGACAAGGCCTGTCCAAAGAAAAGTCCCACAACAACCACTCCAGTTAGTACTGGAATAGCCAGTCTCCAAGTGGGATCAACAGTGTGCCCGGAGCAAATCAGGGTTCACACTGAAGCTACATTGGTATCTGAGGGTGAGGTGGATTTAGCCACACTTGCTGCCTGGCCGCCTAACATGCAAAAATACAGGCAGCTGCTCTTGATAAATGGGACTAGAGTAGAAGCCATGAGGGATACAGGTGCCAGTGTCACAATGGTGAGAGACAAACTGGTTTCCCCAGGACAGTACCTGGCTGGATAGACATATCCAGTCACTAATGCTGACAAACAAACTAAAGTCCATCCCATGGCAATGGTAACTTTAGAATGGGGTGGGGTAACTGGCCTGAAACAGGTGGTAGTCTCCTCGGCAGTTCCAGTTTAATGTCTGCTAGGGAATGATCTGGAGTCCTCAGCATGGGCTGAGGTAGGGCTCAAGACCCATGCAGCCATGCTGGGTATCCCTGAACTGGTGTGTGTCAAGACAAGGGCACAGAGCAGGGCTTCGGGTGAAAAAGAAGTGTTGGAGTCTAGAATAATGGCCCAACCTTCCAAGAGAAAAGGAAAGAAGACTGGGGAAACCAGCTTCTGCACAGCACAAGAAACAGAACCTCTCTTCCCAGGAAGATGTTCTATCCCCTGAGGGAACTGAGTCCATGGAGCTGGAGCCTTATCAGGGTGAGCTCGGTCTTGGGCCCAGGGGGACCCTCAAGGGAACAGCTGTGTGAGGGACAAAAGAGGTGTTCTTCTCTTGAAGGCCTAAGACAGCATGAAGCTGAGCAAGAAAAATGTAATTTCAGTGGAACCCACAGAGTCTATTGGGAAGGTGGACTCCTTTACACTGAGGCAAGAGATCCCAAACCTGGTGCCACTAGGAGAGTGGTAGTGCCTCAGGAGTTTAGGGAGTTCATTCTGACCTTAGCCCATGACATTCCCCTTGCTGGGCATTTGGGACAAACCAAGACTTGGGAGAGATGAGTCAACCATTTCTATTGACCCAATATGTCCCAGAAGGTTAAGGGATTTTGCACCACCTGTGTCACCTGTTAAGCCAGTGGAAAGACAGGTGGCCATCCAAAGGCCCTCCTCATTCCACATCCAGTGGTGGGGGTCCCCTTTGAGAGAGTGGGAGTGGACATAGTGGGTCCACTTGAACATCCCACAGCATCAGGGAACCAATATATTCTGGTAGTAGTGGATCATCTTACCAGGTACCCTGAGGCAATTCCCCTTAGGTCCACTACTGTTCCTGCAGTAGCTAAATCACTCATTGGTATTTTTACCAGAGTGGGATTTCCTAAGGAGGTGGTTTCTGACAGAGGTACCAATTTCATGTCAGCTTACCTGAAGCACATGTGGAATGAGTGTGGGGTGACTTACAATTTCACCACACCATACCATCCACAAACCAATGGTCTTGTAGAAAGGTTTAACAAGACAGTGAAGGGCATGATCATGGGGCTCCCTGAAAAACTCAAAATGAGATGGGATGTCCTCTTGCTATCCCTGCTGTTCGCCTACAGAGAGGTGCCACAGGACGGAGTAGGGTTTTCCCCCTTTGAGCTTCTGTTTGGCCATCCTGTAAGGGGACCACTGGCACTTGTAAAAGAAGACTGGGAGAGACCACTCCATGAGCCTAAACAAGATGTGGTGGACTATGTACTAGGCCTCCGCTCTAGGATGGCAGAGTACATGGAAAAGGCAAGCAAAAACCTTGAGGCCAGCCAACAACTCCAGAAGTTGTGGTATGACCAAAAGGCTGCCATTGTTGAGTTTCAACCAGGGTAGAAAGTCTGGGTTCTGGAGCCTGTGGCTCCTAGGGCACTCCCGGACAGATGGACTGGCCCTTACCCAGTGCTAGAGAAAAAGAGTCAGGTCATCTACCTAGTGGACCTGGGCACTAGCAGGACCCCCAAGAGGGTGATCCATGTTAACCGCCTTAAACTCTACCATGTCAGGGCAGATGTAAACATGTTAATGGTTACAGATGAGGACCAGGAAGCAGAGAGTGAACCTCTCCCTGATCTCCTCTCCACTGACCCTAAAGATGGTTCAGTAGATGGAGTTGTCTATTCAGACACCCTCTCTGGCCAACAGCCAGCTGACTGCAGGAAGATCCTCCAGCAGTTTGCTGAGCTCTTTTCCTCACCCCCTGGTAAGACACACCTGTGTACGCATGATGTGGACACAGGAGACAGTATGCCTGTCAAGAATAAAATATTCAGACAGTCTGGCCAAGTCAAAGAATGCATCAAAGTGGAAGTCCACAAGATGCTGGAGTTGGGAGTGATTGAGCACTCTGACGGTCCTTGGGCTAGCCCAATAGTCTTGGTCCCCAAACCTCACACCAAAGATGGAAAGAGAGACATGAGGTTTTGTGTGGACTACAGAGGGCTCAACTCTGTCACCAAGACAGACACTCACCCCATTCCAAGGGCAGATGAGCTCATTGACAAATTAGGTGCAGCAAAATTCTTAAGTACCTCTGACTTGACAGCAGGATACTGGCAAATCAAAATGGCACCTGGAACAAAAGAAAAGACAGCATTCTCTACACCTGATGGGCACTATCAGTTTACTGTGATGCCCTTTGGCTTAAAGAATGCCCCTGCCACCTTCCAAAGGTTGGTGAATCAAGTCCTTGCTGGCTTGGAGTCCTTTAGTGCAGCTTATCTTGATGATATTGCTGCCTTTAGCTCCAACTGGCAGGATCACCTGGCCCACCTGAAGAAGGTTTTGCAGGCCTCTCTATCAAGGCATCTAAATGTCAGATAGGGCAGGGTACTGTAGTTTACTTGGGACACCTTGTAGGTGGAGGCCAAGTTCAGCCACTCCAACCCAAGATCGAGACTATTCTGGACTGGAAAGCTCCAAAAACCCAGACTCAAGTCAGGGCATTCCTTGGCTTGACTGGGTACTACAGGAGGTTTGTGAAGGGATATGGATAAATAGTGACACCCCTCACAGAACTTATCTCCAAGAAAATGCCCAGAAAAGATAACTGGACCTTGGACTGATAAAAGGCCTTTGACACCCTGAAAGAAGCTATATGTTCAGCACCAGTTTTGAAAGCTTCAGATTTTTCAAAGCGGTTCATTGTGCAGACTGATGCCTCTGAGCATGGGATAGGAGCAGTCCTGTCCCAAACCAATGATGATGGCCTTGACCAGCCTGTTGCTTTTATTAGCAGGAGGTTACTCCCCAGGGAGCAGCGTTGGAGTGTCATTGAGAGGGAAGTCTTTGCTGTGGTTTGGTCCCTGAAGACGTTGAGACCATACCTTTTTGGTACTCACTTCACTGGTCAAACTGACCACAGATCTCTCAGATGGCTTATACAGATGAAAGGTGAGAACCCTAATTTGTTGAGTTAAGTACATCAAATGCAAGGTACTTCACACAGGTAAGTATAGAACTTTGATTTAGAACAGTAGTACACACAGTTTTGGTTAAAATGGCAATAATTTATTTTAAAAGTGGACACAATGCAAAAATCAACAGTTCCTGGGGAGGTAAGTTTTGGTTAGTTTTGCAGGTAAGTAAAGCACTTACACAGTCAGTCTCCTGGGCATAGGCAGCCTACTGTGGGGCATTCAAGGCAACCCCAAAGCCACAGCACCAGCAACACAGTGCCGGTCAGGTGCAGAGGTCAAAGGAGGGTCCAAAACACATAGGCGCCTATGGAGAACAGGGGTGCTCCGGTTCCAGTCTACTAGCAGGTAAGTACCTGCATCCTCGGGGAGCAGACCAGGGGTTTTGTAGAGCACTGGGGGGGGAGGACACAAGCACACAAAACACACCCTCAGTGCCACAGGAGCAGTCAGGTGCAGTGTGCAAAGTAGGCGTTGGGTTTGCTATTGAAAGCAATGGAGGGACCCAGGGGTCACTCAGGCGATGCAGGCAGGGCACAGGGGGGCTTCTCAGGACAGCCACCAACTGGGCTAGGATGAGGGCCGCCTGCTAGTCACTCCTGCACTGGTGGGTGGTTCTTCTCGGTCCTGGGGGCTGCAGATGCAGTGCTTGGTCCAGGCATTGGGTTCCTTTGTTACCAGGCAGTCACAGTCAGGGGAGCCTCTGGATCCTCTATGCAGGCGTCGCCATGGGGGTGCAGGGAGGTCGACTCAGGGTGTCCACATCGCTGGAGTCACCTGGGAGTCCTCTCTGTGGTGTTGCTTTCTCCAAACTCGAGCCGGGCGTCGGGTGCAGAGCATGAAGATTCACGCTTCTAGCGGGAAGTGAGAGTCTCTTTAAAGTTGCTTCTTTGTTGCAACTTTATTGCTGTTTCTGAACAGTGCTGCTGTTCTCGGGAGGTTCTTGGTCCTTTGGGTGCAGGGCAGTCCTCTGAGTCCTCAGAGGTCGCTGGTCCCGCTTGATGCGTCGCTGTGCAGGTTCTTTGAGTCTGGAACAGGCCGGTAGGGCTGGGGCCAAGTCAGTTGTTGTCTCCGTCATCTCTGCGTGGCTTTCAGGTCAGTAGTCCTTCTTCTTGTTGTATGTTGCAGGAATCTGATTTCCTGGGTTAAGGGTCGCCCCTAAATACTAAATTTAGGGGTGTGTTTAGGTCTGGGGGGGCAGTAGGAAATGGCTACTTTCCTTGGGGGTAGCTACACCCTCCTTGTGCCTCCTCCCTGAGGGGGGGGGGCACATCCCTATTCCTATTGGGGGAATCCTCCAAAACCAAGATAAAGAATTTCTAAAGGCAGGGGTCACTTCAGCTCAGGGCACCTTAGAGGCTGTCCTGACTGGTAGGTGACTCCTCCTTGTTGTCTCTCATTATCTCCTCCAGACTTGCCGCCAAAAGTGGGTGCTGTGTCCGGAGGGGCGGGCATCTCCACTAGCTGGGATGCCCTGGGGCACTGTAACAACAGGCATGAGCCTTTGAGGCTCACCGCCAGGTGTTACAGTTCCTGCAGGGGGAGGTGAGAAGCACAGAGTGACAAAGGCACTCATCCCATATGGCCAGAAACTCATCTGGTTGTGGCAGGCTGGCAGAAACGGGTCAGCCTAACACTAGGAGTCGGACTGGTATACAGGGGGCATCTCTAAGATGCCCTCTGTGTGTATTTTTCAATAAATCCCACACTGGCATCAGTGTGAGTTTATTGTGCTGAGAAGTTTGATACCAAACTTCCCAGATTTCAGTGTAGTCATTATTGAATTGTGGAGTTCGTATTTGACAGACTCCCAGACCATAGGCTACCCTGCACATACAATGTCTAAGATTTGGCTTAGACACTATAGGGGCATATTGCTCATGCAACTATGCCCTCACCTGTGGAATAGTGCACCCTGCCTTACGGCTGTAAGGCCTGCTAGAGGGGTGACTTACCTATGCCACAGGCAGTGGGTTGTGGGCATGGCACCCAAAGGGGACTGCCATGTCGACTTAGTCATTTTCTCCCCACCAGCACACACAAGCTGTAAGGCAGTGTGCATGTGCTGAGTGAGGGGTCCCCAGGGTGGCATAGTACATGCTGCAGCCTTTAGAGACCTTCCCTGGACACAGGGCCCTTGGTACCAGGGGTACCATTTACAAGGTACTTATCTGTGTGCCAGGGCTGTGCCAATTGTGGGAACAAAGGTACACTTTAGGGAAAGAACACTGGTGCTGGGGCCTGGTTAGCAGGGTCCCAACACACTTTCAATTATAACTGGCATCAACAAAAGGCAAAACGTTAGGGGGTAACCATGCCAAGGAAGGCATTTCCTTACATTGGACTAGTGAGATCTATTTTTGAGGGCACCTGGGTTAGCTTGGTGCAAATTTGAAGGTGCATAAGGCCTCCCCAGACAATGTAAGTGCATATATTGCATTTTTGTAGCTGGAGTGGTGACCCAGACACTGAAGTGAAGGAGGATGGAGACAGGGCTCCCCTAAGAAATTCAATAACAGCATTGTTAGCGAATGGCTGCTGATTAATCTTCCCGAGTGTAGGCATTTGGAAGATTGTAGAGGTGAGGGGTGGAATTGCAGTTTCTGTAGTTTAATGTGGGAATGTTTGTAGGAAGAGGTTGTCCTTTTGCCTGTCCCTTATTACTGTATCAGTATGGCTGGTGACAGTCAGATACAGACATCTCATAATTTTTGTGCCCTTTTCTGAATACTTCTGATTGGAGCCATTGTCATTGCTACCTGCTGTGAGAGCACAGAGGTTGTGCCTGAGGAACAGCCAGAAAATGGCATTTGAAAGAGAATCAAACCATTTCTAAAAACAGTGGATTAATTTTCTCTTTCTGGAAAATGTGTATAAAGGTGTGATCCAAACCAACCATTTCGGACCATTTACAAATTCTCGATGACTAAGGAAAGGAATGCTCCACAAAGTATTTGTAGGACTGCTGTGTATCACCGCTGATATCTCATTTACAGCCACCTCTCAGAGGTGAGGGAAATATCCTGAAGTCTGCACTTTCTATTGGAGGAGTTGAAAATCTGTCCACAGCCTAAAAGCGTTTCTGCCGCTGAAAGGGGAGAGCGTGTGCCCTGCCATGTACGAGGAGAAGCTGTCCCAAAGGAGAAGCCCATTATGCTCCCATCATGGTAAGTGCTAAGAGATATGAGTGAGCAAAGCCAGGAACAACCCTTGTGTGAAGAACCCCTGTCTCCATGAGCAGTTCTTGATCAGAATTGCACCAGCACTTCTAAAAGTTCCAAGAATCAAGTATGACCAGCAGCCTGCTGTGGGACTGAAACACTGGTGCTGACACTACTCATGTTGGAGTTGGCATTCTTCATCATGCAGAGATGGGAGACCTGATTGAGCGCAACTGCTGAAGACACCCACATTGTTCATGATCGACCTGGAGGCTGCACCTACCATCCCAACGCCCCGCCTATGGCCAGCTTAGAGAGACTTCTGCTGCTGAAGATGTATGCTGTCTCATGTGCCAACATGCTGACATCTTCCAGGAATCAAGTTACAAACTCAGCAGCAGAGATTATAGACACTGGGGAACTGAGTTAATGGATAAAGCATATAGAAAGATGTAGCTTCCCGTGGAAGTTTTCAAACAGGATCATAATCCTGTGTTTGACTCTCCTTGTGCTGTGTAGCATTACTTGGTGCAATGTGACTAAAGTACTTTCTTTTAACCCTCAAGGTAAACACCAGGCAGGACAATACTTTATTGTGTTTGTTATTTCTCTATTAAGATGTTAGCTATTGCCCCTTACAGTACCGCCCTGAGAACCCTTTGACTGCTCGCCTTCACTACCCTGCAAGTCAAGTACAGAAAATGTGTACTTGGCCCAGGCAAGGTTATCACACAGCGTCTTGGAGTGCTCACATCCTCTAATGGAAATATGGCATTGCTAACCCTATCACCCTCCAACCATTCAATGACCTGAAGAGCCCTTCATCCTCAGAATGATTAGTTAAACCCCCCTTCTTAAACAAACAAAAGGTGGCAGGAGAAATGTAGCCCTTAATCCTTTCTGTGGCTCTCCTTTCCAGCCTTACCTGTGTAGGCTGTGGATGTTCACTTTTATAAATGTTCATTAAATAGGGTTGTTTTAGTCAAAACTGTCAGTCGAGTTGTCGTCTGCGCTCTGGTTCAGCCAGAGGCGATGATGAGTCAGACACTGCAGGATTTCATTTGATGGTTTGTTTATGTATGAACTACTCAAGTCATTCATTTCAGAGGCTTACTTGTGTATTGTGAAACATGAATAGGTGGCTCTGCAGGTAAGATCAAATCACACATGTTATTGTTAGAAGTGATACAGCGTAGAAAAAGGGAGGCAGTGTAGTGAGGACAAATCTTTGTTTCTGAGAAGTTTGAAAAAGCCAGAGAATATTCCTTTAAGAAGGATTCATGTAGAGTTTGCTAAGCTATACAGAAGGTTAGCCCTATTGCTAAATACCATTAATAAATTAATATAGTGTCCTTTTTTTCTTGTCTTGACTACTAACGTGTTTAAATTCCTCAATTGCCTACCTAGCAATCAATATTACACTGGGCTTCTAGACTGAGGTCTGCCTCCATGGAAGGTAATTTCTTTTCAATGTAAAGTGGAATAATACGTTGTTAACAAATGTATAACATAAGACATCAGTAATAGACCAAGAGATGAGAACATCTTGGCACATATTTCCATAATTCGAGACATAAAGTAACATTGTTTGGGAAGCTACATGGTAGATAAGGGCAATGGGAGATAACTGCAGTGATAATGAAAATCAAACTATGGGTACACGAAGGTGATCTGCACTAACATTAAGCAAAGGGTTCCAAGTATTTGAATCATACAACAGAAAAAGTAATTTTATCATTCATTGGGATGGTACTGGCCCCCTCTACACCTATTTCCTTAGTTATGTCTTTGACCCTCTCATCAATATCTAGCTGCTGTGTCATTTTTTTTTTTTTTTTGCAAGAACCATACATTTAGCAATTAAAAGCATACTGATTTTTTCGAAAGCTGATCAGGATGGAAATCATTCGCTATTGAGATAGTAAGTGGCACCCAGAGCTCTTGTCATGTAGAAGCATCTTGTAATCCTTCTTTGAGAGTTCTGTCTTTGGAAAGAGAGGAGCAAATCTGCTCTTGGGGAGTTGCTGGAAGGTATAATGGTGAGGAAGTGAAGTGAGGTAAAACCCTCCTTTATTCATCTCAGTTCCTCACAGAATAACCCCCTAATGGATGCACGCCATTGCACTTCCATCAACATTCCAAAACAGCGTGTGGCTATGCCATGTTCACATACACATGAGGGTGCTGGGGAGGGCAAGAGGAACGCATAATGCAAAGGCTACACGGCACAATGAGGCAATGACTAATTTATACAAGACATTACATCTTTTCCCTTTTATCAACAATTAGTTCAATATGTAATTTTTTAATCTAACAGGTGGAACAATTATTCTTCTGGTCATGACAGTATCATTGGAATTGGCTGCGATAGTAGTTGAAGACACGTTGCAAGAATTACCATCTGTGACATTGGCATAGCTTGATCTGCACTGTGTTGGCATTTTCACTTCACTCAAGTATACTACTTTCAACAACTTCATGGCTACCCGTTGACTCTGGTGGTCTAATGCCAACAACCTTTGACCCATTCCACCATTGTCTAATAAAACAGCAGTACACTTAGTCTCAACCATACGTCTTGGTTTACTGTACTTGTTCATATTTGCTCTTTTTGTGGAATATTTCACTCTCACCATGGCACACATTTCCTTGACTACATTCCTAGCATTATAGTTGCTGAACATGTGTATTTGGTGCTTTACTACATTTCTCATTTTGGTCTCTTTTTCCTTTTTTTTTTAATTTTCTCACTTCTTTGATGCTAAAAACCAGTATGGTTGCAACTGTGTGATGGCTAACCTAACCCTGAGTAACTCAAAGGGAGTTCTACCTGTGGTGTTGTGTGGAGTAGTACAATATGACCATAGTCTGGGTCTAAGGGCTGCCTCTCTAGGGATGTGAGACCTTAAAGCCATTTGAATAGTTTCCTTAATTAGACGATTATTATCACTTCAGATTTGGTGGGTTGAGACGCAAACTTGATCTCAGTCCACTTACTGAAGTAGTCTACAATTACAATTGCATAATGCAATTCTAGAGGTAAAGCATTCATTGGTTTGATAAAGCCGATCCAACCTTTATCCAAGGACCTTCAGGCAACTCTACAGATGACATGGGGCATCGATGTGTGGTCATAGTCTTATCGGCTTTGGCACAAATGGAACAATGACTGACAAACATATCAACATCACAATCCATGCCTGGCCACCAATATCTTTCCCTAAGCTTTTGTTTTGTTCCTGTCATCCCCACATGGCCTTCACATGTGAGGACTATAAATCTTCCTCTTAAGGATGTAGGAGAAATTAGGGTTTCGCCCTGGAGAAGGACTTCATCAACATTCCTGATGTAATCTTTTATTTTCCAATATGGTTTTAATGTTTCGTTTAGTATTACTCCTCATGGACATCCTTCAACTATGTACTTTTTTATTTCTGTAAGCGCATTGTCATTTCTAAGGCCCACCATCCACTCTTGTTTTGTAACAGCACCACTGTACTCTTCACAATCAAACAAGCATGCAACCAGCAAATCATCATCATTCTCATCTCCATGACAATCTGATTCACTCTCACAAGGGGCTCACAACAGTTAGTCAGCAGAAACATTCACTCTCCCTGAAATATGCTCCATTCTAAACTGGTACTCTTGTAACTAACATGCCAACTTTGGTATTCTTGGGGTGTAGGTTTACTGAAACCCTTCCTTTCCATGATGCTGACCAAAGGCTTGTGATCTGTGCATATGATAAACTCCTTGCCCAAAGAAAACCTTTAAACTTTGTAACAGCCCAAATACAGGTCAATAACTCTTGTTCAACCACTGAATACTTAGACTCTGGACCTCTCAGCTTACGTGATTTTACCCCATTCTCTATTTTATGGCTGAGCAACGCCCCAACCCTATCTAGATAAAATCAGTAGTTAATATGCTTTGCGATATTTCACTGAATGATTACAAGGATGGTGTTAACTCAAGTTCCCTTGTTATGTCTTTAATGCTCTGCTCACATTTCCATCCAATATAAACTCTGCATCTTCTTAATCAATTTTCTAAGTGGATCCACTTTTTATAGCATAATTTTGTATGCATTTGGAGCCCAAACATGATGCAAGTTTTGCCTTGTTAGTTGGGATTGGTGACTTTGAAATTGCAGATATCAAGGATGGTTTTGGTCGAGCACTGTGTTCATCAGTGAGGTGTCCCAAGTAGACTACTGCAACTTTGAGAACTTTGCATTTGTCTTTCTGTGATGTTAGGCCATTGTTTTGGATTGCTTGTAGAACTTTTGGTAAAATGGACTTGTGTCCTTCCTCCATTTTGCTGCACATTAGTATGTCATCTCGAAATGAACTTACACCTTCAATGCCCAAGGAAAGTTGAATCGTTACATGTTGTAAGATGACAGACACTGAACATAGCCCAAAGGGCAGTCTGTGGAATCGGTAAGCTCATTTGGGAATGATGAATGCTGTTGAGTTTGTTTTATTTTTCTTTCAATCGTATTTGATGGTAAGCTGCATTGAAGTCTAGCATTATGAAGATCTTTGCTTACTCCAATGTCATCACAATGTCATTTATTAGAGGCATGGATTGACAATCAGCTACTACATGTTGGTGAAGGTCAACGCACAAATGGATGGAGCCATTCTTTTTCTTCACAATCACAACAGGAGATAGCTATTCCTGTGCTCTGCCACCCCAATCTTTTCAAATAGCTGTGACCGCATTGAAGCCAGCTCCAACCACCCCAGAGAACTCTTCAACATCATTAGAGAATTTTCCTTCCCCGTCGCCACTACGAACAAGATACACCCATCCCAATCCCTCTGCGACAAGCTCCCTGACTACTTCCACCTGAAAATCATCAACATCTACAGCAACTTCGACACCCAGTTCTCCAACCCCGACTTACGTCGCACCCCAACCAACACCACGATCCTCCGGATCTCCGAATGGAAGCAACTATCCATGGAAGACACCTCTAAACTCATGACCTCTATCTAACTCAAATGCACACCTGACAGCCTCACGGCCCACAAGGACGCCACCCGCAAGCACCACCAACTCATCAGACAAGCCAAACGATCCCACTTCAAGGACTGCCTGGACAACAACACACACAACAGCAAAGAGCTCTTCAGCATCGTGAAAGAACTCTCCAACCCCAGCGCCAACATCGACATCCCTCCATCCCAAGAACTCTGCAACGCACTGTCCACCTTCTTCCACCGGAAGATCACCGACATCCACGACAGCTTTGACACCACTCCCACGCCAGACCCCACCCCCTAACACTCCACCTTTGCAAACCACCTGACCTCCTGGACCAACATGAATGACACAGAGACACGCATGCTCATGAACTCCATCCACTCAGGAGCACCATCAGACTCCTGCCCTCACCACGTATACAACAAAGCCGACTCCACCATCGCCCCCAACTACGGAAGGTCGTCAACATCTCCTTCGAAACAGCGACATTCCCTGAAAAATGTAAACATGCCGAAATCCGCGCCCTCCTCAAGAAGCCCAAAGCAGACCCCAACGACCTCAAGAACTTCCGACCCATCTCCCAGCATAGGTGATTGAAAAAATCGTCAACAAACAACTAACCAGCCACCTCGAAGACAACGGCATCCTAGACCCCTCCCAGTCCGGCTTCAGACGAAACCACAGCACTGAAACCGTCCTTCTCGCCACCACAGACAACATCAGACGCCAAATGGACAACAGCGAAACATCAGCTCTCATCCTCCTGGACCTATCTGCCGCCTTCGACACAGTCTGCCACCACACCCTGAAATCACGCCTCCACGAAACCGGAATTCAAGGTAAAGCCCTCAACTGGATCGTCCCATTCCTCTCTGGCAGAACCCAGAGAGTCCGCCTCCCCCTTCCGCTCCGAAGCCACCGACATCATCTGCGGCGTCCCCCAAGGCTCATCCCTCAGCCCGACGCTGTTCAACATCTACATGGCCCCCTCGCTCAAGTGGCCCGACAACACAACCTCAACATCCTCACCTACGCCGACGACACCCAGCTCATCCTCTCACTCATCAAAGACCCCCACACCGCCAAAACCAACCTCCACGAGAGAATGAAATCCATTGCCGATTGGATGAGAAACAACCGTCTGAAACTTAACTCGGACAAGACGGAGGTCCTCATCCTCGGACCCACCCCCTCCGCCTGGGACGACTCCTGGTGGCCCACCACACTAGGAACCCGGCCGACACCGTCCGACCACGCTCGCAACTTGGCTTCATCCTCGACTCCTCTCTCACCTTGTCTAAACAGGTCAACGCAGTTTCCTCCTCCTGCTACAATACACTCCACATGCTCCGCAGAATCTACAAGTGGATCCCGACAGAAACAAGAAGAACAGTGACAGAGGCTCTCGTCAGCAGCAGGCTGGACTATGGCAACGCACTCTATACAGGCATCCCAGCAAAAGACCTACTACGCCTCCAATGTATCCAAAACGCCTCCGCCAGCTGATCCTCAACGTACCCCGCCACAGCCACATCTCCCACCACCTGGGAAACCTTCACTGTCTCCTTGTGGACAAAAGGATCACTTTCAAGCTTCTTACCCATGCTCACAAAGCGCTCCACGACACCGGACTAGCCTACCTAAACAACAGACTCAGCTTCTACACCCCCACTCGTCAGCTCCGCTCCACTAACCTCGCCCTCGCCGTCGTCCCCCGCATCCGAAGAAAGACCTCCGGCGGCAGATCCTTCTCATACCTCGCTGCCAAAACCTGGAACACCCTCCCCACCAACCTGCGACAGACTCAAGACCTACTCACCTTCAGAAGACTCCTCAAGACCTGGCTCTTCGACCAGTAGCACCACCTCTCCCCCCCTAGCGCCTTGAAACCCTCACGGGTACGTAGCACACTTTATAAATTCAATGACTGATTGATTGATTGATAACTATGGATCATCCACTGACACCTGCCCAAACCACCTCTACAACCTGGGCCAAGAAGAAATAGCACCTGCCCTCACAGAGATCTTCTACACCTCCATCACAATGCCACCTTTCCTTATGCCTGGAAACACACAAAGATCAAATGGTTGGCGGAACACGGGTTCTTTATCCAGAGGGCAGTGCTGCCCTGTCGGATAGAGTAATCCGCCATTGTCAGGCTGCCTGTCGGCGGTATCCTGGCAGTGGCGGAGGGCTACCTGTGGCAGTCCCCCCTGTGTTCATAATATGGCGGTCCAGACCGCCATGCCGGTGGTGGCAATTTCTGCCACTGCTGGCATGGCGGTCTGGACCACCATGTTCATAATGAGGGCCATAATGAGGTTGGCATGGATTAATCAACATTTTAGGCTTCCGCTGTTCTAACCATTCAAGGCTGTTGACATTGTGGTCTACTACAAAAAATGTTTGATGGTCAAATCTGCATAAATGACTTGTGTCCCCTATAGGCTCCTAGGATTATCCTGCTTGCTTGAAATGGAGTTTTTTGCATCCTAAGTTTTCATAGGTGTCCTTTGAAAGAGTAGTGATTCTGGATCCAGTGTCTACTAGCATCAACACACTTTCCTTGTTCATGTGAACATTGCACTTAGGTTGATTCTGTAAGTCTTCCTTGTTGATGATGGCCACAAGTAACACTAAATTTTCCACCATTTCACTGTCATCTGAGTCTTCCTCTGACGTTGATTCTTTCACTTTGAAGACCTTCTTTATGCTAGAGGTTTTGTACACCTTGAGGAAATGTCCTGTCTTTGCACATCCTGGACCCACAACAATAGCATGCCAATTTATTGCTGCTTGAATTTGAATTGCTCTTTTTGCCATTCCTGTTGAATTGGTTTGTCGATACATCTTCATCTTTGTGAACTAGATTGGCTTCTGTATAATGGTTGTCAGATTTGCGCAGCAACTTCACTCCCTTGACAGACCTTTCAATACTTTTTATAGTTGAAATCACTTTTTCCTGGTTAAGGTTGTGATGACAAAATAGTTTTTCTTGTGCTTTTACACAAGGGGTGCACATTACCTCCTGATCATGGATCATTTCATCCATGTATTTAAAGGAGCATGTTGGGGCCAACATCCTTAGAGTCGCAACATAAGATTCAATTGATTCCCCAGGTGCTTGATAGTGGTATTAGAAATTGTACTTTTTCATAATAACGCTAATTGTTGTATCAAAATAATTTTTAATTCTAATTTTGGCTTCAATTAAGTAATCTCATTCTTGATCTTCCTCCTTCTCCTCCTCTTTCTCAACAGGGGTTAGGTGATCAATCAACCTTTTTCCCTCTATGGCCAGACAATTATACATCATGGCTTGCTTCTTGGCAGGATCATATTTGGTTCAGTCGAAAGCCTCAAAATGCTTCTCAAAACATCTGATCCATTGGGTCCAACTTTCTGCAGGTGGTCCAAGTACCTCTAAAAAGGTACTGGCCATTGCCAATGCATTCATTATGCTAGCCATGGTAGCACTAATCTGCGGAGGTATATGGTACTATAAATTAGAATATTACAATTGTACACTAAAATTTGAGCATACAGTAATCTCTAAGTAATGTTCCTTATTATCACTATTGATGCTCTGCTCCTTCTTCTGTTTATTTGAAATATAGCTTTTCTTTAAAAAATACAGTGAATTTAATAGTTAATTCACTCATGGTACAGTTTATTTTTTTAACTCCTCCCAGGGGCTGGTCAAGGCAGGGCAAAAGTGTTCTCAGCTGCAGATGGTGAGCTCCAGCACCCGACATCACCATAGCCATCCCGAACGGACACAAAGTTGCGCGCCGAGACCGCACCAACAGACCCGGAGGAGGCATAGCCATCGTCCACAAAGCCACTATCGAAGTCAAAACCACCCTGGACGACTCCTTCAGTGCCGCCGAACTCCTTCACTTCCAAGTCCGCACCGACCCCAACACCACGCTCAGAGGAACACTCATCTATAGACTCCCAGGACCCAGGGCACCTTTCAGCGACGCCATCGCTGACCTGGCCAGCACCCACGCACTCGCCTCCACGGACTACATCCTGCTCGGGGACCTGAACTTTCACCTCGAAAACAACAATGACACCAACTCCTCCAACCTGACCGAAAACCTCACCAACCTCAGCTTCACACAGCTCATCAACACACCCATCCACACAGCTGTTCACACCCTTGACCCCATCTTCTCCACAAGCAACCACGTCACCTAAAACCATACCACCGAACTCTACTGGACCGACCACCACTGCATCCACTTCACATTCAAGAAACAGACAGAACACCACCTCACCGAACAACCACCACGCCGTCGATGGGGCAAAGTCACTGAATTTCAACTAACCAACGCCCTAGCCCAGAAACCACCCGTCAACCCCACCGACCCCGACATCGCGGCACACAACCTCAAGATATGGATCAACGACTGCGCCGACCGCCTTGCTCCACTCAGAAAACCCTCCAACAACCACATCAACCAAAAAAGCCACCTGGTTCACCGACGACCTCCAAGCCTCCAAACACCATTGCCGAAAACTCAAGCAAATATGGCTACTCAAACGCACTCTAGACAACCACACGGCACTCAAGGATGCCACACGCAAACACCACCAACTCATCAGGCTAACTAAAAGATCCTCCTTAAAAACCCGCCTATAAAACAACGCCCACGACTGCAAAGTACTTTTCAGCATCGTAAAAGAACTCTCCAAACCAAACGCCACCATCAACAACATCATCCCCTCCCAAGAACTATGCAATGCCCTAGCAACCGCCTTCCACCAAAAAATCACGGACATCCACGACAGCTTCAACTCCCCTCACACTCCGGAGGCGCCTACCCCACCCACCACGAACTCAACCCGCTCAAGCAGACTGACCTCCTGGACCAACATCAACGACGATGAAACCTGCAAGACCATGAACTCCAACCACTCCGAATCACCATCAGACCCCTGCCCACACCACATCTTCAACAAAGCAGACACAGCCATCACACCACACCTACGGAAAGCCATCAACATCTCCTTCGAAACTGCAAGATTCCCAGAAAGCTGGAAACACGCCGAAATCAACGCCCTTCTCAAGAAACCAAAGGCGGACCCCAAGGACCTGAAAAACTTCCGGCCCATCTCCCTGCTCCCTTTCCTGGCGAAGGTCATCGAGAAAATCGTCAACATTCAGCTCACTCGGTACCTCGAAGACAACAACATCCTCGACCCCTCCCAGTCCGGCTTCAGACACAACCACAGCACCGAAACCGCCCTCCTCGCCGCCACAGATGACATCAGAATCCACCTCGACAATGGAGAAACATCAGCCCTCATCCTCCTAGACCTATCAGCCGACTTTAACACCGTCTGTTACCACACCCTAAAATCCCGCCTCCAAGCAGCAGGAACCCATGACCAGGCCCTCGAATGGACCGCATCCTTCCTTGCCGGCAGAACCCAAAGAGTCCGCCTCCCCGTACCAATCCAAAGCCTTCAACATCATCTGCGGCGTACCCCAGGGCTCAGCCCGACGCTGTTCAACATCTACATGGCCCCCCTCGCACAAGTGGCCCGCCAGCACAACCTCAACATCATCTCCTACACCGACGACACCCCACTAATCCTCTCCCTCACCAATGACCCGCACACTGCCAAAACCAACCTCCACGAGGAACTAAAAGCCATTGCCGACTGGATGAGAGACAGCCGGCTAAAACTGAACTCGGACAAAACAGAGGTCCTCATCCTTGGACGCACCCCCTCCGCCTGGGACAACTCATGGTGGCCGTCCACGCTGGGTCCCCCACCGACACCCACCGACAGCGCACGGAACCTCGGTTTCACCCTCGACTCCTCACTCTCCATGTCAAAGCAGGTCAGCGCCATCTCCTCCTCCTGCTACAACACCCTCTGCATGCTTCACAGAGTTTACAAATGGATCCCAACTGAAACAAGAAAAACAGTAACCCAGGCCCTTGTCAGCAGCAGACTCGACTACAGCAACGCCCTCTACACCGGTATCTCATCCAAACTCCTCCAACGCCTCGAACGCATCCAAAACGCCTCCGCCCGACTCATCCTCAACATCCCTCGCCACTGCCACATCACCCCCCACCTAAGAGACCTTCACTGGCTCCCCGTCAACAAGAGGATCACCTTCAAGCTCCTCACCCATGCACATAAGGCACTCCACAACACCGGACCATCATACCTAAACAACAGACTCAGCTTCTACACCTCCACCCGGCATCTCCGCTCCGCTAACTCCGCCCTCGCCTCCATCCCCCCATCCGACGCAAATCGTCCGGCGGCAGATCATTCTCGTACCTCGCCACCAAGACCTGGAACACCCTCCCGCCGGATATACAACAGACCCAGGACCTTCTTTCCTTCAGAAAACTCCTCAAGACGTGGCTCTTCGAGCAGTAGCAGCACCCCACCCCCCCAGCGCCTTGAAACCCTCACGGGTACGTAGCACGCTTTACAAATTGATTGATTGATTGATAATAAAGCACAAGAAAAGGCACACACCAACTTAGAAATATAGAGTAAAGTTAAAACAATTATTTGACACCAAAATTCAAAAATCCCATCAGTAGAACAGAAGTTATGAATTTTTAAAGTTTGAAGTGAAAAATATGGCCTAAAAGATCAAATCAACAACCACGGACATCTAGTCCAGCAAAACTGGGGCAAAGTTAAAAGCCATACCTAACTATAATAGATCGCGGTTCTGATACACAAAGTGGATTGGATGCGGTCTCAGTATACTTTTAGACTGAGAAGAAATTTTGAAGAAAAATGTCTGAGAAGGTAACGGTCAGTGGGGCAAGTCAGCCAGTGGTGTCCAAGGAGGAGGTGTCATTGTGTGGGAGCCGCTGGATAAAGTCAAGGTGACATTTTCTGCGTTCAGATTTTGGGCCCAATTTATATATTGGTGTTATGTATACTCTGTTGCAACAGTGAAGGAGTATACATACTGCCAACATGAAGGCCCACTTGTCCGCTTTCAATGTGGGCGAACCTTCAGTTTGGCCCTTGGAGGAGACTACTCTCTCTACTTCTTTGATGGCCCAGGGGAGTGAAGGCCATCAAATAAATGGCATACCTGTCCATCCTCCCAGTTAGGATGGGTGGACATGTAGTCATTTTTTATACTGTTCCTTACAACCAGATAAAACCTGGAGATAAGGAACAGTAAAATCACCATGGGAGACGACTATCATAGTGAGGGGAGCATTATATTTTTTCTTTTAAAAAATCCTGTTCTGCTGCCACAGCCCGGTAACACAGAGTAATATGTATTGTCGGGAATAGCCTGCTTGGTGGTTGTTAGACCTGGCATCCTTGGCGGGGTCTCCCCTAAATTGCTGCTGTATGCTGGACTCTCTGCGCTAGAGTGGAGGAAGGAGTGGCCACTTACACCTGAATGGGCTGTGCCTGCAGTCACACAATGCAGTCTCCAACCCCCTGGTGTGTGTCTGGGGCCTGGCCTGGGCAAGGCAGGCTCCTGTAAACAACAGGGACATTTCTTTGAAGTTGGGCAACTTCAAATCTAGAAAGGGGTATAAGTAGTGGACCCAAAACCCTAGACTTTAGATTTCTTCAAGGTTTGCTTCTGGAACCAAAAGGTACCTCTGCCAAGGAGAAGAGCTGAAGAGCTGAGTAGAATTGCTGCCCCTGCCTGTGACTGCGCTTTGTGGAATATCCTGCAGTTGCTGCTTCTGACTATGAAAGGGGACAAAGACTAGAATTTGTTGTGCATTCCTGCTTGAGAAGAATCTCCAAGGGCTTGGACTGAGCTTGCCTCCTGTTTTGAAGTCTCAGGGCCATCAAAGACTTCCTCTCCTAGCACCTGGACTCTCTGCTGAGCCGCCTGCCCTGCCAAGTGGTGCCCCATCCAGTCCCTGGGCCCTTGAAAGGTGAAGTTGACAGAACAAGGACTTAAATCCAGGCCAAGAACACCGTGCAGGGAAATTTTCCATCCACAACCTGCAACGTGGCTGAAAAAAACACCCTGCCACCCACTTCGCGGCTAGAATCGATGCTCCACCTGCATCGTTGCTGGGAGATCAATGCATCGCGGCTGGAGAAATGATGAAACACCTGCTTGTGGCTGCTGATAAGAATGCAAACCCCACGCAGCATGGTTTTCTAACACCTTGTGACGGGATTTCTAACGCATTATTTATGGGCGTCAAAGTCATTGTGAACCTGCAGGGATCGGAGGTGCCCTGTCTGGAAATCAATGCATTGCTCTCTTGCAAGAAGAAAAAATGACACATCGTCTACCCGACTGAAGAAGAAACAACGCACAGCCTCACTTGCGAGTAAGGAATCGACGCATCGCTTACTTTTCCGAAGCACGCTCACCCGTGCATCTTTATTTTTGACGCAAACCAGGTATTTTGTGCAAAATCAATGTTTTCATTGTTTGCTATGGAGTAAAACTCTTATTCTTTTGACAATGTATATCTTGACTTGTGTATGTTGGATTTGTGTCATTTTGGTCTTGTTTGATTTAGATAAATATTACCTATTTTTCAAAACTGGTGTGGTGTCCATTTTGTAATGTTTTCACTGTATTACTCTGTGTGTTGGTACAAATACTTTAGACATTGGCTCTGAGATAAGCCTGACTGCTTGTGCCAAGCTACCAAGGGGGTGAGCAGGGGTTATCCATGTGTGTATCTCCATTGCCCTGACTAGAGTGATGGTCTCTGCTTGGACAGAGTGCAAACTGACTGGCAACCAGAGACCACATTTCTAACAGCGGTCATTTATAAATTAGGTGGGTGGTCTCTCCGCCATGGAGATGGAGTAACCTACTCTATCCCCTTGGTAGAATGGCCAGCCACTCACCGAAATATAAATCAGGCCCTAGTCTCTTTTATGGAATTTGAAAATCTCCACCAGGACAAAGCCACAGGCCACCAAGGGCACTGTGAGGTTAGATATCCCTTTTAGAGGAGCTGCTGAACAGGATTTGCTGCTATGCAGAAGAATATAGTGGGAGCTGCTGCAAAGTCAGGTCGACTGGTGATGCACCTTTGGTGGGTCAGGGTAGTGGTAGTCCCAAGTTTTGGATTTGGGCTATCTGGGCATATTTAAAAACACTTTCAAGGGTCCAGGACAGGCAGGGCACCATTTGGAGAATTAGGACTCACTCAGCCTGGTCCAAGTGTGACTTCAAGATGATTGAAGTCTTTTTTGTCTTATGAGGCTTGAGTTCAAGCAGGAAAGCAGGTCTCAAGCAACAGGGCAGTCCTCTTAGGTCACATGCCAGCCTCGTGGTAGGAGGGCAGTCCTCTTGGTGCAGCAGGGAAGTCCTCTAAAGTACACACCAGGCCAAAGGCAGCAAGGCAGTTATGTGAGAGTCCTTATGCAGATCCAAAAGTGAGCTGCAGACTGGATCTGAAGCAACTATTTTTCTGTAAGGTGCTAGCTTTGAAGTGAGGGAAGCCTCTGGAATTTTACCTCCCCCCCAACTCCTGACAGTGTCTGGAATTTTCTTCCTCCCTGGCCTGGTCCCAGTCTGTCTTCAGTCACAATTGGCTAGTGTGCAGTTCTGTGTGTGTGAGCTGAGGCAGTGTCTTTGAAGTGCAAATGGGGCTAAGGACTGCTCTGCCCCCCACTCTGCTAAAATCAAGGGGATTATTTACAGGCCCCGTGGCACAGGGTGGAGCAGCAAGTGCTTTGCTTTGCTCCACTCCACCACCAGGAAAGGGCAGAAATGTGCCCTATCAATGAGATACAGCACATTACTGTCCACTCCCCCTGCGCTGGTGCACAATGGGCTGCCATGGTGCAAGGATGCCTGTGTTGTAGGGATGACTGTTTTTGTGCAGCAAGGAACGCCTTCCTGCACAAAAACAATCACTAGCGGTGTTTTCCTATTTCTATTTTTTGCTGCAGGATTCAGCACACGTAGAAAGAGGAAAGAACAGGGAGAAATAAAGATATTTCTCCCCTTTGCATCACTTCTATACCACCTCTGAGATGGCGTATGAATCTGATGCATTCCCAGTCTTGTAAATCTGTGAATGCATCATATTCCTTAGTGTTTCATGGGTGTTGGGTGAGAACACCCAAAGCAACACCCATGGAATGCTCCTTTCACACAGTTTTCTGTGTGAAAAGGGCCCATATTTACAAGGCCATGAAAAGCCATGCTAGGTGGCTTTGTGTGGCCTTGTAAATATGGGATCGCACACTGCACCACCAGAGCATCAAAAAAAGTATGCTCCGGTAGCGCAGTGTGCTGAAAGGGCTTTGTAAATGAGGCCCCAACTCCCTCTATTGCATGGCTGTCTCAAAGACATACACAAAGGCCAAATGCCAACTACACCTAGTAATGTTATCCAGGAAACAGGCTGTGGGCACCAAATACTTAGAAAAAGAACATGCCAACTTTGTAAAAGTGTTATTTTCACAATTGTGACTTAAAATCCAACTTTATCATCCAAGAGGATTTTAAATTACTTAGACACCAAACATCACATATCCAACTGCTCCCAAACAAAGGTTATCACCTATTAAATGTGATAAGGTAACCAGATGTTGTCCTATGGGAGAGGTAAGCCTTGCAGCAGTGAAACATGAATGTATGAGTTTTTCTGTGCCAGGACATGTAAAACTTGAACGTACATTTCTAACCTTTTAAATACAGTGCACCCTGCTCTAAGGGCTGTTTAAGGCCTACCTTTGGGATGAATCAAAAGTAATGAGGGAGTTTTTTAAGTCTGGCAAGGGATTTCTTTTGCCAAGTCAAATTGGCAGCTTAAAACTACATGCAGGCTGCAATGGCAGGTATGAGAAATGTTTTAGGGAACTACTTAAGCTACTTAAGAGGGTGGCACAATGAGTGCTGTAGGACCATTAGTATCATTTAATTTTTCAGCACAGGATATATGGTACATCACTCTACTAGGGACTTACATGTATATTAAATATGCTTATCAGACGTAGGCTGATTTTACCACATTTTAGGAAGTAAACACAAATGCTATAGCACTGGTTAGCATTGGTGAAGTGCACACAGTCCTAAAGGTCAACTAAAATGAATTCTGTAAAACAGGAGTGGAGAAGGAAAAAGGTTTGGGGGAAGACCCCCTGTAAGATCACAGGTCTAACAGTAGATTTGTGTGAAACTGGGAGTGCCTTTCCAAGCTTGCTCAGTCAATAATTAAGGAATAGGTGCTAAAGTAATCACTCTTGCCCAAAGTCTGCCGCAGAGCAAAAGATTGCTTGTTTCTTGTTTGCTTGTGAGTCCAAGGAGAGGATTATCTTCTCATTGGGGGCTTCTGGGGCTGAGGAATTATACATATCGACTGCTATGTTACTTACATTATAACTATAGTCATACTAGAGTAGTATTGTGAAGCTTTACCTGTTATTTTCCTGAAGCATAGCTGCCAGTAATATGGGGTAAATAAAGTGCTGTCACCAGAGCAGTCTAAGGATACTGGGCAATTACTGCACAGATACCATTGTACTTTGGATACATGAGGGCAATAGTAGTGCTGAAACAAATGCATTGTGCTAACAACGAATCAATAATAAATAAAAAGTTTGGGGCATATTTATACTCTGTTTGCGCCGAATGTGCATCAAAATTTTTGACGCACAATCGGCTCAAACCCTGCCCCATATTTATACTTTGATGTCCGACCCCGCGGGCGTCAAAGTTCCACCTTGTGCGTCATTTTTTGGAAGGGGGAACCAGCCTTGCGTTAATTATATGCAAGGTAGGCATTCCCTTCCAAAAAATCACTTTAAGGCCTGTGCCCCATATTTATACTCTGACGTCATTTTGACGCACAGGAGGTGGCAGGCCTTAAAAAACGGCGCCCAGCCTGATGGGCGCCGTTTTTTAACGCCTGGGTCAGGGCAGGCGTTAAATGGACCTGTGGGCTCAGAAGGAGCCCAGAGGTGCCCTCCCATGCCCCCAGGGACACCCCCTGCCACCCTTGCCCACCCCAGGAGGACACCCAAGAATGGAGGGACCCATCCCAGGGAAGTTGAGGTAAGTTGGGGTAAGTATATTTTTCGTTTTTTTTTTTGTGGCATAGGGGGGCCTGATTTGGGCCCCCCTACATGCCACTATGCCCAATGACCATGCCCAGGCGACATAAGTCCCCTGGGCATGGCCATTGGGCAAGGGGGCATGACTCCTGTCTTTGCTAAGACAGGAGTCATGTCAATGGAGGTTGGGCATCAAAAAAAATGGCACAAATCGGGTTGAGGCCTGAATTTTGCCTCAGACCTGACTTGCCCCATTTTTTGACGCCCAACCTCCATTTTCGCCTTCCAGTACAAATCCTATTTTTTAGAGCAGTGATTCTTAATCTGTGGTCTGATGACCCCTGAGGGTCTGCGAGGCCTTCTCAGGGGACCTGCAACAGTTTAAAAATATATATATATATTAAAGTTAATAAAGTAAAATTAATAGAGCATATACAATAAAAGAAGCAGAATAGGAAATTTGAAAACGTTTTCTGTATTTGGTGGTGAATTAAACAAAATATTTCAATATTTGAGCAGTTGTTTGCTATATACTTCTTTTTGTGTGTTGTTTTGAGGCTAAAATTATAGAAATTGCATAAGCTGGGGGTCCCCAACTACCAATAATGACTCAGTAGGAGTCCCCGGAGTCAAGTAACAATTCATTGGGGAGTCCAAAGAAGGCAAAACGTTAAGACAAGCATAGCAACCAAAGTCCACCAATGCTGGTGAGAGGAAAATGCATCATATCTTAGTAAATGTGGTGCATATTTTATCTCTCCCTTTACCGCACATGTTGTTAAATCTGAGCCTAAATGACTTCCTAATGGGGCAATTTATGTTCCAATTGAGACATCAGCAATTTAGATTCTGGAGGCTGATAGCACAACAATTTGTGTGTTAATACTACAGCTTCCACTCATGTGATATTATGTTACTTCTCATGAACTAGTACAATTGAGCTGGTGATATTTATTGAGGCCATCCCCATGTTGCTGAACAGGCTATGCATGTACCCATGCTGCAGAGTTTCATGTTCAGATCATTTGTGGCCTTTCCAATGTGGAAACAGAATCTGTTCTGACATTGGGCAATGTGTTTCTCAGTCATTGGACCTCTCTTGATACTTATGCAGTGCTGTCCTGAAGTCGTGGTAGCTCAATGCAAAATGTGTAATAATGGTGCAGTTACTGAAGCAATTAATGTCATTCTAATGAGGCATTCACATTATGATTTCTAGGTGATCAGATCCCACAATATATTCATGCACCCATATCTAAAACAATGAAACATAGCCACTCAAGCAAGAACATCACCAGGACACAAAACCTCTAGGGGCATATTTAAGAAAGGTGGCGCTGCACACAGTACAGTGCCACTTTTCTTGCTCCCCTTAGTGCCCCCCTAACACCTCCATGTGTGTGCCGTATTTAAAATACAACGCACCATGGCAGTAGATAGGGGGCTAGCCTCAAAATTTTGGAGGCTAGCCCAGCGCTTTGGAGGATTTGCATCCAAAATGTTGATGCCAATCCTGAAAAGCACCCAGAGGCCCATTGCAACCAATGGAAGCCTCCTTTTAACACCTGTCTGAGATAGGCATTAAAAGTGCCAAAAAAAATGACACAAGGAAATCTTTTAGATTGATTTCCCTGTGCCATTTCTTAGGCCCCCCTAATGGGAGAACGCACCCTATGCATACATTATGCCTGGCGCAGGTATAATGTAGCGCAAAGGGTTACAAAGTGGTGCACTGCATGCATTGCGCTACTCTGTAAATATGGTGCAGCGTTTTTGGACTTCTAACGCCACATTAGTGTAAAAAAATGACGTTAATGTGGCACTGGAATGGCACTAGAGGACCTTAAATATACCCCCTAGTACGCCATATTGAACTGAACTCGGTTCCTTTCTGCAGTGATAATGATAAAACAATGCGTAAAGTCACCGGATTGCAGAAGGGATTCAAAGCCAAAATAATGGGAGACGTGTGCTATATCAGTGCCAACAATATTGCATATCATAACGTTATATGTAATCCTTTGAGACCCATGAGTTTGCATACCATCTGTCCATGAGGCGATGGTATAACAAACTATTAAGTAGGCAAAGAATTGAGAGAAGATTTTAGGCTAATGTTCTATTGGGCACCTCTATGAGCTGGAACGATTTTATTTGTAACTTGTTTCATCTAACAATTGTAAGCCTCAGTCAAACGTTTACTAATGTATTGTTAATATTGTGCAACATACCCACTCAACAAAGATTTAGCAAAATCACGTCCACTGTAGGATTGTTTCACCTCTGTGTCAAAGGTGAAGTTACAAAGTAAATAGATAAGACAATTTATGAACCAACCGTTAGAACATAGTCCTTCCGAGAACATAGCCTCGGTCATTAAACATGCTATGACACGGCGAAAGGATATGTCTTTAAATATACAACTCTTTTACTAAAGCAATATTTATATTTCGGTTACACGTCTTGTAAAACTGTCAGTTTCAGTTACTTGCTTGGGCCGGTGGCACAAACTATCAGTGAACTTTTTCATAGATGTTTCCAGGTTACTAGACTGAACTACATCTGCATTTTCACTGCCTCAGGAGTGTAAAAGCAACATTCAGTTCAGACGTCAGGGGGTGAAACGAGTCACCAGCAATCTACCTGTTAGAGAAATGTTAGCGCAAATTTTCACCAACAGCCGTGTCATTTTTAACAATCAAGGGAGTAGAGAAGCACCCGCCTTACCTGCTTCAGCGAGGGTGCTGCTGGGTCAGATTAAATTTCTCTTTATGACCCCGACTTCGATCTTTGATTCTTAGTTGCAAGGGAAAGAAAGGCAGAAGCTAATAAATACTACAGAAAACAAATACCATGCGAGGTGCACTGGAGCCACATATGTGAAATAGAAAAAAATGTGAAAATGGCAAAGAAAAAACGAAGTAAAAGACAAATGGAGTGAAAAGCTAGAAAGAAGGAATGAAAGAAGAACGCATAGAAGATGAATAATGTTGGAAAGGATGGGAACTATGAACTCAAAGAGAATGTAAAGAAAGATGGAAAGGGTGAAATAAAGAAACAGAAAGAAGTAAGGGGTCAATGAAGCATTGAAAGAAGGAAGGATGAATGAAAAAGAAGCAAGGTATAATAAAATAAAAAAAGAAGAAAAGAACGAAGAAACATAGCAATAAAGAATGAAATAATGTAAGAAAGACTAAAAATATGTAAAAGGATGAAAGATACAAGGAATGATAGGAGGAAGTTGGTAAGAAAGGTACAAAGTTAGAAAGGATGGCGAAACGAAGGAAAGACTAAGAGAAAGCTGAAAAGAATAAAAGGGAAGGTGCAAAAAAAGAAAATGGTGAAAGAAGGGCAAGTGGGTAAGAAGAAAGAAAGAGTGAAAGATGAATGCAGCAGTAAGGAAAGATGAAAAAAATAAAGTAGGAATATAAATAACAACAAGAAAGAAGAGGAGATTAATTGAAAGATAAATGGAGAGAAAGACAGAAAGATGGAAAGAAGGGCAGGTGAAATGTATTTTTAGGTACACTCCTTTGCCTGAAATTAACTCTCTGTTGTTAGACATCAGCAAGTGCTCTTAGTTCATTGTGTCTAAGAACAGGAGATGCTAGAAGAAAAAATAAAACCATTCTGTCGGAAAGCTCGCCTATGCGAGGTCCTGTGACTTGGGATCAACTCATAAAAAATATTGTTCTGCCAGTCATTTATGTAGTTACTGAGATTGGAAATTAAGCCTTCAGGTTTACCCGTGCATCGATTCCCTCTCTGTATTTTCACATAGACCCAAAATCCCATACTTAAATCTTAAACGATCATCAGGGGCGACTTGCAGTAGTAACCCATTCGGCAGTACCCTTCAGACGAAACGCCAGGAGAAGCCTATTTCTTCCAACAGTTCATTTATTCTTTCAGCAAAGCATCTTGCTTCGTCAGCAAAAACGAGAAAGGCTCCGAATTTCATTGAAAGTCGTGGAGATTTGGCATTTGTTAAAACGTTATTCTGAGGTGAAAATGACTGACCTAGCAATGAAAACACACGAGCGAGCCAAGTTGTATAGTAGAATGGGATAAAGCAAAAAGTACGGAAAATGGGGCATCTAATCTGCAAACGGTAAAAAGGAAAATCTACGTTATTACAGGAAGCGAGATATATTAAAATGGGAAAAAAGGTTGAGTTACAGCCATTTCAGGCCGGCAGGGCCACAAATCAAACTTCACAGGAAAGGCGCGAGGTACCTCCTTAGCAAGCGACTTGCTCAGACAAAACATGTCTGATGTGAAGATAGCACGATAGTCTCAGGATATTGTGTTTCTATGTTTTTAAGGCAACACGAATGGCTTGCAATAAGAAGGCATCATCGCCATGTGTTTTTTCCCTTCGCCTCCCCTTCTCGTGAAATATAAAGGGTGTGAAAGGCGCCATTTACGCCTTATGAAATCTCAGCCTGCCGCGGCACTCACCCATGGCAGAGTCAAATTACTGCACTTCTCATTACACACACGCTCCTACGAAGTCACCGCTGATATATGAGCCAGTCGCTCACGGCATTGATTTGTGAATCTTCTTCTAAGGCCTCGATCAAGATAACTCAAAAATGTCCCTTCAACTAACTTTCAACCCAGACCCAGTAAATGAGTTTGTGTACCTGCCTGTGTGAGTTAACAAAAGCAAAATGTGCTGGAGTACACCCCTAATTTGTAGGAGCTATATATGTTAGCTGGAATAAACAAAAAAGCTGGCTGCTTTGCAACGTTTGCACAATAAAAATGCCTACATCAAAAATGTGCTTAAGAGACAGCAAACGCATGAGTGAGAGCAGCAGAGGAGGGGCGGGTAAGCCTTTCACTTGATGGAAAGCTATTATTCATTCATGTAACACTATATATTGCCTATAAAAAGCGTCTTTCTCCCTCTTTCATACAACATATGTTTGTTTTCCAGATAGTATTTAAATAATGATGTTATAGCACAGTACACATCATACAAAATTGATATAAAATCATTAAAAGTCCCACAATTACAATAATAAAGCATAAGCATCGAGGGACTCTCCACAATTTTCAGCCAATTCAGAACGATAGTGCAAAATGAGCCCAAAGCAATTCGGTGAAGTAGGATAGATCTATTAATAATAATAGCCCTGTTACAGTAGGAGTATTAGAACCACCACAATGACCCTTCTTTATGTGTGAGGTCTATAAAGCAAAGTAATAGCTTTAAAAAGTGTTGATATTTTCTCCACATAAACATCAGAGCCCATATTCCAGAAGAGTAACCTATTAGGCAACAGCATTTGGGAGGGGTTTCTGTCCCTCAGGACACTTTGGTATTACAGAACAGGATGAAGACAATTGTGCATAATAGACCGTGTCAGCAAATATTTTGCAAAAGGAGACTTTTCATCATTCACATGGAGGTTTGACCCAAGAAAATGAGAGAGCCGTATGCCTCTACCGTAATAAGATAAGGGAGTAGGGGTATACAGACAGCCAGGAGGTGTACTGACAGTGTGCGTCATCTATGACAAGTTGTAGAGTCATTATGCACCTGAGGGTACTACTTGGGAAGGGTGCTCAAAGGCCCGCAGGAACTCTTTAGGCATCATGTATAGACGGGCGCAGTCACACACTGAGGTGAGATTCCTTCCACCTCTTCAAAGTAAATTGGGTCCCCCTGAACTGAAAAACGGTTTTGTGGCATCAAACAATCTGTCTACCTATCAATCCAGGACAGTCCTTAATTTGTGAAAGAATAAGTGCTGGGACCCGAGTTTTGCTCTGAAGCCCACAACCTGTAATATGAAAGATCGGAGTATCAAATACAAAGGCTGTATTATCTTAATTTCATCTCATTCCTCTTTAATTCACCCCAGACACTCCTTGCCCCTCTATTTCACACTTGCTGATTTGTTTTCATCCCTGCTTTATTACTGTTTTGCTGTGTTTCTCTTCCTACGTTTTTCCCCTTTTTGTTATTTTCTATATATTGCTTTGGATCAAAGTCTATGGTGGAAAAGTAAGTAAGTGCTGGTATTAAAAAGTCAGTGCCTGTGGGCCACACCTACAACACTGATGCTGCACTATTTGCCGCTCAGACACGAGTCTGTGCCTGTATGTGGATCAGCATTTTTAATATGTAATAAGGATCACTGACCCTGTCACGGGTGGCTCCCCCAAAAGGGCGGAGGAGCGTCACCCCCTGTGCCCCGCCAGTAGCGGCAGCTGCAAAACCTTTCACAGAAAAGGATAATAAACAATGCAATGTTTATTATCCTTTTCTTTGAAAGGGGCGGGGCCACGGGGGTCATCTAAGTGGAAAGGCCATTTGAATGGATACATTGAAGCCTCTTAGAATTAAATCTCAGGACAACAGAATGCACTGACAATGCATACCTATGTCGTAATGTAATCAACTGTGAAAATCTCCATTAATTGATTGAAATGGAAGCAATTATCCTAATAAGCAGTTCCTTCAATTGACTTTGGGCCACAGGCCTTGCAGAAGGCACCATAGTTGTTACCAGAAGATGGAGGTTTGAAGCTGGATGTAGTTCTAAAGAAAGGCTCCTAAAAATGATTTACTTAGGCCTGAAGCCTAAGTACACTTTTCTGATCTTTTTAAGGAAAAACAAAATCAAGGTTTCCATTTAGATGTTGGTGGTAACAGTCTCGCAGTTGGTTTTCTGACTGAAAACCCGGCCACCGCTTTGGCGGTCGGCTCACCATGTTTAGATGTTGGCAGTCCCGTCGTCTTTAACCCACCTGAGTCCCGCCAACTCCACCAAGTAATTCCACCCACCGCCACTGCCCAATAGGAAAGAGTAGCTGATGGCAGGATTTCAACCACATTTACCACTGAGCAGATTTGGATGCGCCATACCGCCAATAAAAAAGTGGCTCTCCGACCTTCACTTCCAACTTGGCATATTGGGGTAGGGCAAGAGGGTGAAAACTCACCTTTTCTCCAGATTCTCCTTCTGTTTCTGGCACGACATGACTCAACAGGACTCTCTGTCCCTGCTGCATTAGGACCCCAGAAAAAAACACCCCCCATCATTGAACACAAAGGTAGGCAACCCGCATTCATTGTGTGTGGGGGGATTGCATATGGGCATGGGACCACTGCAGACATATACTTGTTAGAGTAATTTTTTTTTAATTTCTGAGAAATGCATATGAACTTACCTCTATTCCACGCCCAATGGCATTGTCAGATGTCCATTGGGACCAGCAATGTCCTCCCTCCCACAGTCAGCAAACTGCTGCCAGGACTACACCTCTTCAACAGTAACATCTAGATAAGGCCAGCAGTAACCCGCCTGCCTGGTGGTTAGGAAATACAGTCCGTTACGGAGGTCTTCAGCTCATTTGCAATACACCTAATTACGGGAGGCAGATGATGGTCGACTTGACGTCTTCTTGGGTCCGCCGCCAATGCAGCTTGGCGGTGTGACCACCAAGATCTAAATTAGGCCCAATGCCAGGAAAGGAATTAGAGTTTGCAGAATGAGTTAAATATCTTCTGAAGTCCTGCATAGGTTTTGTCAGATGTCTTTGTCTCTTCTGATTGGCACTATATAGTAAAATCTTTCTCTATTCTTTCAGGCTCAATCAATCAATCAATCAGTATATTTGTAGAGCACACTACCCACCCGTAAGAGTCTCAAGGCACTGAGGGGAGGGGGGGTGTTGATACTGCTCGAATAGCCAGGTTTTGAGGCGCTTCCTGAAAGTTAGCAGGTCTTCGGTCTGTCGTAGGAGCAGAGGAAGGGTGTTCCAGGTCTTGGCGGCAAGGTGGGAAAAGGATCTGCCTCTGGTGGTCACTCTTCGGATGCGGGGGATGGTGGCGAGAGCGAGGTCGGCTGAGCGGAGTTGGCGGGCCGGGGTGTAGAATGTGAGTCTTCTGTTGACGTAGGCTGGACCGGTGTTGTGGAGCACCTTGTGTGCGTGGGTAAGGAGCTTGAAGGTTATCCTTTAGTTGACAGGGAGCCAGTGTAGGGGCCATATTTATACTCCGTTTGCGCCGAAATTGCGTCGTTTTTTTTGACGCAATTTCGACGCAAAACTAACGCCAACTAACGCCATATTTATACTATGGCGTTAGAGGCGAATAGCGCCAAAGTTCCCGGAATGTGCGTCATTTTTTAGCGTGAACCCCTTCCTTGCGTTAATGATATGCAAGGGAGGCGTTCCCGTCTAAAAAATGACTCCCAGGACTTTACGTGGTATTTATACTCCCGGGCAAAAGAGACGCCCGGGAGTTGGCGTGGCTAAAAACGGCGCATTTGCGCCACTTTTTAACGCCTGCTCAGGGCAGGCGTTAAGGGGCCTGTGGGCTCAAAATGAGCCCACAGGTGCCCTCCCATGCCCCCAGGGACCCCCCCTGCCACCCTTGCCCACCCCAGGAGGACCCCCAAGGATGGAGGGACCCACCCCAGGGACATTCAGGTAAGTTCAGGTAAGTATAATTTTTTTTTTTTTATATTTTTTTTTGGTGGCATAGGGGGGCCTTATTTGTGCCCCCCTACATGCCACTATGCCCAATGACCATGCCCAGGGGACAGAAGTCCCCTGGGCATGGCCATTGGGCAAGGGGGCATGACTCCTATCTTTACAATGATAGGAGTCATGTTGATGGGGGATGGGCGTCGTTAAAAAATGGCGCAAGTCGGGTTAAGACGATTTTTTCGACGTAACCTGACTTGCCCCATTTTAAGACGCCCATGCGCCATTTTCCCCCTACGCCGGCGCTGTCTGGTCTACGTGGTTTTTTCCCATGCAAACCAGGCAGCGCCGGTCTGATTGCGCCGTCTAACGCCATTCCATAAATACGGCGCCCGCATGGCGCTTCAGAATGGCGTTAGACGGCGCAAAACTTTTTGACGCTAAACTGCGTTAGCGCAGTTTAGCGTCAAAAAGTATAAATATGGGCCTAGGTCTCTCAGATGGGGAGTGATGTGGGTGTGGCGGGGCATCGAGGATCAGGCGTGCAGAGGCTTTTTGTATGCATTGCAGTTGTTTGAAGAGTTTGGCCGGTGCTCCTGCGTAGAGGGCGTTTCCATAGTCAAGTTTGCTGCTGACGAGGGCTTGGGTGACTGTTCTTCTTGTATCTGTGGGGATCCATCTGTAGATCTTGCGGAGCATGCGGTTGTGTTGAAGCAGGGTGAGGAGACGGCGCTGACTTGCTTGGTCATGCAGAGTGTTGAGTCAAGCATGACGCCCAGGTTGCGTGCTTGGTCAGTGGGTGTCGGAGCTGCTCCCAGAGTGGTCGGCCACCAGGAGTCGTCCCAGGCTGAGGGTTGGCGCTGAGGATGAGGACCTCTGTCTCATCTGAGTTCAACTTCAGTTTGCTGTTCCTCATCCATTCGGCGACAGCCTTCATTCCTTTGTGGAGGTTGGATTTGGAGGTGAGGGGGTCCTTGGTGAGGGAAAGGATCAGTTGGGTGTCGTCGGCGTAGGAGATGATGTTGAGGTTGTGTAGCCGGGCGACGTGGGCAAGCGGGGCATGTAGACGGTGAATAGTGTAGGGCTGAGGGACGATCGTGGGGGACGCCGCAGATGATCTTGGAGGCTTCAGATCAGAAAAGGGGGAGGCGGACGCTCTGGGTTCTGCCGGAAAGGAAGGAGGTGGTCCACTCCAGAGCTTTGTCCCGAATCCCTGCGTTGTGGAGGCATGTGCATAGGGTGTGGTGGCAGACGGTGTCGAAGGCAGCAGAAAGGTCTAGGAGGATGAGGGCCGCGGTTTTGCCATTGTCAAGCAGGGCCCTGATGTCGTCGGTGGCGGTGATGAGGGCAGTTTCAGTACTGTGGTTGCTCCAGAACCCTGACTGGTATGGGTCCAGGATGTTCTTTTCTTCGAGGTAGTGGGTCAGTTGTCTGTTGATGATCTTTTCGATGACCTTGGCCGGGAATGGGAGCAGGGAGATGGGACTAAAATTCTTGAGTTCTCTCGGGTCCGCCATGGTTTTCTTGAGTAGGGGATTGATCTCAGCATGCTTGCAGCTCTCGGGGTAGGTCGCGGTCTTGAAGAAGATGTTGATGACTTTGCGGAGGTGGGGTGTGATGGTGGCACTTGCTTTGTTAAAGAAGTGGTACGGGCATGGGTCTGACGGAGATCCAGAGTGGATAGTGCTCATGGTTTTGATTGTGTCGTCTTCGTTCACGTTGGCCCAGACGAGCAGGGGGTCGTAGTTGAAGGTGGGTGTAGAGTCCAAGGAGTCGGTAGTTGGCGGGGTGGTCTGGCTGTTGAAGCTGTTATGGATGTCTGTGATCTTGTGGTGGAAGAAGGCGGCGAGGGAGTTGCACAGGTCTTGTAATGGTGGGATGTTGTTTGTGCTCGAGCTGGGGTTGGAGAGTTCCTTCACAATGTTGAAGAGCTTCTTGCTGTTGTGTACCTTGTTGTCAAGGTGGTCTTTGAAGGACGTTTTCTTGGCAGATCTGATGAGTTGATGGTGTTTGCGGATGGCGTTCTTAAAGGCAGCATGGTTGTCCGGTGTCTGTTCGTGGAGTCACTTTCTCTCCAGTTTCTGGCAGGTTTGCTTGGAGGCTCGAAGGTCCGAGGTGAACCAGCTGGCTCTCTTGTTGGTGCCTCTGTTGGAAGGTTTATTGAGCGGGGCGAGAGTGTTGGTGCAGTCGTCGATCCAGCACCAGAGGTTGCATGCTGCGAGGTCAGGATTGGTGGGTTCAGTGGGAGGTTTTTGGGCAAGGCTGGTGTTCAGCTGGTCTTGGCTGACTTTGCTCCAGTTGCGGCGGGAGATCTGTTGGGTGGGGTGGTGCGTGGTGGGTTTCTAGAAGGTGAAGTGGATGCAGCGGTGGTCGGTCCATCGGAGTTCGGTGATGTGGCTGAAGGTGACGTGGGGGATAGCGGAGAAGACGGGGTCCAGAGTGTGGCCGGCGGAGTGTGTTGGAGTAGTGATGAGTTGTCTGAGTCTGAGGGTGGCGCGGTTGTCAATTAGGGTGGTGGAGTTGGGGTCGTTGTTATTCTCCAGGTGAAAGTTCAGGTCGCCGAGGAAGATGTAGTCGGCGGAGGCTAAGGCATGTCTGCTGACGAGGTCGGCGATGGAGCAGCAGAACTGAGGCCGTGGTCCGGGGGATCTGTAGATGAGAGTTCCTCTGAGGGTGGTGTTGGGGTTGGTATGGATCTGGAAGTGCAGGTGTTCCGCGGTGCTGAGGGTGTCGTTGGTACAGGTCGTGACTCTGATGGTGTTCTTGTGGACGATGGCGATTCCGCCTCCGACTCTGTTGGTGCGATACCTGCGGGTGATCTTGTAGCCATCTGGAATGGCTATGGCGATGTCTGGGGCCGAGGATGCGTTCATCCAGGTCTCTGTCAGGAAGGCAACGTCTGGGGTAGAGTTGTCGAGCAGGTCCCAGAGGTCGACGGTGTGTTTGCGTGCCGAGCAGGTGTTTAGTAGGATGCAGGTAGTTGAGCTCTCACTACTCAGTACTAACTAATTCTTAGACAAGAGCTCTCTCCAAGGGAAAGGGACTATGGAGCGGGTGCTGGTCATGATTTTAAAAAAATCATCTTTTTCAAGCATCCAAGCAAAGTCATGGTCTCCTCCATCATGTTACCTGTCCAAAGGATTGCAGCATGGTTTCAGTTCATCAGGATTTTAAAACAGTAGACATTAGAGGGTGCTTGAAAGATGCATCCTTTATTAGAAGAGAAAACTAAAGTCACTTAGAAAAAGCCTGTGATTGAATTGGCCATTCTGGAGAACTTATCACCTCCCCTTGCAGACATTTTGACTGGTGGTGTTGCAATAATACTTACTATAAATAAATGAAGTCGGGCAATTTCAATTAATAAAACCTGGGAAATGTAGTTGGGCGATAAGTTGGTCTTATAAGTAAAGGCAGTTCCAGTCTGTGAATGGCATGAAAACCATCATCTGCTCCTTAATCCTCTTTCCACCTTACACTGAGAATCAACTGAAAACATAGGGTATGTTGGTGATCATGGCACAGCCTATAGAACAATTGAGCATCTGTACCAGATTTTCTGGATGATTTCCTTCCAATTAAGTGTTGCCTTTTGTTTCCTCTGGTGTAGATTTCTTCTGTAGTGAGTTCTTGGGTAGATGAAAGGGTGAACCTGAATTTAAATATCTGAAAAGGAAAGGAAGAAAAGATCATGCACATAGTGTTTAGACTCAGGATCCTGCCATCTATAAATGATGTGTATCTCAGTATCAAAGGAAAACAGAAGGAACAGACTATAACTTGCACCTTTAGAAAGATAAGGTATACTACATTTGTATTCAAAGGCTATCTCTTTGATAGGTTGTGAGGTTGGACTGTAGCAGATCCAAATAAGGAGACCTTGGTCTCTAAAGCCAATTGTGATTGCATATAGCCCTCTCTGATTAGTTTATTGATGAGGCCAGAAGGAGGACCAACGCATACAGTACATATTCCAAAGTTTTGCTGAGCTCGAGCAATACCTTGATAGGCACAATCACAGCTTCTACTTCATCCAGCATGATTTCTTGAAGAAGGACCAGAGTCATAGCTAGGGCATTGTGAACGTGTTTACTCTAGAAGCTACTTGTCCATTCAAGGCAGGACTTTAGACAGTACTTTAGACCATGTCCGGGAACCACAAATGAGTAAAGCTATAATTGTCATGATGTTTAAAAACTTTGTTGGCTCCTCCGCTGTTCTGGAGGTTTGTGGAGTACCTCTTTATTGTTGAGTCCACTCGCATTCCTACCACTTCTCACTCTAATGCTGTACTGTTCTATATGCCTTCTGGTGTGCCTGCCTTGCACCTTTTTATTTCTTCAGGGGCATGCTATCAATGAATGAACCAGGCAGGTGTGCTGCTCTGGAAATGCATTTTGTCCTTTAATGTCCAGTGCTAAGTAGAGGATTGGTATTTGTACCATTAAAGTGAGGAACAGAAACATCTATTTATCACATCATTTAGATAAAGAAAGCAAACTGTGCTATGAAGTGTTTATATTTAGTTGTGTAATGTAGTACAGCAGCAAATTGATCAAGGTGAATGACTCGCTTGGCAGGTTTGCTGTGATGATCTGAGTTGTGGCTTCAAATGGTCACAGATTGGTAGGTGTACTTCATGAGAGGGTGGTGGCTGACAACTCCAAAGGTGACAAATCACACTGAAGTAACTGCTGGAAAAGTCAGTGATGGGTTATCAGGACTTTAAAGTTTTTGAATACCACACTTGCAGAGGAACATTAGCAGAAAACCAAGTCAAATGATAACTGCCAAACTATGCAGTGCGCTCTGGCATTTTATGAGAGGTGATTTAAGTATGTGAGAAAGTGTAGACAATGAGTCACAGAAATGAGAGACTTACCAAACAGACATTCAAATGGTTCAAAAAAGTGTATATTGTAACTAGCATTGGCAAAACCAATAAATCGTATCTGTGAGAACTTTTTCAATGCTTTTTTCCCAAGATACTCACAGTTTGTGAGAACATGCCTTCTGTGAATGATTTTTTCTTATGCTTTAAGGAACTCCATTCAGAGAGCTGGTTGATGGGAGTGCAGTTTTTAATAAAGAGAGGGGGTTGGAGGTGGCAGGAGATGCAGCATAAGTTAGATAGAAAGCCGTCCAATCATAATATGGGGTTGACCAACATCCCACTTTATGTATTGTATTTTTCAGACTAGGATATCAACAAAAGAAGTCTGCAGACAAGACCTAAAAATGAAAGTCATCTTTCTAGTTGTTTCATAAAGCTTAAAATGAGATGTAAACAGTGTTTGCATCTAATTTTTAATCCCAGGTTTTGCACAAAGTATGCTCGGCCCGGACCATTTTTCCTTTTTCGCACCAGCAGTTCCTTCCTTTTGAATACTTTATATTTGGTAAAATGATAGCACAGCATATCAGTCTCTCATCAACTATCCCAATGCACAGTATACTATCTCACTTAAGGCAAACTATCTAAATGCAAAGAGGCTCGTAAATGACCAAACCGTAGGAACAACATGCAGAGCGCTCTGAAGAGAAGAAACAATGCTATAATTCACACATATAACCATAATGTCATATGCTCAAGCGCTAACAGGCTCGTACCATGATTTACTGAAAACAATACAATAACAAGCATTTGCAATGCAATAGATCTCGCATGTTTAGGACAAGTTAATTGTCATCATTTGACAACAACGCCCACGAGCAAAAACAAAAGTAAACATGAGCAGAAACTGAGAAAAGATGACTTGGCAAAATAAAAGCAAGTTAGCTTTAAAAAATAAAAGTTTGCAATCTTGTTTGTCCTGCTCGGCACGTTCTTGCCAGTCACAAGCCTTCTGCTTGCAGGGCACTAAATGTTAAAAAGAACAATTAGTTCCTCCATCACATCGAGAGCAGCGGACAGGCACTAATGCAGTTGAATCAATTAATGCTTTATCTCTACTCCACACAGGGGAACGGAAATAATACCAGACGTGCCTTGACGAATTGCGAGGCTGTTAAGAAGAGTGCCATGCAAACCAACAGATGGTGAGTGACAGCCAGCCTTTTACTGAACACAACAGAGTTCTGCAAGCGAGACGCATGCACTAGCGTATGCACTTGCAGGCTCAACCCTAAAAACAAAGAAAAAGAAGTACAGGGAATGCTAAGAAATCAAGAAAAGATAGAATGAGCAGAGCAAACTAAGGTCAAGGTTGAAATCTATGTTGATCGTCTCATCCAAGTCCCCTCAGCATGTTGCCATGTGTGAAACTCAGATCGTTGGTCTCTCAAGATAATAACAAAAGGTAGACATTCTCAGCCGGGCCTCCAGGGCCAATAAAAGAAGCTGTTGTCTAGCAATGTCAACAGCATAAAGTTATCCAATAGAAGGACAACAGCAACAGAACCCCGGTGGGGGGTACTCAATGATGATAAAAGTTTGAGGAAGGTGTCCCATATGTCCTCAAATTTAGTGGGGGTCATTTAGCTTATAGATCAATCTCTCAAACAACGCCATTGTTATGACTCCCTTGACTCAGGCAGATAAGACTGGCACGAATGTCGATTTCCATTTCCATAAAATAGACAACTTGATTGGTGGCAAGGGAGGAATCAAGCCATTGTTTTGTGTGGGAATGAGTAGTTATCACTCAGTTGGTGTCATGTAGAAGGGCCAATTAAATTGAGGGCTGGACATTTTACTGTGGATGAGTCTCATTGCTTGTCTCTCATCCATGGTAATCACCTGGTAAATGGACTGTGTGTATTTGCCACCAGAGTACGCCTTTTAAGATAAGGCTGCTGCAATGCAAAAAGTTTGCAGGGCACTTGGCTGGTTACAAGTGAACACATGCACACGAATGCGCACATGTGTGAGGGCTGAGTGTGTGATACTACCATTGTGAGCTGCCCTATTACTATGCACAGGTATCCTGGTTCAGAGGGGACTCTGCAGGGTTAGATATTGACCTGGAGTGTGCCTTATGATATTAGTGGGCACTCATAGGTAAAGTTAGTATGGTTTACTGTTTTGTCTGCAGTGACTCTGTATTATTATACATATAGGAGGAATGTGCCTTAGAGTACAGTTTTGCATCGCTTTGACCTACGAAGTCCCATGAGGTATGAAACTGGGGTGAAACATACACATAATTTGACTATGCAGGTCCTATGCCTGTACATTTAATGGGTTGTCCAGAATTTTCATTTTTCTCTGGCTCAGCTCAGGATCAGAGTCCAGGCCTTTTGTCATCCTCTTAGGCCTATAATTACCCCTAGCGTGTGTCTGGGCCTGGATGGTTGGCACAAACTCATTCATTATTTATGAGCACTGGAGGGGCAGGCATTGGGCATCCTCTTTTGAGCTCTTGAGACCCGGGGATCCCAACTTCCAGGTTGGTTTCTACACAAAGGGGGTCTGGGACCCCATGTCTCGACCTCCACTATGAAGAGGAGTGGGGTAGTACTGCTGCGCTGGCTCCAATAAAGAGAAAAGGGATCTGGGACCCTCAAAGCCGTGCAGAACCAAACAAGAGCTGGGGTAGCATCATCACACCCCCAAAGTAGAAGTAAATGTCCTGGGACCACATCCCCAGTTCCCCGATGAACAAAGAAGCAGGGGAGGCACTGTTGCACTCCCCCCAACTGTGTTAGGCTCACCTCTGCTCTGTGAGCCTATGCCAGTGGGGAGCGTGCAGCCACCACACACAGCACACCCTGCCCATATAGACTGGCCAGCAGAGAATCACGTGCCACCTCCCATGTCAGCAGAGATGGATGATGTCCAGGAGCCAGCCAGGGCAATCAAGGGTGAACTCCCCGAGCTGCCCTCAATGAAAATGCCATGTGGTGTGCCTGGTTGGGACCAGGCACTCCGAACAACAAAAATGTAAAACAAACAAAAAAGAGGCCGTGTGGGGTGTGCCCGTGCATCAGCCTAGCAATGCAGCCAAAGCAACTAATTATATATTCATGCACCCCAAAATGCCCAGCAGCGCTTGTTTGATTTTACCAATATTACTTTTTGGTAGCCCCAAAACAAGCAGTGGCTATACCAATAATGTATGTTGTCGGGGCTAAAAGGGGCACAGTAGTTACTCCTGGTACCCCGACTCTCTCTTTAAAAACTACGTTTCTGTGGTTACCATATTTATGACCTCCAGGAGTTTCTCATATTTTCTGTTTATTTCAAATAATGTATTAATAGTATAATATTAGCTGTGACATTTGATTAATGTTGGCATGTTTTTTGGCATTAATGCTTGCACTTACAGATGGTTATTATAGTGAAAAGATGATGATTTTCAACATATGGACTGTATTCTATCAACATAGTGAATGTTTGTTAAAGCTAATAGGCTTGTGTTATATGTTGTGATGAACATTTGATAAAGCCAATAGGCCTGTTTTATTTAAAGTGATACTCCCTTATATTGTGATGTGCTATCTAGTATATCTAGAGAGAGTGCTGTGATTTTGGGGTCATAACCCTTTAGGGATCAAATGTGATTTCATAACATCCTCTAACGTATGTTCAATCTGACTGATGTATATATTTGTAAATGAATGTGTAGTATTAAGTAGTGTGTGCAATAAACGTACTTTTCATTTTCTAAAGAAAAAGCACTGACTGGACATTCACTTATTAAGTGCCAGTGAATTTTGATTGCTAGCCACATAACTTCCCATCAGTTGGCCTTGGACTGCTCTGCTTAGCTATCCTGAGAGAGTCAATAGCTGCAATGAGGTGCTTGGTTCCCAGTAAGGGGAGATTGTGGACCTAGTACTTGTGCAGGCCTCCTATCCTGCTCAAATAAAAAACGAATTTCCTACAATTCTGATCCACACTAGTGTGTTGATGGAATTCAGCTCTGGTAGTCATCATCTTAGTTTTGGCGCTGTACTAAGATGATCTCCACAAATTATTCAGCAACCTGAAGACATCCCTGCCCTTGTTCAGTCTACTCTTGATGTCACTGCCTGCCCCTCCATCATGTCTAATAGTACTGCCTAGGTAGATGTAATTTTCAGGCATGGCTAGGTCCTTTACATCCACCTTGATTGGTGAATGGTTTGGGATATTGAGTAGCATGACTTCTGACTTCTTTGTGTTGCTTTTTAGGCCCACTTGCTATGATATATGTTGAGGATGAGACGCCTTTTCCTGCATATGCTAGTGTGTGTGTGAAAGCAAACCCAGGTCATCTGCATATGTAAGGTCCTCCAGTGTAGATAATGAGGTCCATCTGAAAACCCTGGCTTTGCCTACAGTGGTGCATTGCATCACCCAGTTGATGGCTAGGTGAAGGGCAACATTGATCTCATGCATCCCTGTCTCACACCAGTCTTGGCTTCCAAGTTATGCTCACCATCTCCAACCTTACTGGTGACAATATCATGGAAGCTCTTGTTGAAGAAAACTATCAGCTGCAATATGCCACAGGTTCTCAGTGTACTTCAAAGGCTGTCACACTGGATACTGTCAAAGGCTTTTTCAAAATCAATGAACTTGATGTATACTAGTCTATGCCACCTCGATGCACTGCTCTATGATGCTGCGTAGAATAAGGAAAGTATAAACATACCCATAACCTTACAGAACCCATCCTCCACCTTTCTGAACGGCTTGTCTCCAGAATCATAAAAGCGCTGTACAGCGGTTTTCACCAGGATTTTACTCAGGATTGACAAAAGGGTGATTCTAAACCAGTTGTCATATTTAGAATCTTGACGATGATGCATTGGCTCCAGAAATCTGGTTCTTTCTTTCAATTCCAAATTGATGAAATGAGTGATTGTAGGATATTGGCTGATGGGAGTGAGGTAGGAGAAGTCATGACTGCCAGATCTGAGTCTGCATATACAGGGAACGTGTAGAAGAGTTCAAGTAAGCAGAAGTTGCTGGTAGGTTTGTGGTAGTTAATGTGATTGTTGAGGCATATGAGGCCTATGTTTTATAAGACTTGGTACGTGTGCCTGAGGAGTTTAAAGATTGCCTGTTAATAGATGGGGAGCCAGTGGCAGTCTTTGAAATACAGGATGATGAGGGTGATGAGGACGCAGGGGTAAGGAGTCTGAGTTTGGCAGCAGAGCTCTGTATGGTCCAGAGTGTTATCATAAGTTGTGTGTTGATACTTACGTAGGTTGCATTGCAATAGTCCAGTTTGCTGGTGATGAGGGCCTGGGTGACAGTTCATAGAGTGTTGAGAGGAAGCCACTTGAAAATCCTCTTGATCATTTTGAGCGTGTGGTAGAAGGAGGCAGCAACCACGTTCACTTGGTTGGTAATAACAAGCTGGTTGTCAACTACCGTTACAAGGTTCCTCTCATGGTTGCTTGAATTGGGTGTGAGTTCCAGTTCAGCTGGCCGCTAGGTGGAATCCCACAGCAAGGTGTCTTTGCCTAATGTATCTACTCCTGTCTAACTTGTGTCACGTTTAAAGCAGTTGTTTTTTATCCACCTGGCAGTGAGATTGGTCTGGGTGTTCATTGTTTTGTCAGAAAGGAAAAGGATGAGCTGGTGACCATTTATGTATGATATAGCACTGATGCATTTCAGTTCTAGATTCTTCATTAGTTGTAACAGGAATCCCTATTAAAGTATTCAGACATTTCATAAATATCTTTTTTCAGTTATGAATGTTACACATCTGTACACACATAGTTTCAGTTAAATTGCAGTGACTGGAGTAACACAAGAACTTACATTTGAAGTACCAAGAAGAACGATTTTTGTCACTAGAAAATAGGATAACATTCATGCTTCTTAAATTACAATACTTTGGCCCTCATTACTAGTCGCCTGGTAATGATCCTGTTATCTTTGGACCACAGAAGTTACAGATGCCAGGAATGCCAGTAAATGTAGAGATCTGGAGTGAGTATGAGACTACAAGTGCCCTCCCTTAGAAATGAGGAATTCCAAAGTGAATATAAAATTCTGGATCAGAGTACCCAGGTACTACCTCATACCTCTGCAGATTTTCATAAAGATTTTGGCTGCTGAAAGCTGAAATCTCCATGTGACTGTGGTCTGTAGGCCAATAACTGCTGAATTGAGAAGCCATTTATAATGTGGGCCGCTGTAAGATCAGAAACAAGAGTTGGCGCCTGATGAGTTTGTTACACTGATCATATACATATGGTAAATTCTGGGTTGCAGAGTTACACTGGTAACGGCACATTTTTTTAAGAAGAGTTCTCAGTTAAATTATCTTACAATTCAACCTATACCCTTCTTATTTTCCATCTTTTTTCCAGAGTGGTCTTTTATAACTGGTATTTGCAATATCTTTCCCTATGTGTACAAATAATCAAATGATCCGGAGGTTGGTTAGAAATGACTGTAGTTTTTGTTGACATTGAAGAGTTAAACTGTCAGATGTCAAGTTTGTAGAGTAACTAGTCAACTATTTTGGAAGAAACTATTTTTGCTTGAATCACCAAGAATATGGACACTTTCCGAGTTTAGGGCCTTATGTTAAAACATTTGCGACTCGAAATTCAGTTTCAAACTGAATTGCAACCGCTAAAACCTTGTCTTAGTATGTTCTAATGTCTAAATTGTATTCATTTCTTAACTTTATGATGCCAAATGAAATGTTTACTGAATTGCATTATTGCAGTGACTATTTTTACTGTACTGCACATAGGTAGTCACTAAAACTATTTAGCGATTTGGTATTTGTCTGTATGAAGCATTCGGATTTTCTGAATATTGGTAAAATGAGCTTTTTGCACTCACAATTTACCACCAAGTGGATGCATGTAGTAACCAGGTGCAAACTATAAGAAGGGCCCTGAAATGTTTAATTTCTTTTCACAATGGCTGGCTTCTTGTGCTGTGGTGAGAAGGAGGCACATTTTGACAGCAGTACAGAGAAGAAGGAACAGGCAAGAGAGGATCTAAAGGATCAGAGTTCTATACTTTGACCAAACAGAGGAGGAGATTTATATAAAGTACAGGATTATTAGTAGTGTTATGTTAGATTTAATCAAGTAAATGCATCCTGTATTAGCAAGAGGCCAGGCTATTCCTTTACACATCTAAGTGCTGTGTTTTTTTGCATCTTTTGGCATCAAGGAGTTACCAAGTCATTGTTGCTGAGGCTGGAGGCATTTCACAGAGTGCCCTATCTCAGTGGTACAGACATTTTCATAAAGCCATGTTGCTAAAAAAACAATGCTTTACATCATATTTCCTCATACCCTTGGTGACGCACTAGACACCAAGATAGCATTTTTCAGAGTAGCACAATTCTCTAAGTCATTGGCTGCATTGATGGACCACACATAGCAGTCTGTGCACCATTCAATTCTCAATTTTTTGATATCGAACTATGAAAAATATTTAATCCTTAAATATGCAGGTATTGTGTACTAGTGAGTGTGTAATTACAGGCATTGTAGCCCACTATCCAGACAGAACTCGTGTATACCTGTTTGGCTACAGGACAGCTAATTTGAGTATGCAAAACAACATACTTTTACAAATATGTCTATACATTTAAAATTACAAACATATGTGCAGGGTCTCTTATAATGGTATGCTTTTGGACAATCAATTATGACACCCTACATACATCCTCAATCAACCAGGCAGCAAAAATGTAATTTAGCATTAATAGTAATTTAAAGACTAGGGGCCAGATGTAGCAAAACGCCAATTTGCGACTTGCAAATTGCGAGTCCCTGCGACTCGCAATTTGCAACTCGCAAATTGGTATGCAGTACGGTGTCTCAGACACCGACTGCGACTCGCTATGGGGTCGCAATGACCCACCTCATTAATATTCATGAGGTGGGTCGCTAATTGCGGCCCCATAGCGAGTCTAGGCACTCGCAAACATGGAGGCCTGCTGTCGTCAGCAGACCTCCATGTTCGTGACTGCTTTAAATAAAGCATTTTTTTTTTTTTAAGTGTAGCCTGTTTTCCTTAAAGGAAAACGAGCTGCACTTAAAAAAAAAAACAGAAACCTTTAGTTTCGGTATTTTTTCAGGGCAGGGAGTGGTCCCTTGGACCACTCCCTGCCCTGAAAAAATATTTGTGGGTCCATTCACAAAGTGGAAGGGGTCCCATGGGGACCCCTTCCAATTTGCGAGTGGGTTACCATCAACTTCAAGTGGATGGTAACTGCGACTCCATTTGCGACCGCATATGCGGTCGCAAATGGAATTGCATTCCACTCCGAATCGCAAATAGGAAGGGAACACCCCTTCCTATTTGCGATTCTGAAATGCATATTGCGAGTCGGTCCCGACTCGCAATATGCATTTCTGAATAGCAAAGAGGCTTTTGCGCCTCGCAAATGGCGATTTTAGCTGTTTGCGAGGCGCAAACCCTTTGCTACATCTGGCCCCAGGTCCATTATAGAAAGGACATTTGGACTCCTGAGACGACCATCCTTAATCCTACATAAGAGTGGGGGTGCATTTCACTAATGTAGCAAACAAAGAGACCTTTCTACAACGAGGTTAGAGGACAATACAGATGATGATGAAATACGTCCACCTTGTCCACTACATCAAGATGCCAAAATGGCCACTGAATCAAAGGAATCTTAAAACACTAATCACCAACTACTTTTAAAGTAAGTTTTTTATTGTTGACATTTTTGCAGTCCACAAAGTATCATTTTAAAATTTTAAATAATGTTTCTTTCTGGTTTTTCACAGGACATTGGAGAACAAAGTTATGTTTTCCTTTAAAGTTTTGAAAATCATAATTTGCCTATACAAAAATCTTGTACAGATGTTAACTTTCAATGTAAATTTGGACATACAAAATAATCAAAGAGGTAATGAAACAATAGTTATAGCATTACTGCCTCACTCTTTTTTTTCTTTTATTCCTCTAACTCTGTACCTAGATAATGTTGTTTTACTTGCATGTTGATCTGGGGTTTACCTAAAACTGTGTTTTAGAGTACCATGCTCTTTCACACACAAACTGCTGTGGCTTGGTATCTTTTCACTTTCTTTAAGTAAACCTCCCTCAGTAATACTGGTATGTCTATTTTCCGCATCATCAAGCACACTAGTATTTTCCTCTAGGCCTTCTGCAACATCACCACAAAAATGTCAGAGTTCTACTTGTAAATTCAGGGACCTTCTAGATAGGAGACTGGTAGAAGTACCAAGACAGCCTACAATAGAAAAGCCAAAGCCTTGCAGTCTAATATTTGAATGTTAATGCTGATGTTGGGCATCTCTTCTATCAGCATTCATTACTTAACGCAGTGTGGATAAATCCTTTGTTAATGCACTGATTTCAGTACATATAGCCTCATGTGACTCTTTAATTTGTATGAAACCATGTGTCATGGTTGTCTTAATAGCACTTGATTTTGACCCAAAAGAACACATTTCCCCTAGTTGCTGTTGTTCTTGCAGCATAAATTTCTCAATGTTTTGAAATGCCTGAACAGATTGCAAAGCTACTTGTAAATTTGGAGACATCTGTTCTCTTGGCCTTACATTATCTCTGTGATTTTGCAATGTTCTGCTTGGCATAATGGCTCTCATTATGACATTGGCGGTAAATGCCGCTTACCGCCGCAGTGACGGCTGCCAACATACCGCCACAGTGGCAAATATCTGTTCGCCATATTATGACACACACACACACAAAACTAACAGAATACTGCCACATACACAAATCCGCCAGCCCAAAGGTCAGTGGTAAAGTGTTGGTACGAACACCCATACTGTTACGCCAACAAAACAATGCTCACCACATTATGACCCACAAATCACCACAGAGGACATTAAATGGTGGTAAACCATTGGCCATACACACCGGCGCGCTCAGAATGGCCACCCCAATACAAAACAACATAGCATTGGCCTAAACAAAAATCACACACCTGACACTGATACACACACCACACCCACCCACCCATAGCACTATAAAACACACACCCACATTACCCACTCATAGTCCACCATACAGCCTTCCCCATCAGTATCCAACACCGCAGCACCCACCAAACATCCCCTCACCTCTGTCCCCACATCAATCAGAAGTATGCCCACCTGTACAGGGACCGCAGTCCACACCTCACCCCCAAGATAATCAGGGACCAAGGGTCAGTGGCAGTGGGCACACCGTTCAGGGGACACGGGCACAGGAGAGTGACAGTAGGATGACTGCTGTGTGCCGGGGGAGGACAGGCCCAGGGAACCGACTCTCCAGGAGGCACTCACTAATGTTCTGGGGGCGTACCAACAATCCCAAGATAAGATGGGCCAGATCCTTACCAACATGCAGGAGAACAAGTGGTTGCAGGAGGAACAACATCAGGAGATCAGGGAGGATTTGCAGGCCCTCAATACCACCATGGTCTACATAGCAGGGGTGCTGGCAGGTATGGCCAACATCACGAGGGAATGGACAACTCACCAGCGGGCCCCTACCACTAGCCAGTCTACTGACCAGCCCACCACTTCTGCTGGAGCTAGTGGGCAGGGGGCCCTGCCAAAGGACCCACAGGCCACCAGCACACCTCCCCCTGCAGAAGGTGAACCACCCCGCAAACGTTCCCTACGACCCAGACAGAAGCCAGAGACACTTGCCAAGACCAAGACCACATCCAGGAAATTAGACTCTCCTGATTGTCCCCCTTGTGTCCCACCCTGTCACCTTGTCCACTTTGAACTGCCTTTGCTCCCCTTCCTATGGCCCCTTCGACACTGGACCTGTGCTACAAACAGACTGGAACAATACCATGGACTTTCCTCAACCATCACCCCATCCCATTGCACTTTTCCATCAATTATTTGCACTACAATAAACACCCTTGAACACAACATGAATGAAAGTGTTTTATGTGATGAAAATGTGCATTTAAGGAAACAGTCACAACATGTGCAAATGATCTGAATACTGTGATAGCATACATTAAGTGACCTGTAGCTGTCTGTAGTCATCACATCAGTACACAGTTGTTATATCACCAACATCTTCAAAATGAGAAGCCATAGATGACAGTAAGTAGAGATTCAAAGGAAGTGAATGCCATCCTGCTACAGCCACACAGAAAACATCAATAATCAGAGGAATGGTCAGTTCCATTGTCTCATCTGTGTGTCATTGGAAGTATTGACGTATAACTGATGTTCTGTTGTCCACAGCCTCATCCTCTGCCTCCTCATCCTCACTGTCCTCAAGGTCCACTGCTGCCACAGGATCATCTCCAGTCTCCTCCTCCTGCAGATAAGGCACATGTCATCTGAGGGCCAGGTTGTGCAACAAGTAGCATGCCACTACTATCTGGCAGACCTTCTCAGGTGAGTAGCACAGGGATCCACCTGTTAGATGGTGACATTTGAACCTGCCCTTCAGGAGGCCGAAGGTCCTTTCAATAATTCTCCTGGTTCGCCCATGTGCATCATTAGAATGATTCTCAGCCCCTGTCCTGGCATCCCTCACAGGGGTCAGGAGCCGCGATAGGTTTGGGTAGCCAGAGTCACCTGAAAGTATTGAGGGACAAACATTAGCCTTAGACAATGGTATGAGGTTAACACCAGAAGGCATACACTGTCATACATAGGGTGGGGAATCAGGCTCACCTATTAGCCACACACTGTGCCTCTGTGATTGTGCCATCACATTTGGAATGCTGCTATTCCTTAGGACGAAGGCATCATGCACTGACCCAGGATACTTGGCAGTGACATGGGAGATGTACTGGTCTGCCAGACACACCATTTGCACATTCATTGACTGGAAACTCTTCCGATTCCTGAACACCTGTTCATTCTGGCGGGGGACAAACGCAACATGTGTACTGTCAATCGCCCCAATAATATTGGGTATATGCCCCATTGCATAGAATCCTGCTGTCACAGTGGGCAAATCTTCCTCCTGGGGGAAAGCAATGTAGCTGCACATGTGTTTGACCAAGGCAGACAAAACCCTTTCCAGCACGATTGAGAACATTGGCTGTGATATTCCTGCTACCAAGCCCACTGTCACTTGGAAAGTACCAGTTGCCAGGAAATGGAGCACTGATAGAACCTGCACAAGAGGGGGGATCCCAGTGGGATGACGGAAATCTGATATCAGATCAGGCTCCAATTGAGCACACAGCTCTGTGATTGTGGCCCTGTCCAGTCTATAGGTCAGTATTATGTGACTGTCCTCCAGTGTAGCCAAGTCCATAAGGGGTCTGTACACTAGGTGTTGTCGCCTCCTCCTACACATCCGCAGTGGTAGGTATCTAAGGGACACAAGAGTGAGAAGGGTGTCACAATTTGAACAATGGAACCATCTCCTGAGTGCACATAGAGCATTGATGTAATGGGACAATGGGAATGTCAATGTATGTTGCAAATTGTAGCAATGACGCAGTTATGGATTTTCTGAATGTAATCCACCACCATGAAATGGTGACCGCCTGTCCTGTATCTAGGGACAGTTGGAAGTGAGGTAACTCCGCTGACACTGGGCGTCATGGCGGAAGGCGGTCTTGCACCGGCTTGCAAATCCTCATTGGCTAACATGGGGCTCTATTGAGTACAGTGGCCAATGGGGATCAGTGGCGGCAGTGACGGTGTAAACCGCCGCGGACGTAACTGCCATTTTCTATCTAAATCCTCACTTGATTCCTGACTTTCCACAGGACAACACCAACAGTGCATGTGCTGCTGTGACCTTTGTCTGGAGCCTACCATGGCCTATGTAACTGGGGAAAGGGCTCCTGCCTTCACTTCGGAGGAGTTGGAGCACTTGGTGGATGGGGTCCTACCCCAGTATGGACAACTGTATGGGCCTCCAGACCAACAGGTGAGTACACCTTGGGCAGGATGCATGTGACAAGGTTGAATGAAGATGTGTGTGCAAGCATCGTGTCATTTGGGGAGGTGGAATGTCTGATGGTAATGTACATGGTGGGCGCTGGGTGATGTGTGTGCCAATGGAGCTGAAAATGGGAGTTGTGGGCCATATGTGTGACAGGCTGCATTGCATGTGTAATGGTGTCTGTGATTCCTCTGCAGGTCAGCGCCCATCAGAAGAAGGGATTGTGGCGTGCCATCGCCAAGGATGTGCGGATCCTGGGGGTCTACAGCAGGCGGAGCACCCACTGTAGGAACAGGTGGGAGGGCCTGAGACACTGGGCCCAGAAGACCGTGGAGGCCCAGCTGGGGATGGCCTCCTAACTAGGGTGGGGTGCCCATCGGAACTTGACCCCCCTTATGGCCAGCATACTGGCGGCGGCTGACCCAGAGCTGGATGGGCACTTGAGGGCATCACAGCAGCCACAAGAAGGCGAGTACAGTGGACGTTAAAACTATAATTGGTAGGAGGCATGGGATCCTGGTGGTGGGTGTCAGTTAGTGGGTGTCCCCTAATGCCAGGTCAAACATTGCAGCGTGATCCAGTTAAAGGGTAATGGTTTCATTGCAGAATCTGGTAAATTAGCTAGGTTGTATTCCATGTCAGATAGGGCTTAGTGACTCCCAGGAGGAGTGCAGTTCGCGGGGGTTAGCTCACATCTTGCTGTGGTACCTAGCCAATGTAATGCCAGTGTGATGCATGGTGCTCAATCCTGATCCCTGTGTGTGACGGTAATGTGTATGCCATCTGTGGTGTTAGTGCTATAATTGACCCAGTGCTCCCTTTCTCTCTTCCCCCCCCTTTTTTCTTCTGTCATCCTGTCCATGTGTGCATTAGCATCATCTGGCGGAGGAGCAGGGGCACCTACGACAGAAGGAGCTGCATCCCACAATACCCAGGAGGCAGAGTCCACCAACGCAAGGGGACCAGTAGTGCAGAGGATGAGGGGAGCACCATGGCAGAGATAGGAGGTGACAACACTGGCTCTGGTTCCTCGTCCGATGGAAGCTCCCTGGTGGTGGCAGACACCTCTGGGACCACCCCAGCTACAGGAACAGCTGCAACCCCCGTACCAGCACCGCCCTCCCAGTAGCCCCTCACTGAGTTGACGTGCCCGCTCACCTGAGAGGGTGGGCACCTCAGGCCCTGCCCCAGTATGCCCTGCTACCCACACTGAGGAGGCTATTGACCTCCTGAAATCCATCTCTGTAGGGCAGTCAACCATGGTGAATTCCATCCAGGACCTGGCATTCCAGATGCAGCAATGCAATGCATTCATGGAGGGCATTCACTGTGGATTGGCGGCTCAACAGAGATCGTTCCAGGCTCTGGCCTCCTCTCTGATGGCAGCCATTGTCCCTGTTCCTACCATCCCCCCTCCAACTACCACTTACCAGTCCCAATCTCCTTAACCCCAACCCATCTCATGCACACATACAGACAAGCATGCACACAAAACATCACACAAGAGTGGCACAGACAAACACAGGCAGCACACTTCAGGCCACAAGCACTCACACAAACAACAGACATTTGCACCTGCAACAATATCCACTGCCTCCACTTTCTCCCCCTCCTCCCCCTCCCTTACTGTCACATCCGCAATCACACCTGCATGCACTGCATCAACAGCCACCACCATCACCACACCAAGCAGCACACACACCTCACTTGCAGACACCTCAACAACATCCATCCATACGTCCCCTGTGTCATCTCCCACCCTATCTGCCCCCCTCACAAACACACACACTCAGACACCCAACAGCAATCCACCACACATCAGCACACTGCCCATGCACCTGGACCCAAGTCCAGCAGACATACACCTCCAATAACCACTCCCTCAACCTCCACTCCCATCCCTTCTCCTTCATCCTGCCCCACTGTCCCTAAGAAGCTTTCCTTTGCCCAACTTGGCCTCTTCCCTCCCCCTCTCTCCCATCCTGCCCGTAAGAGCAGAGTCACAATGACCCAGCCCAGCACCTCAGCCAAACAGTCCATTGCGACAGTGGAGGCATCTCCCAGTCGTGGAGGCAGGAAAGGGAAGGATCCCACTCCACCACCCAAGAGAGGGAAGGATCCCATTCCACCACCCAAGAGATGGAAGGATCCCACTCCACCAACCAAGAGAGGGAAGGATCCCACTCCACCACCCAAGAGAGGGAAGGATCCCACTCCACCAACTCAAAGAGGCAAGACACCCACCCCACCAGCAGTGGGCAAGAAGCCCTCACCTCTAGCAGAGGCTGGCATGGTTTCCCCTCCAACAGCAGTGGGCAAGGAGCCCTCATCCCCAGCAAATGCTGGCAAGGTTTCCCCTCCAACAGCAGTGGGCAAGGAGCCCTCACCTCTAGGTGGGACACAGCAGCCCTCGCCTCCACCTGGGACACAGCAGCCCTCACCTCCAGCTAGGACACACCAGCCATAACCTCCAGCTGCGACACAGCAGTCCTCACCTCCAGCTATGACACAGCAGCCCTCGCCTCCAGCTGGGACACAGCAGCCCTCACCTCCAGCAGAGGGCATGTAAGCCACCCTCCAGGGACTGTTGGACAAGGATCCCCCTCCAGAACCAGTGAGCAAGTTCTCCACCTCAGAGGTTGTGACCTTGTACTCCCCAGCAAAGAGAAATGGGCATGGAGCCTCCTTCAGAACCAGTGGGCAAGTTCCTCACCTCAGAGACTGTGACCTTGCACTCCCCAGCAAAGAGAAATGGGTATGGAGCCCTCTCCAGAATCAGTGGGCAGGTTCCCCACTTCAGCTTAATTGCAACCAACCCTCCTTCCCCAAGATGCCTGGCCATTCCCAACATGATGCCCCTGCAAGTGTAGTGCGGATTTCGTCAGGGAACAAATTGAGGCTTGGACTGTGGCCATGTTGGCCTTTTGCAATTTGGACTGTCCATTGGCCCTTTCTGAACAGTGACTCAACTATCTCTTGTCACATGAACAATTACACTATCAGTTTGGGCTAAATGTTGTCCTTGTATTATTATTACGTGTGTTCTGTGTGACTGGTTTTCCTCTGCAGCTGGTTGTGTGTATGTTGTGTGTGTGTATGGTGGATGTTGTGCGTGTGTGTGTCAATCTCCTTTTCCTCCCTCCCTCCCTCCCTTGTAGTCTAAACAGCTGTACTCACTATCATCGTCTTTGTCGGCGTTGGTGTTCCAGGTGGAGCATGGCATAGATGAGCTTCGGGAAGACTTGAGGTTCTCGTTCCATGGTGGCATTGATCTTCTCTGTGTCTCTGATGGCGAGTCTTTCGTCTTCTGCGAAGTGTTTCTGCCAGGCTTTTGATGGCGGTGGTACCGCCCCGGAAATCGTGGTGGTTTGCTATGTCATAATATGGTGGGAGGTATCTTGTCTTCCACCTGGCTGTTGATGGCTACTGCCGTGGTCAGTGGTGTTTACACCCTGGCGGTTGGTGTGGTACATTGGCTGTCTATGGGGGTTATCACCGCCATGGTCATAATTTGGCAGTAATTACCGCCAGCCTGTTGGCGGTGTTACCGCCACTTTAACAGTCACTGCCATTGTCATAATGACCACCAATGTGTCTTGTTGCAGGAGTAATATTTCTATTAATCTGTGTAGTTGGACACATTGGAGATCTTATATGTCCATGTGTTTCTTTTGCAATTTCTGATGGTTCTTCTGGTTCGAAATTGCTACTGAGATTTTGCAAAGTAGACGTTTCTCCCATCCGTTCTTCACCATAAATTTCTACAGTGTCATCTTTTTGTTCAACACTCGCTGTCTCAGCCATGTTTTCTGGTGAGAAATAATATATATTTTCTTACAGGAGTGGTGAAACTTTGTTGTCATGTTCTGACTTGTTTATAGTAAACCTACATGTCCCATAATGCATTTTTGTACATCCAAATATACACAGGTTTCCATATTTTGCAAGTATATTTTAGTTTTACAATTTCTTTATAATTAGACTTAGTAGAAAATATATAAAATGTACATTCATTACAAATGATTGCTTAAAAAATGCATTATGGTATTTGTATTTCTCTTTTAGTAGACATAATTATTTAATCCTTGGAAAGATAATTTACATTTACATTACAAATACATGTCTTAGAAAGCTAACAAACATTTTTTCATGTGAAACAATGCCTGATGATGTGCTTTTTTAAAGATTAGGGTAAATTTCTAACCTATGTTTCATAGTGGAAGATTTAGGCAGTCATTATGAACACAGCGGAAAACACCACAGACCACCGTGGCGGTGGTGAACAGAAGTCCGCCGTTGGCGGTGAAAGGAAACCCGCCATATAATGAATGAATATCCCAACCCCACCAAAAATCACCAGACCACCACTCCCCACCAAGACCCTGTTGGTGGGAATCCTAGACATCCCCACCCCGCCACCGCCAAGCACACCCACATCCTGCCCTCCAAATAATGATGCACAAATCACCTTGGCGGACAGTGGAGACTGGACGACCATTGGCAGTTCCGACCGCCACGGGCGGCAAGTGGACTTAACAGCAAGAAGTGCAGACATTGGATAAGCGTGCAACCCACACACCTGACACACATCCAAAACCCCATAAAACACCCCTAGACATACCCCACAATCCTTTGCAATGAAACCAGGCCAAGAAGACGGAGAGCACCAGAGGCAGACACTGAACGCCACCATACAATAGACGCACCCTCACCGCGTTCCCAGCCCTGACACCATTCACCACACACACCATGTCACCCCCCCAAACATCCACGCTTCACAGAAAAGGAGTTAAGGACCATGGTGGGCGAGATCCTCAAGGTGGAGCCACAAATATTCGGGCCGAGGTGCAGCACACACCCATCGCAAAGAAGATGGAGCTATGGCAGACCATTGTGAACAGGGTCAATGCAGTGGCACACCATCCACGCACCAGGGACGACATCCGGAAGAGATAGAACGACATGCGGGGGAAGGTCAGGGTCATGGCATCAAGGCACCTCATTGCAGTCCAGAAGACTGGGGGAGGACCGCCACCAACACCACCAGAATACGCAGACTGGTAGAAAAAGGTACTGGCCATCCTGCACCCTGAGGGACTCACTGGACTCACTGGAGGAATGGACAGGTAAGTCATCAACATATACTCCATATGCACCACACCTGTATTGCATGCACCACCCCACCCCACCCTCACCCACCAGGACCAACACCCCAAACAGGCAACAACCACTAAATCCACCCCCCTGCATGACCACAAACCAACTAACAGGCCCACATCCCTCCCCCTGTGCACAGCCACCTACCCCTGCCAGTACCCAAAATGGAAAGACACCACCCATCACAATGCAACCCCACAGTCGAAGCTACATGCAGTGTCAACCTCACAAAGGCACCCTGTAAGGGCACTGAAAGTAACCCCAGCACAAAATAGCCCAGTCTTGTTCACCCCAAACATTCATGCAGCTGTAACAGACATGTCTATGTCCCCCAACAGGCACTACCACCCATGCCACCCTAACGGACGGGGCAAGGAGTTCCAGTGCCCCCCCCCCCCAGGGAGACAGAGGCACCTCACAGGACAATGGGGAAGGATCCCTGGACACTGATGAGCAGGCAGGCCCATCACACAGTTGTGGTCTGTCACCATGCAGCAGCCCCACCCAGGAAACCACTGTCACCCCTACCAACCAGTCAAGTCCAGCAGCATCCCCACACCAGTGTATCCAGGCCACAGACTGGTGGAACACAGGTACTGAGGCCACAGTCTCCTACTCCCAACATGCAAGAAGGCGAGGGCCCCAATACAAGTGGTACTGCCAGATCTGTGCAGGGGACACAGGCACAGGGGGCTAGGGCAAGTGCAAGGGTGTCAGTGGGCCAGGGGGAGGCCACAGGATGGATGCAGCAGCCCAGGACGTGACATCAGAGGTATTGGGGGCCTACCAGCATGCCCATGACAGGTTGGCACAGATAGTGTCCACCCTGGAGCACAGTTAAAGGATGCAGCAGGAACACCACCAACAGGCCATGGAGCAGTGGAAACAGCACAACGCCACAATGGCCACCATAGCAGGAGCTCTGCTGCAGCTGGTACAAACCCAGTCTGAGAACCACACAGGACAGGAGGCCCCCACTACAGCACCGGATACACACCATGGGATTACACCATCAGCAGAAACATCACAGGCCTACCATGTCATCCCCTGAAGATCAACAGCAGGCGCCCTAACGGACCCTCAGGCCAAGATATGGCACTGGAACCCCAGCAAAGAACAAGGCCCACTTCAAGAAGTAACTCCGCAACAATCTGCACAGCAACCATCCCACTCAATCAGCCACCAGACATTGCTAAGAGGCAATATGAACTAATGTAAGAAAAGATGGACCCATCAATGCTACCAACAAGGCTGCCACCATGTTGGCTTTGAGGACACCTACCCCTTACGACTTGCCATCACTGTAAATAGCACTATTCACTCCCTGCAACCAATAAAACAAATATCACACTTATAACACTATCCCCTGTGTTAAAATGTGAACAATGTGAAGTATGGATGCAACTGGCTGATAACTACTTTATTGTCAAATCTTTGCATGAAAGGAGTCCTGTGTGCCTAAATGTGGGAATTATCAATCTATACCATGCAGAACTGGACCAATGTTTCCCCTATCATTATCAACCCCACCCTATATGACTGAGCACACTGACAGTATGTGTCACAAACTCCAATGTCAGCCCAAAGTCCCACACAGTTACTGGAAGTAGAGTTGTATCAGTTGGGTCCTGGAATTGACATCTTTCCCTTCCTCATCATCACCATCACTCTCCTCCCCTCTCTGAGGTATCTGGTCAGGACATACAGCATCCTCCACTTCCAAGAGGGGGATAGAATGTCTCACTGCCACTTTGTGCAGAATGCAGCAGGCCACCACTATTCTACACACCTTTTCAGGCCTATAGTGTGCTCTATCACCCTCCTAGTACGTCCATGGGCCTCATTGTTATTCCTCTCTGCATCCGTCCTAGGATTCCTCACTGGTGTCAGGAGCCAACTTAAGTTTGGATAGCCAGAATCACCTAGAAAAAGGTGAAATACAGAGTAGTCATTGTTAAGCCCCTTAGTCAGATAGCCTGGCTGTCTGCTATGTGTCAGTTAGTGACAGACACACTTACCTATGATCCACCCTTTGTCCTCTTGGAGTTGTTCCATCCTCTGTGGCACACTACTGTTCCTCAACACAAAGGAATCATGGACTGAACCTGGGAACATTGCATTCACATGTGAGATGTACTGGTCTGCAGTACATACCAATTGGATGTTCATGGAGCTAGCGGTTGACGTCACAGCGTAAGGCGGTGTTTACCGCCGTTCGCACCGTCATTGGTTAACATGGATGCCAATGGGGAATCCTGGCGTAACATGATCGCCGCCGGCGGTGACGGTGCACACCGCCGGGGTACGTACGCAATTTTGTCATCTATTATTCACTTGACTCCCTGATCTTGTGTGGACAGGTACTGTGTGTACTGCTGTGGCCTGCCTCTGGCAATGGATGTAGCTCGTGTTGCATGGGAAAGGTCCCCGGCCTTCACCCAGGAGGAACTGGAGAGGCTAAGGGACGGGGTCATGCCCCTGTACGCAAAACTGTACAGACGGCCAGAGGTACAGATGAGTCTGGATTTGGTGGGCACTGTTTGGGTGTGATGGATGGTGTTGAATGGACATATGTGTGCACCTCTGAGCCTGCATGGGCCGTGGTGCATGGCATGCTGCCTGCGTATGGCCTGTAAGTCTGAGAGTACTGTCCGTCCCATAGTGGACAAATAGCCAGCTGTACCTATCTTGCAAGTGCCAGACCTCTGTGTTCCATATCTGTGTCACCCTTTTAGGTCAGCGCCCACCAGAAGAGGGCACTTTGGCATGCCATCGCCAAAGAGGTGCAGACCCTGGGGGTCTACAACCGGTGGAGTACCCACTGCAGAAAGAGGTGGGAGGACCTGCGGCGCTGGGCGCGTAAGATCTGTGAAGCCCAGCTGGGGAAGCCCTCACAATATGGAAGGGGTGCCTGTCGGGCACTGACCCCCCCTCATGCGATGTATCCTGGCGGTGGCATACCCAGACCTGGATGGGCGCATGAAGGCTGCACAGCAGTCACAAGGGGGTGAGTACTCATGTCACAAACTTCAGTCTGGAAGAATGTCTGTGTGAGCATTAGGGTTCATGCTGCTTTGAGGTAGGGACTCTGACTGGTGTCCATATACATTATGTAGGGGTGTATTTGTCAGGTCTCCCACATGTTACCTCCTTAAGTAGTCCAGGGGATGGGTGTAGAGCAGTATTCTGGTCAGTAGTCAGGGACATGGCCATGGGCACAGTGAACGGTGCTGGCTGTTGGGTGTGTCTTCTGGGTGGGTGTATGTCTGGCCATTATGTACCTCCATGCAGCTATTTACATGTGTCTCTCCTGTTTTGTCTCCCCATCCCTGTTCTCTTGTGTTGGTTTCGTACAGCAGCAACATCTGGCGAGGGAGCTGAGGCACCGGCAAGTGGGGAAGCAGTGGCCCACGGATTCTCGGAGGCAGAGACATCCGACTCCCAGGGGACCAGTGGGTTGGAGGGCGAGGGGAGTTCCACAGGGGAGGCAACTACCACTGGAGGTAGTGACTCCGAGACCTCCTCAGATGGGGGCTCCCCGGCGGTGGCGGACCCTAGTGGCCACACCACTACAGTGACATCTTCCGCCAACCCCCATTCCATCACCGCCCTCACTTCTGCTCCCCACCAAGTTGCCTGTGCCCGCTCACCCAGAAAGGTGGTTGTCTCCTTCGCCCCAGGCACCTCCTCCCCTGCCCCAGTCAGCCCTGCTGCCCTCACAGAGGAGGCTATTGACCCCCTGAGAACCATCTCTGTAGGGCAGACAATCATTGTCAATTCCATCCAGGGGCTAGCATCAGAGGTGCAGCAGACAAATGCCTATCTGGATGGCATTCACTGTGCTGTGTCTGCCCTACAAAGATCTTTTCAGGCTCTGGCCTCCTCTTGGATGGCAGCCAGTTTCCCTGGCCATTCCGTCCCCCCTCCAACCTCCTCTACCCCCTTCCAGCACCCCACTCCCTTCACCCTGTCCAAAGCACACATTCAGACATGCAGTCAAGCACATCAACACACAAGAAGCAACCTTCTAAACACAAGCACCACACCTCCCACCACAAGCATTCACACAACCAAGACACATGCACACACAAAAACATCCACTTCCTCCAGTGTGCCCACCTCTTCCGCCTCCCTGTCTGTCCCCTCTACATCTACACCCTCATGCGCTGCACCTTCAGTCACTGTTGCTGCTCCTCTTACTGCACTCACCGCAATAGCAGACAGCCATACATGCACCCCATACACCACACCTGCACTCACCACAACTACTGTAGTTGACACATGCAGCACACTCACCAGACTTGCAGACACCCACACAACATACATCCACACAAGCTTCCTGTCTTCTCCGACTGTGTCCACCCCCTCCTCCAAAAACACACAAACGCACCAAGACACCCACCCATCACACATCCACCATCCACCACACCAAAGCATACTGTCCAGTCACCTGTACCCATTACACGCACCCCTACACCACAAACATCCACTGCCTCTGCCTCCACTCCCACGCCCTCATCCAGGACCACCCCAATTGCTTCGAAAAAACTTTTCCTCTCCCATGCTGACCTCTTCCAACCCACTGGCCCACCCCGTCTTGTCCCTAAGCGTGCACACCTCCTTGCCCTTTCCACTCCTTCCACTTCACAGCCCACTCCTGTCTGCCCTTCAAATTCCTGTGCCCCTTCACCAGAGAAAAAAAGACCCGGGCAGAGCTTAGTCCATCAGGCTCCACCTGTTCAAAACACCCCCCCCACTTTCAAAGGACAAGCCCACACCGCCTCCACCTTCCAAACGAAAGTCCAAGGCCCACCCCCGTCGCAAATCCCCACCCCCACCACCCCATGCCCCCGTTCCGTGAGGTGCCTGGATGCCCCTTTGTTGCCCCATTAGGTGGAGTACCGTGCACTTTTGGGTGTCAGGTTGGGTCCGTTGTGGCCCATGGCATTTGTAGCCGTACGGACTGGCCATTGGCCCTGTTTAAGGATTCGTCTCTGTGAGCTTTAATAAAATATTTCTGTGTGGCCTGTGTTTTGGCGGCACACTGTTGAACCTTGGTCTTTCGTTTCATTGTTTATGGGTGTGGGGCATTTGTATTTACTATGGTCAAGTTGGATTTGCCTTGTATCGGGTAAGTACCTCTTGCGGTGGGGTGTATGACTTGTGCTGCTGTGAAGGGTTGGGGGGGGCGTTGCTGGGTGGGTGGAGTGGGTGGGTATGTAACTGTGTCCTTTCCTCCCTTGTTTCGTAGGTTGCGGTACTTACCGCTGTCGTCTTCGTCAGGGTCTCGGTCGTGGAGGTATATGGCATGGAGCTGGGCTGGCATGATCTGTAGCTCTCTATCCATGTCTGCTTCGGTGCGTTGTGAGGGCCTCCGGTGAGTGTTTCATTGGATTTGGTTAATTTCCGCCTGGCTTTGCATCGCGGTGGTTCCCGCCCCGGAACTAGCGGCGGACTAGTGGTTCATTATTTGATGTGCTGGTTGGGCCTTTCTATCAGCCTGTGGGCAGACTCTGCCGTCGTCAGCGGCACTCCTCTACTGGTGGTGGGTGATTTTCTGGATTCCTGTGTTTCATTTGGTTCATTATTTGGCAGTCCGGGCTGCTCCTCTGTTGGTGGTTTCTACCGCCACCTCCGGCGGCGCGGTACGGACCGCCGTGTTCATAATGAGGGCCTTAATGTGTCAATAGCTACAACTGATGCAAAAGTATTTTCGATCATTTTCTCCATTGATTTGTAACCGGGACAGATGAAGAACCACCTTCAGTACACCAAGCATCAGACTTTCTTTAGCAAGTTTTCTTTTGTGCAACAGCGTAAATCATACCATCACTAACAGAATTTCTCAATGATGCACCTGGTAACTGCAACAAAGTTTTTTCATGGATTGACAGTCAGATTTTTTTGTTTGTTGCCTGTGGCACAGTCAGATATGTTTTCTTAACATTTTTGTCCTCAATGGAGACACATTCTTCCACCAAAATCTCCAATTCCACATCAGAAAGCTTCTGTTTTCATTTGCGCCCTACACCATCCTTGCCTTTCTCCTGGCTGGGCATTGTGGCAACTCTCTAATTTTCTCCTGCTCTACAGAGACATGTGTATTGAAAGTGCTAACAAAGAATCGAGAGACAGGTAACTCACTTCCTAGTTCCTGCTTATAAGGTCATCAAAGCAGTCTATTCGACATTCGGAACTTGCAATTCTCTCTTTGGGCCAGATGTAGCACACAGTTTGCACGTCACAAACAGCGAATTTCGCTGTTTGCGATGTGCAAACTGCACTTAGCAATGCACAAAACCCCTTTTGCGATTTGGTAACCTGGTTACCGAATCGCAAAATGGGTTTGCGAGTCGCAATTAGGAAGGGGAGTCCCCTTCCTAGTTGTGAGTCGCTGTGCAATGCCAGACTGCTTTGTGACCGTGAACGCGGTCGCAAAGCAATCGCAGTTAGCACCCATTCCAAATGGGTGCTAACCCATTCGCAAAAGGGAATGGGTCCACATGGGGCCCCTTCCCCTTTGTGAATGGCATTAAAAGCATTTTTCCAGAGCAGACTGTAAGGAAAACGGGCTGCCTTACAAAAAAAAACTGCTTTATCTAAAAGCAGTCACAGACATGGTGGTCTGCTGTCTCCAGCAGACCACCATCCCTGTGAGTGCCGCGAGTCTCAAGGGGGTCGCAAATTGCAACCCCCTTGCGAGTTGCAGATGGTGTTAGTGACACCAACCTACTTGACTCGCAATTTGCAAGTCGCAGATTGGAATATACCTACATCTGGCCCTTTGTGACTACTTTGAATCGCAAATATGGAAACGCTATTTAGAATTCTGAATCAATAAAAAAAACTACTTATTAAAATAAACGTTTTGAACGTATTATTTACTAACTCTATTTTTGAGATTCATTATTCATTGCAAATAAAAAAATTGGTAAATTATATGTACGAACATAATGGCCCTATTTATTTATTTATTTACCCACACATTTTTATAGGTCACACTGAACCCGGGGGTATCAGCACCCTCTACTATACGAGTGGAATAAGACTTCTCACTAGAAAGAGCACAGTGGTTATGAGCAAAGAAAATTTCCAGGCACAATTTATTTAGCACCCAGTTTTGCACTTAACACCCATTGCAGAATAAGTGCCGACACTGCTTTGCCTGAATTATTGCATGTGAAATTGCCTCTGGTTCTACATGGACAAAAGGGTGAAGGAAAAACCAGTTAGAGAAAAATTGTTTTAGACATTACTCCCCATTATTTGTGCAAAATAAATAATATAAAATGACTTGGTTCAATATCTGAATTTAAAAATGCAGGCATGTGAAACATGACCTGGACATGTGTGAGTTGTGAAACAGAACAGGTTTTGTAAGATGTTTGTTGACTTGTGGCAAATAAACCACTGAAGGGAACTGGGGTTTACATTTTGTGTTCAGACCAGCACATTTCCAGTTGTGTGTCATCTATGGTACCATGGTAGGTGTGAATGTGCTGGGGTGTTGGGAAAGTCGGGTTGGGGACATTTAGGTATCATTTAGGGCTGGAAAGGTGTGGTGTGAGTATAGTGTTGAAAGAGACTCATGCACACCAACAGTAGGATGGACATAGGTAGAGTGGTGGATGTAAAGAAAGTAAGATCGAGGAGGGGAAGGTACAAATGTATATGCCCATGCATTAGAAAGCTGGGGGTCCACATTTTCCTGTAAATATGGATGCATTTTATGGACCAAGTCCATTTATATTTCATATGAGGACATCCACTGCTAAGGACCTTAATGTACTGGAAATGAACACCCGCAGAGAAGATTCTTCGTGAGGTTTGGGATGCATGAGAATGGTCTAAGAGCAGATAGTCGATGGTCGTTTTGTATAATATTATATAAGAAAGTATCACCAGGAAGGGTCTGTGAGAGAATGATCTGAATGACAATGGTCTAAATGACAATGGTTTGACCCCAAATGGTTTGAGTGGTCTGGATGTGAAATGGTCATATAGTAAATGAATCAGTGCAATAATGTTCTGGGAAGCTAATATAAAATAATAATGGTCTGAAAGAAAACAAAACCAGGCACTGACTTGAATGAGACAGGACTGTATGTAGAATCTTGCGGATGTGGGACATCTAGAAAGATCAATAAATTCCCTTTAGGAAGATTATATATATCACAACACTTTTAAAACCACTCTCATTCAAACTGATAAACAACTACATTCCGTTATTCACATATCTAGCAGACGATTATCACATACAATTGTAGAAAATGCACAAAGCTTTAATATAATGATGCAAACTCAGTATACATACATATTTTTTCTTTTGTCAATCTATGCAAATACACTTATTATTATTTTTAAAATGCTTAAACCGCATAAAACAACCTTCATTATACCATAGAAGCAAAACATATAGCAACAAAAGGGAAGAAAAGATAATGGAGAAGTAAATATAACACCACAGTTTGTCTACTGTATCACTGCCGATCCACTTAAATATCAACAGGGATCCGTAATGTACACCATTTCTTATCTACGGTTTCCCGTGTATAGCAGATTCTGCATACATATACGTCAACGAGTTTCAGTGTGAATGTTAGCAACCTTCTTCAGGACGGTAAACTGACTCAGTCTCCCACAAAATTCCACAAACACACTGTTAAGCACAACGTCAAAGGAAGAAATCACTCATTTACAGCCTTCATTTAGGTTCCAATCAACTGATAAAGAGAGTCTTCCCCTCATGCAGAAAATCACATAGGCATATGAATCTTTCTCACATACTCTCAATTGCATCAATACCTCGGCAAGGGGACCACCATAAGTCCTTCCAGTTAGTATATAGAATGGGGTGTCTCATGAAGTAATATTTCTTCCTCTTTTCTATGGATTCCCTTATTCGTATCAGTCTATATGTATTTATATGTTAATAAAGGACACTCAAAGTCAGCAGGGTCCTGCTTAAAGGGCTGTTGCACTGTTCACTGACTTGCAAACTCTGTTACTTGCCTGCCTGGAGTCTTCATCAAGTCAAAAGCATCTGCTAAAAAGAAGAAGGTGCCCCTTCCATTGTATAAAAAGTACATAAAGGCTTTGTACACTTTAAATAGCAAGGGTGTCTGCACCCACCATACTTGAAATAAAATAAAGCCTTCAGTTTATAAACCTCTTGGGAAAGGAAAAGTTCTCCGCATGGTAATGGATGTGCACCCCTGCCCTGAGTGCCCAACTGTACTGATGACTGGATCCTTACAACTGATTTGTGATGCCATATCAAACATGGAGCATGCCTCTTCCCCATGACATGGGCCTCTCTCACAGATCGCTATCTTGTTGGACTGGGGGGTGCCTAAAAGCACTACCCTCATAGTGGTGAGAGGCTACTGCCTTCACCCAGTGTTAAGCATCAGTAGCGCAGTGGTGACAGCATACCGTATAGTGATTAGTAGGAGTGAAGAGGTCCTTTTTACCTGTGTCACTGGAGTGAGGCCTACATGCTCACTCATTTTCAAAGTTCTGCTGCTTTGTGCTAAACTTACCCTTGACCTACATCAGTTTCTTATGAAGTCATGCACAGCGCAGGAGTGGTGTATCTGTGCTGGGTGTATGTTTGCCTGGGAAGGGTACAATACGGGGGTAATGCAGAATTGAGCAGCGCGGACATGGTGAGTGCATGTGCTGGATGTATGTTTGCCTATGAGTGCTAGAGTACCTGGAGCATGTAATGCTGTGCAGTGCATGCATGTTAAATTTATGTGCTAGATGTTTGTGTGCCTATGGATGGTACAGTACATGAAGGATACAGTGCTGTGTGGTGTGTGTAGGCTGTATACATGCACTGGGTGTATGTGTGCCTGCGGGTGGTACAATACATAGAGGCCCTGGGTTCCATTTTGGGAGACCCCCAGCCTTCATGGTGAAACATGGAGAACAGAAACCCCCCAAGACAGATTTGTGTATAGCTGAATGCCTGTCAGCTAGGTCGAACACACACTGAAGGGTGTAAGGCCAGGCTTCCCCATGAAACTTCAAAGGGCGCTCTTTGATTCAGTGAAAATTCACAAGGAAGGGGCCTGGGCACATCTCAGAAGAAGATGGAGCTGATAAGAGAACTATAAAGGGCTGGGGTCCTGGGCTAACCTTTAGATATAATTATCACTGGCTGACACACAGTTGTGAGCATTAGTCACTCCCATGGCCTGTGTTGTGTGGCTATCAGCGTTGGAGTCACTTCTGCTGTGACAGACTGCTTTCAAGAGGAAGAGAGGATAGAGGAGTGGGCACTTCAAAAGAAGCAGACACCCAAAGTAAACTTCAAATACTCAGACTCTAAATTACATTTGGTGTCTGTAAATGGACTACAAGAAGGGGAGCTTGCGACCCCAAATATTGTCATCTGTCAATCAGCCAGATTGGCTGCGTGGGTTGGGGAGTCCTGCAAGACTTCTACTTGTGACCTGGACTGGGAGCCTGCTAGTCTCCCTCCTGGGTGAGGGGACATCACCCAGGGAATCCAAGACCTCCTGCCCTGGGGCATCAGCTGCTGCCTGCTTGGCAAAAGCAGTGTGCCCTGTGAGAAAGAAGAGGCCATGGAAGGGAGTGAGGTCCAGTGGGGAGCCCTGCCGAGTGGACACCTTCTGTGAGAAGACAGCTGCTGCACCGATCAGGAAGTTCCAAGTGTGCATAATAAGATGGTGACCCTAGTATGCCAGAGGGGTTTCGCTGTCAATTGAGCCAAATGCATCGCTGCGCTGAGCAGGGCTGTAGCTGGGTCAGTAAGGTTAGGGTGGTGTGAGATTCAGGTTTTCCAACAATCACTCTGGCAAATGTAAATGTTAAAATACATTGTACGACAAGCAGGGTACAGAAAAGGGGCTTAAGGGGCAGTAGAAATGGAGAGGATTGTGGATTAGTATGGGTAATAAGTGAGAAAAAGCACATTATTTTGTGAAATAACTAACATTTTTTAAATCTTTCCAAACAGAGAGAAAGAGAGTGTGTGCATTTTTGTGGAGTTTTTTGGTGTGTGTGTAAACATTTTTGGTGAAATCTGACAGACACCGCATCATACCCAACTGAAAACACCTGTACCCAACTATTTATCACAAAATATATACATATACTAGGGGTGTAGCACGCCAAAAAAAAACGTACCCCCGAAGCTACGCCACTGGCACTTAACTGGCCAGAGCCCTTCGCAGTGGGAAAGCGGCGACTCATGTGCCAGTAGGGGCCTCCTTGAGAAGACTACCACGTGGTAAGTGTTCTAGCCCATATGATATACTGGGCCACAACCCATATTCCAGGAGGGGCTTTTGCCATGGACTTCATTGTGCCCATCAGATAGGAGCCCAGGTACTGTGAGGATACAGTGACCACGTATGCCAGAGGGCATCACCCGGACCAGCAAGTTGTGTGACTTGCTCTGAGTCAACCCTGTTAGGAGCGGACCATGCACGCCTGACTGAAATGAACGGTTCGCACCAGAAGCTACATATCATCACCCCACCTCATTGCGCCATCATAGCTAGAAAATAATCTCAAAAACTATAATACATACTTCAGATTTACATTTGTAAAATATTGCATAATTTGCTTTTTATTAATGCATAATCCAATCAATATTGCCAAATAATGATGTTTTGTGCACAGGCCTACAGGTCATGCAGGTGACACTTACCTCAAAACTTTAAAATTACTTCAAAATATGTGTATGATACTAGTTAAGGTAATTTTGCCTGACTATCCGAACAGACGTTGAAATATTTTGGTGGTTTGAAGCATTTTTGCTAATTTTGGTCTATTGGAATCTGAATCATGCAACACACATAGGGTGGGATTATGAGATCCCCAGTTTTACGCTCGTTAAGGAGGCTAACTCTTGAGGACAGAGTTAACAGGGATTACTATTAAAATCCTGGAGTTTCCCCTGAGAAATTTAGAATTACCTGGGGAATCGGTGAATCCGAGTACAGTTGCTTTATTAATTTCTCATTTTACTCCGCTGTTTCACCAGAAATTTAAGCAATCTAAATCCCAAGGTGAAACACTACAAATCGACAGTTTGCATGGATCTCATAATTCCGATGAACCGAGTAACATTAGTTATCGGCCCCATCGGAATTGTACGAACCCTTGTAATGAGGCCCATAATGAAAATACAATGGCATCTCCTTTGATAAGGCACTGTGACTTGAAGTGTTATGTGGCAGGACAGCCTCATGCATGATGACCAAACATCTTGAAGAAGTACTGAGATTAACCACCAACTGTTCAAGAAATAGACAATGCCCTAGAAAAACTGCTAAGGAGTCAAACAGCCCCAAGAGGATTTTGACCTGATACATATCAATGAGCGCATCGTGTGCTTTTAAAATGCAAGCTTCATAAATTCTGTGATGGCGTGTGGCTCCCGCCAGACAGAAGCAATCAATCTTCCTGACGCCTCCGGATCAACATCTCACCTGGAAAAAGATACAGAAAGCTGTCTCGGAAGAATAAAGTCGCCTGCAGTGGTGGCGTAATTGTGACTTCCAACAATGATGAAATGCAAGGCTGAAGTTAATTAATCCCTGATGATCAAACACGTTTTAATTTGGTAACATAATTTAACAAGTGGCAGCTCTACTCTGAGATCATTAAACTGCAATTTATTTTTCGGCGTCAGGCAGAACGCACTGAGCAATGTATGTAATCTGTCAAAAGGCTCAGCACCTACGGGGATTTGTCCAACACAGTGTAGAGCCGCGGGGACTTTTTCGCGAACTGAAGGATTTGCTTTATTAAGAAAATGTAGACTACATCATAATTCAATATTTCTGCTTTCCAGTGCCACGATTCCCGCTTGCGGGAAAATGTGTATGTTAAGATTAACACTTTCCACGAACAGTAGTTGGGTTGTGAAATACATTACGTAGGTGTTATTTACATGGTATGACCTTAGAGCCCAATAATCGATCATTAATCCTTTTTTAAGCATTTGTTTTTGAGCAGTGGTATCTCCAGAACTGACTTTTTTAGTAAGGGGGGCGGGGCGGATACAATTGGGCCAAAGATAAAATTGGTGTGGTCATCTACAAAGGCCAATCATAAAGAATGCCTGTGTGTAGATATAATATGCACATGTGCAAGTTTGCTTAACATTTTATTTTTAACTTTCTTTATATATGTGTATATATCTCATACACAATTAGTTTTCAACATTTTAAGCAAACAACAGTGCTTTATTGTGAAAGGTAGTTGGAACAATTAGCAAGGTGTAGTTGTAGTATCATTTTTTCTCTGTGCCACCTCCTGTCACATTCAACAGCTGTGGTGATGGGGCCCAATGGGGAGACTTGACTTAGGGAACGAGTCCTCTCTGACTCCCCTCTAAAAACACCAGTGTTTTTGAGAATTTGAGCCTGCAACATGTACGCTAACAGCGCTTATTATTTTATCAGCATTTTTTTTGTGCTTGTGTTAACGCTGAAATTTTACTAATGGATATTCATGTATTCTGAATGTTACATCTACGTAGAAAATGAATTAATATAGAGAAATAATACACAACTTTGAAAATGTGCCTACGTGAGTGACCATAAATAATCATGAAGTGTCTTTAGTAACTACTTATTAATGTAAAATGTCATGCTCATATTCAAATTAAAGTAGTAGTATGTTATATTAATAATCATGTATTATGTACTTGCTTTATTAATTGTAGGCCTCAATTTAGCGAGGTCTTGGGCCTAGTTGCACTGCCTCATGTTAAGATGCACTGCTTAAATGAGTCACACAAAATGGCTGCCATGAAAATTAGGTTGTGTTTTTCCACCGTGTTGAACAAATTCTAGTAACTAAATGTTCTTTCTCATGAGAACCGCTTGCTAGAATATACTGTATTAGCTATTGATACTTTGTAAAGTTTGAGTGCGTGAAAGCGATGTTCCCAGGAACTAACAATGGATGCATTGACTGGAGTATAAGCTGATACAATATTGTTGCTTGACGAGTCCGACGATGGGAACAGGAGAAGAGGAGCCAATCATCGACGTGTGAAAGAGTTTATTTATATCTTAGATTTGAAGTTCTACTTTCATTTGACTAAACGTAAACGTATGACTCTATGGCTAATTGCAACATGGAAAGTGTCTTGGATGGTCTTAACTTAGCCCAACTACACAGAGAGAAGAGAGCTCACTTGTTCCAAAACGTTTACTGAGAAGTGTCATTCCGATTATCCCCGATCCTGAGACATTTCTATCTTGAACTTTATTGCTATGTTCTGATGCTGACCAAACTAATGTCCAATTGACGAAGACAGTTGCAGCTTGCTGAACCATACTGAGGCAAGGTATGTTACTTATGGACATGTCTATTTGCTTTTGTCTTTAAGTACCAACCACTGATTTGTTAAAGCCAAAGCTAGATGTTTTTCCAAATTTGTGTTGACAACAGTCTTGTTTTGCATGAAGCCCAGACATGCCATTCTAATCAGAAGGTAAGTTAGGAGACTTACAGATAATGCTTGCTAAATACTAACGACAGCTGATGTCTTTTCTTTGCTGAATCTAAATGTAAGCTATTTCTATAGCACAGTTATTCTTGCTACTGATTTGTACTGTGACTATAGGATGTGTAGTGATCCACACTTTGATTAAATTGTGATTCTTTAGAAGATTCGGTCAACCGGTATTGTTCCTGTATGTTTACCATTTGCTTTTGAGACTAAATTACGTGATATTAGCATTGTTAATATAAGGAAATAAAAATTCTAGTTTTTACATAAAGGTGTGGTTATTCATGGGCAAAGGGGTCATGGTGTGTGGAAATTACTGACTCCCAAGATTATTGATCCTATTGACTGATATTGTTATTGATTGATATTGTAATTGAGTCTTGTGGTGGGAATTACTCTAAGTGCAGTCAAAAGGTCCATCAAACCTCTAACGCGTGCCCTTATCAATTATAAAGTAATGAAGAGAATCCAAATAAGGTCAGACGCACTAACACTTGCCAACAGGATGTTGTCATAGCAATCTGGAACACCTTTGATGTGTAATTCCACATGGTTATGATGATTGTCCCTGGCCAGAGCTGGAACCGGCATGGGTAATGTGCTTCTGCAGTGTTTGTGTAGGGGGAGAAATAGCAGAAGTGATTTACAGTTTGCTTGTAGAACATTTTGAGTAGGACGTTTCCTTCTGTCCCTCGTTAGTTTAAATGTGGCACTCATAGCTCTGTGGAACGTTTTAGCTGTATTAGAAGAGTGTGTCACAGTGCTTAATTTGTGCTTGTTGTTTCAGGTGCTGAGCACCGGCACTTATTTTTGAGGGCCGGGGCTTATTCTTCTGGCCCAAGCATTTGCTGCGAGCAAAAGACACATATGGGAAGGACAGAGGAAGAGAAAAACGAAAAAGTGTCACAAAGGGAGAAAGTAGAAAGCTGCTAGAGTGAGCTGAAGGGGCAGGACGTGTCAGTAAATTGATTGAAGAGGCACAAGATGGCTTCAGGATTACGCTGCCTTAGTATTCCGTGTTCCGAAATTTAACTGCAGCAGCCTCGTGTTTAAGAGGAGGGCTTTGGACACCAGCACGTTTCTATTTACAAATTAAGCACTGGTGTGTCATAATCTTTTTCTGAAGTAAATATCACCTTGGTGTAGTAGTCCTTAACATCTAAAACGCCAAGTCAACCCCTGCAAAATATTTTTGCATTGGGGCCACCTCAAATTTTCCTAGATGTGGATATTGAGATTTTGTTGGGGCCCTTCATCTCATTCTTCCTTCAGTTTCTAAGTCTGCTGGAATCACTGGTCCCTAGTTCTCTTGTCAATGGAGCTCATTTTCCCCCTCTGATCACAGCTCAATCGTGAGTAAGAGTGCACTTCCCTTGTCACAGCGACACCAGTGCCAGATCTCTCTCACTGCCTCTGTCTCAACTTATCACAGAAGTACACACCTTGTCTGTCAGTGTCCATTATTTCCATCACTGCACACCTCTCGCGTCCCTGTCTAGATGTCCCATCAATGTCCACCTCTTCCACCACAACCTGGCCCCTGCCAGTGAATTCTTCTACCACCAGAGAAAAGTTGCCTTCCATCACTGCCTCTCCATCCATCAATATACACATTTCCCTCAACTACCCTCTTTCGTCTCTTCACCCATCCGTTTTCTTCTCTACAAATGTGTCCAGCTTTTCTATCTCTGCTTACCTCCTTCATCACCACCTACCTTTTCTGTCATTACCCACCTCTACATTCAGTGCCTACCTCTTATCATTGCTCACATTTCCATCACTACCCACCACATGCATCACCATTCATGTGACTTGAATATATCCATCTCTCTAGTCAATGTCCATCTCTCCTACTAATGTTCTCCTATTACTGCTAGCATCTCCTGTCAGAGCACACCGCTCCTATGATGGACTCTTTCTAGTCTCAATATTCTGCCCATCATGTACATTTCCTCTCCTTAATCTCACTGTGAATCAAGCATACCTCTTCTCTGTCACCTAGCACTGGCCACTTTCCCTTGTCACAGCCAATCTCACCTGCCAATGAAGTATATGTTGCTGTCCACTTCTCCTTTTACTCTTTATCCCTGTTACAACCTCTAATACACTAATTTCCTATCAGTTCGTACCACTGAAATGTTGGTAAAGTTGTGTTACTGGTCATTAGCATGTGATGTACACTCCCTTTGGTCTACATGTAACAGACTCTTACTACCGGCCTTCCAGCGCACTTATTACCCTTTAGATTTCACTAATATTCACTCAAAATACCTTTATTTGAACTGTCTTCCTACAGTTGGTCTGAACAATAAGCTAGATGCAGATTTGAGGTTTTTTTTCTAACAATCTATGTAGCCATTTCTGCAGCACCAATCTCTGTCTGTGTCCAAGCAAGGAGCCAACGCTGTTTGGACTTTTTGTAGCCCAAGAAAAAATCCAAATAGCATCTGACTACTTCCATGGGCACAGATGTTTGTACCCCAACCACAAATGCTGTGCACAGTGTTTATTAGGCAAAGCGTGGCCAGTTGGATGGTGGCACGTTTGCCATTTACCAGAAGTTTCCTTTTACAGAACAGTGTGATTTTATTGCCCATATTTTGATACTTTTTGAGACATTCTTGGTAATCAAAAGTGATCAGATTCATACAAGCCAATTCAATTTGGACTTCCCTGTGTCTTTAAGTTTTAGAAATGGCTGGGATTGGTAGGTTTTCTTGCATTCCAAACAGCCAAAATAATGCAGCCATCCAACATCAAAAACATTCTCTGGAGACTAGTTTGTGGATACCTATCAAATCCATGCATGTTTCAGACCGCCACATTCAGGAGACCCAGGGTGAAAATAAATGCAGGTCAGACGTCTGCAGTGATATCATCCTTCATGAGGAAGACTGAAGGGAGTTACTATGTTTAGGGACAAAGGGGCAGATGTATTAAAAAGTTTTGCACTCGCAAACGGTGCAAATCAGTAAATTCGGCCGTTTGCGAGTGCAAAACAGTGGTCTGCGATGCATAAAATGCATTCGCAGACCACAAGTAAGAAATCGCTAAAATTGCGATTTCTTGCGTTGCGACCTGAAAATTGCAAGTTGCAATTTGCGATTCGCAATTTCCAGGTCGCAAGGCTATGCAGGAAAAAATCGCAAATTGCGATTTTTCCAAAAATGGCATTTTGCACTTGCAAAATATCATGAAATGCAACCAGGTGGTAACCTGGTGCAAAATTGAAAAATGCAGTAAAACTGCATTTTTAAATTGAACATGTAAAGCACACATGCCCTTTTGGCATGTGTGTACCTTACATGTTAAAAAAAAAAAAATGGGGTGCAGGAGAGGGGGCCTTAGGCCCCCAGCACCCTGGCCGTTTGCATTTCCAAAATTGCGATTTCTGGTTCAGAAATCGCAATTTTGGAAATGCAAAAAATTTGCAGCTATGGGCCAACAGGCCCATAGATGCGAATGGGGTCGGTATCGCAATTTGCGATTCAGTAATAGCATTTGCGATTTTTAAGAAATCGCTATTACCGATTCGCAAATGTGATACATGGCCCTTTGCGAGTCGGTAATAGCGATTTCTTAAAAATCGCTATTACCGAATCGCAATGGGCCGTGATGATACATCTGGCCCAAAATGCTGAAAATCTGGCAAATTATATGTCCAGAGCAGTGTTCTGACCAGCCACTCAGGTCTAGGTAGGACTGACAACCAGAGGTATGATACTAAGATGGATAGATGTTGTATAACTGAAAATTGCCATTGAGCTTAGAGGTAATTTCTGCAATCAAATTACAGGTATTCTAAATCACTGCCTGCTTTCAGTTGCTTTCCAGATTTCCAAAATTCTGTGCACTAAATGTGTCATCAAAGGGCACTCTAATCCTATTGAAAACCTGTAAATGCCTGATACGCACATGTAAACCAAGCACACAGAAGTAGAGTTTCAAGTTTGAATAGGGATACGTTGCTGCCCACAGGAAACTTAAGATAATTTGCCATGAACAACATTGTTTACCTGAGTGTTGTAAACTGGGCACCACTTTAAACCTCCACCAGGTTAAAAACTTTGGTTGTAGCCAGTTGGTAACAAATAAGCTTTTGTACTGCTTTTTGAATAATTACTGATTGTCTTCAGTGATGAAATGGTTGTTGTGTACAATTCATTTTTCTTCTTCTTAAATTATAAAAATCTCCCAATGTATTTTGAGTTTCTCCGAACAGTTCATTAGGGATCTGAGGGTTCTAAAAAGAAAATACAAAAATTCTGAAAAATAGTAAATTCATCACACTTTCCTGAATGAACAATAAAAAGGGGGAGGTCGAGCATCCAGAAAAGGAAATCTTAGGACGTGGAAATGTTAAAAATACATGGTTGTCACACGTCTCCATAAAGCTCAGGGGAGACACAAGCAAAGTAAAGACAGGTACAGTAAATTGACATTTCACTCTCAGTTGCTTTCCAGTTTTCCCAAAAGGACTGCACCCACCTTACCATTTGCGGGCACTCCAACCCTATAAAAAACAAATCATGTCCTGTATCTCCATACTCAGGAGACTGAGAGTAACACAGATTTAGGTCAAACCTTAGCCGGAATATGTTTCTGCACAAAGGAGATAGAATGGAACTATCACGTTAAATAAAAATGCAGCAAGCATAACAAATGTGATGTTCAACAGCTAGGAGCGAGGTGGTCTGTCATGCACCTAAGACAACTTAGAAGTACAGAATCATATAAAATATAGTTTTTATACTTTCCATATATTGCTGAGATTGATGTCTGTCATCAAATAAACAGTCCATCATAAACAGAAATGAAAAACTTCCTAGCTACCGTAATGGAAAGGTTCAATTCTATTAAAGTCATGGAGGCGAGGATTAGGCTTCAACTTTCCTCACTTTATTGCATCTAGCAGCTATTAGGTTAAACAATCAGTAATGAATGCTTGGGAAGTAAAAACAAAGAAAGGGCAATGTCCAATCTTCCTCCATCCTCTTTCTTCGTGCGACACAGCCAAGTCTGTTCACATTACTCCTGTTTGCCAGAATCTAGCCCTAAGAGGAAGAAAATCAATGTTTCAGAATCACCAATACATTGAAATACCGTCACATAAATATTGTCAATACTGCACCATAAATCATTAATTATAAATATTCACAACCAGGCATTAGGAACAATACAAACTTGCAGAATAATGACATCCTGTCAGGACGGAGAACTTCCCTTAGTTGGAAGAGGGTGGGCTAATGCTCACCTCGATGTCCCTAATAGAATTGAAACTTTCCCTTACGGTAGCTAGGACATTTTTCATTCTATGTCAGGACACGGAGGTGAGGATGAGGCTAGTTCAAAACTTATCCTCCACTAGAGTTGCCAGATTTGTGATTGGCTTAAAGTAAAATCGTTTGAAAGTAGAATCGGATAACCAATCACCAGAGTTAAGGATGTCTTCCAATCTCGCCCCCCAAAGTGAAGGCCTTAGATGCCATGGCGCCTCTCACTGAGTGAGCTCCAAACTGGGAAACATCTATACCCACTTCCTGCACAGCCCATCTAACTCATCTGGCAGAGGTAGGGGAAGAAGCTGCCTTGTGGGGTTTTGTCAAAGCGAGCAGAAGCTGGCATTTACCTGGAGCCCCTCCGTCATAGCTTTACACGCTTTTAGTGCCCTGACCAGAAATAATTTAGGGACCTCAAGGAATATTGGGTAAGACACCACTTTTGAATTACATTTTGTTCGGTGAGCAATATAGAAAGTAGCCCCTTCCGGGGTGAACACTCTACCTGTTATATCCAGAGCACTCATGTTCGAAATTCTTCGGCAAGAAATAAGGCATACCAGAGTAGCCAGCTTGGAAGATAGTTGTTTCCTTGAGAGACGTGTTAGAGGGCCATGCCTTAACCAGATTGAGGACCTGATTTACATCCCACAGTCTGGAATAGCGTTGTTCCTGAAGAATTGATAATCTGATACCTCGTAGAAACTTACACTCGGTCAAGCTGCAACCGGCAAGTGGTCCGCTGAAATTGCAGAGCAGAAAGTATTGAGCGATCTTCACTCCCATCCCTCAGAGGCTAAGGCCGCAAGGAAGTTAAAAATATGGACCATGTCTGCCCCCAAGGGATCCAATTGGCACTGTAGACACCAATGCAGCAATCGAGACCAGGAGGAGTGGTATCTCTTATTTGTGCTGTCTGCCCAAGCTCTGGCAAGTAGAGGCAGCTTCTTCTGAAATGCCCAGGACTTTCCATCACCCATGGTAATCCGCCAAGCCATTAGATGCCGGGAGACGGCTAAGACTAGGTGATGTGGGTTGCCTAGGGGATCTGTGAGGAGATCTGTAAACAGGGGTAGTGGGACTGGAAAATTCCAAAAAGTTCCATCAGAGCTGGAAACCAAACTTGCAATCTCCAAATTTGGGTGATGACGATCAGATCCGCCTTCTGCCTCTGGATCTGAGTAGATAGACACATTATCATTGCAAATGGGGGAAAAGCATACCCTGGTTCCGTTCTCCAGTCCAGGAGGAAGGCATTGGTGAACGTCGCATCGGGGTCTGCCCTCCAGCTGCAATACCTGGGCAGCTGCGAGTCCAGATGAGAGGCAAAAAGGTTTACGGAGAAGGGGCCCCAACGTTCCTGTAGCTGCCGGAATACTCCTTGATACAGCATCCAGAGACTGAGATCCCTCCAATGACACGAATGCCAATCCGCCACCTGATTGTTCTTCCCCGGTAGGTGTTCCACTGATAAGGAGATACAATTTGCCAGGCAATACTCCCAGAATGATTGACCTAGGTCTCTGCCAAGAAGGGAACAAAATGGGAATAGGTTAGACCTCTCTTGAGATGTGAAATTTTGAGGCGCTTCAATTCCCGGTAGTGAAGAGCGCCTGGAAAGATTGCCTGTGTGGATGAAGACAGAAGGCTTACAATCTGGGCCAGATAGCGCAGAGATATCTGAGCTTTCGAGAGGGTTTTCCTGAACTCATTTTCGATTTTGGCGAGCTTCTGAGACAGGAGGCTTAGGACTGCCTTGACGCAGTCCACCATAAACCCCAAGAACTGTAGGGACTGGGATGGAATGAGGGAAGATTTATTCTTGTTGATTATGAAACCAAGAGATTCTATGAGATGGATGGTCCACTGTAAATGCTGGGACAGGCACAGAGGACATTAATTCATGAGGAGGATGTCGTCCAAGTAGATGATGAGACGCAGCCCCCGATACCTTAGATGCTCCATGACCAGCTTTAAACAGCTTGGGGAAACACCAAGGAGCGGAAGACAGCCCAAAAGGAAGGGAGGGAAATTTGAATATTTGAGACCTCCATTAAAATTAGAGGAAGCGTCTGTGTGGGGGAAATAATGTAGACTCCTTCAGATCAAAGCGGACCATCCAATCGCCCATCTGAAGGAGGTCTCTGAGAAGGTGAATCTCCTCCATCTTGATGTGGCAGTAAACCAGCCACTCATTGAACTAACTCAGAGTGAAAGGGGGACAATATTGCAGGGCAAAGCCATAAATTACATAAAAGTTTGAGAAAAATAGTTGTCGGACTGCATCCCGTTGTACTTGGGCCTGGGAAGCCACCTGGGATGAGTCCCACTAGTTGCTGAAATCCGTCTTAGCTGCGTCGCGGGTGTTCAGTCTCCAAGAGGAGGCTCAGTGCAATAAATAATGCCCTTTTAAAACCAGAAATATCAAAAGTGACATCCCTAGGTCGCTGGTGCAGATGACTACTGTCAGTGAGTGAAACTGACGTGCTGGCTGACGGGGGTTAAGCGGTCGATGTGCTATACACAAAAAAACTGTGTGTGGGCCCCCTAGTGGTCGGAGAACTGGTCGGGCACCTGAGCTGGGCACTGGAGTGACAGCAGCCACGTTTACACTAATACATAGGTCTGAATGTGCCATAAAGCACACAGTTTGTATGGGTGCACAAAGAGACCAAAGGGGTACACGGTGCATAAACAGTAACACCCTGGCAGTAAAAGACTTAGGGGGTCATTACAACCCTGGCGGACGGTGTTAAAGCGGAGGTGAGACCGCCAACAGGCCGGCAGTAAATATTTTGGAATTACGACAGTGGCGGAAACCGCCAAAAAAGACAGCCACTTTAACACTCCGACCGCCACCGCGGTACAAGCAAACAGCGCGGCGGTCACCGCCAACCGACAGGCGGAGGACAATGTACCGCCCACACTATTATGACAGGCCAATCCGCCACCTTTTCCGGGGCAGATTCACCGCGGATAAAAACACGGCGGAAACAGGACTTTCGAAGGGAAAACGCTCACCTCTACACACTCCACGAGGAACCAGGACACCATGGAGCCGGAACTCCATATTCTTCCTGCGATAGTCTTCCTGCTCCTCTACCAGAGGCACCAACGCCGGCGGCGAAGACCACGGTGAGTACTGCACCTACGACACAGGGGAGGGGGGAGGCAAAAAACAGGGACACACACACGCAACACCCCCACCCCCACCCCTACCCTAACCCACTACAATACACACACCAATGCATATCTAAACATTACAGTTACACCCCCCAAGCCCCCCCGGAAGAATGCAAAGACAAAAGGAAATGAGTGGAACCATTGTAATATATCAAAATTCAGTAAGCAAATATATACATATATACACTATTTTCAAAATATAAACCAAGATCAGTAGTCCAGGTATTGCACCATTCATAGTCCGTGGACCACTGGGTCCAAAATGCATGGGCAAGGCCCACACACGACACCAGATCAAAACAGAGAGAACACTGCAGGGGCATCAGATAGAAAAACAACAGGCACCTCAGGGGGAAGGGAAGGGGGGGCACCTCAGCCGGATGAGTGCACGACGCCAGATCCACGAGGGGGCTTAATGCCCGTTGATGTATCCTGGGGAGTGCAAAGCCACAGACTCTCAAGTCTCTACAGTGGGTGGGTTGCCCACTGCATTATCCTGGGGAGTGCAAAGCCACAGTCTCCCAAGTCTCTACAGTGGGTGGTTTGCCCACTGTTCAATCCTCGGGAGTGCAAAACCACAGTCTCTCAAGTCTCTACAGTGGGTGGTTTGCCCACTGTTCAATCCTGGGGAGTGCAAAGCCACAGTCTCCCAAGTCTCTACAGTGGGTGGTTTGCCCACTGCATTATCCTGGGGAGTGCAAAGCCACAGTCTCTCAAGTCTCTACAGTGGGTGGGTTGCCCACTGCATTATCCTGGGGAGTCTAAAGCCACAGTCTCTCAAGTCTCTACAGTGGGTGGTTTGCCCACTGTTCAATCCTGGGGAGTGCAAAGCCACAGTCTCTCAAGTCTCTACAGTGGGTGGTTTGCCCACTGCATTATCCTGGGGAGTGCAAAGCCACAGTCTCTCAAGTCTCTACAGTGGGTGGGTTGCCCACTGCATTATCCTGGGGAGTGCAAAGCCACAGTCTCTCAAGTCTCTACAGTGGGTGGTTTGCCCACTGTTCAATCCTGGGGAGTGCAAAGCCACAGTCTCTCAAGTCTCTACAGTGGATGGTTTGCCCACTGTTCAATCCTGGGGAGTGCAAAGCCACAGTCTTTCAAGTCTCTACAGTGGGTGGTTTGCCCACTGTTCAATCCTGGGGAGTGCAAAGCCACAGTCTCTCAAGTCTCTACAGTGGGTGGTTTGCCCACTGCATTATCCTGGGCAGTGCAAAGCCACAGTCTCTCAAGTCTCTACAGTGGGTGGTTTGCCCACTGTTCAATACTGGGGAGTGCAAAGCCACAGTCTCTCAAGTCTCTACAGTGGGTGGTATGCCCACTGTTCAATCCTGGGGAGTGCAATGCCACAGTCTCTCAACTCTCTACAGTGGGTGGTTTGCCCACTGTTCAATCCTGGGGATTGCAAAGCCACAGTCTCTCAAGTCTCTACAGTGGGTGGTTTGCCCACTGTTCAATCCTAGGGTGTGCAAAGCCACAGTCTCTCAACTCTCCACAGTGGGTGGTTTGCCCACTGCATTATCCTGGGGAGTGCAATGCCACAGTCTCTCAAGTGGATGCCTTTCTCCACTGGTTCTGGAGGGGGCTTTGTGCCCAGAGTGCTTCATCCTGCCAAGGACTGAGATAGTGGATGCATGTCTCCACTGGTTCTGGATGGGGCTTTGTGCCCAGAGTGCTTCATCCTGCCAAGGACTGAGGTAGTGGATGCATGTCTCCACTGGTTCTGGAGGGGGCTTTGTGCCCAGAGTGCCTCATCCTGCCAAGGACTGAGGTAGTGAATGTGATACTCCACTGGTTCTGGAGGGGGCTTTGTGCCCAGAGTGCTTCATCCTGCCAAGGACTGAGGTAGTGGATGCATGTCTCCACTGGTTCTGGAGGGGGCTTTGTGCCCGGAGTGCTTCATCCTGCCAAGGACTGCGGTAGTGGATGTGATACTCCACTGGTTCTGGAGGGGGCTTTGGGCCCAGAGTGCATCACTCACCCTGTGACGGTCCCTGTTGCGTCAGTGCCCCTGCCGCTCATGGGCTAGCGGTGCTTGACTTGGCGATCCTTGCCCTGTTCAGCGGTGCTTGCCCTGTTCAGCGGTGCTTGACTTGGCGGTCCTTGCCCTGTTCAGCGGTGCTTGACTTGGTGGTCCTTGCCCTGTTCAGCGGTGCTTGCCCTGTTCAGCGGCGCTTGACTTGGCGGTCCTTGCCCTGTTCAGCGGTGCTTGACTTGGCGGTCCTTGCCCTGTTCAGCGGTGCTTGACTTGACGGTCCTTGCCCTGTTCAGTGGTGCTTGCCCTGTTCAGTGGTGCTTGACTTGGCTGTCCTTGCCCAGATCAGCGGTGCTTGACTTGGCAGTCCTTGCCCTGTTCAGCAGTGCTTGCCCTGTTCAGCGGTGCTTGACTTGGCGGTCCTTGCCCTGTTCAGCGGTGCTTGCCCTGTTCAGCGGTGCTTGACTTGGCGGTCCTTCATTGGGCAGTTGGGCTGGGGCTGGCAGTCCTTCATTGGGCAGCTGGGCCGTGGCTGGCGGGGCCCTCCTGGGCAGCTGGGATGTGGTTGGCGGGGCCCTCCTGGGCAGCTGGGCTGTGGATGGCGGGGCCTTCCTGGGCAGCTGGGATGGGGCTGGCGGGGGCCTCCTGGGCAGCGGGGATGATGGCGGTCTTCTCCTCCGCGCTGCTCCTCCCAGACTTGCCGGCTTTCTTCTGGCCCTTCCCCACCTTGGGAGGAGTCACAGCTGAGTCCACACTCCCCCCGGGATACCTGGGTGCGGCTAGGTTGGCTGGAGTCTTCCCCCTCTCCCACCGGGCACTGGCCAGCTTCTGGTGCTTCACAGGGGGGGGACTGGCTGTGCTGTGGCTCCGTGCCACACTGGCTGTCCTGGTGGCCGGTGCACTCCACATGCCTGTGAAAACAGGCACCACAGGTCCCATAGATTTTGTGGCTGAGGTGCTAGTTCGGGACCTATGAGTTCAACGGGGGTGGTGGGAAATAGGTTAAGGGTGGACAGGAAAAGTTGTTTGGAGACGCTGGGACGGGTAGCTGGAGGGGGTTTGGGAGTGGAGGAAGAGGTGGTGGTTGTAGGAGGTGTAAGTTTTGTGGTTTTGGGTGCAGGTGCATGCGCTGGAGGCTGTTGTGAGGTGGATGTATGTTGGGTAGGTGTGTGCCTGCGTTTGTGTATCTTCGGAGGGGGCGTCACAGACACACTGGGAGAGGACACAAGGGACGTGTGAATGGTAGTGGGGGTGGTGACTGCACGTGAGCGGGGTGTGCTGGTGGGTGTGCTTGTGCGGGACGTAGTGGCTGTAGAGGTAGTGCATGCAGGTGTGAGTGTAGACGAGACTGGGAGGGAGGAGGGAGACGACGAGGAGGGGGACACAGTGGAGGCAGTGGATGTTAGTGTGTCTGTATGTGTGTGATGCTTGCGTGAGTGCCTGTGGGATGTGTGGTGCTTATGTTTGCCTGAGCTTCCCTTGTGTGTTGAGGTGTGTGCAGGCTGGTTTGATGGTGTGCTTGGGATAGGCAGAGGTACAGGGGATTGGGTCTGGGTGGAGGAAGTTGGAGGGGGGAGGCTAGACACAGGGACAATGGCTGCCATCAGTGCTGAGGCCAGAGTTTGAAAGGTTTCGGTGAAGGGCCGCCTGACCAGAATGAATGTCCTCCAGGAATGCATTGGTTTGTTGCAACTCCCTTTCTACACCCTGGATGGCATTCAGAATGGTAGACTGCCCAACAGTGAGGGATCTGAGGAGGTCAATGGCCTCCTCACTGAGGGCAGCAGAGGTGACTGGGGCAGCGGCTGAGGTGCCTGGGGCGAAGGTGATGCCCACCCTCCTGGGTGAGCGGGCACGGGGCGAAGGCTGAAGGGCTGCTGGGAGGGTGGCGCTGGTAGGGGGGGTGGCAGCTGTACCTGTAGAAGTGGGGCGCACAGATGTTGCCGCCACCACAAGGGAGCTCCCATCGGAGGACGAGTCCGTGTCGCTGGTTTCAGCTCCTGTCACCGCCGTGGTGCCCCCCTCGCCCTCCGTCCCTCTGGTATACTCAGAGTCCGTAGTGTGGCCATCCATGGCCATGTGGGATGCAGCTACCTCGTGCTCCGGTGCCACTGCTCCTCCGCCTGATGATGCTAATGCACAGAAGAACAGGGAGACCGCAAAAAAAGGGGGGGAAACAGAAGAAAGACATGTTGAGTGCATGGCTTACCGCTACCGTTGGCGGACAAGACAGACACAGAAGCCCCCTGCACTGCGTCGCGCTTTTGGGCTCTAATGTGCAATTCCTGGGGAATGGCCTACAAGGCTATGGACGACATATGCACATAGATGACACAGGTGCATGAATAGCTGTAGTTGGCACTCTACAGAGGTAGGGTTGGGGGCCACAGGGCCATGCCTTACGAGGGGGGGTAACCTACGGAACTCACTCTGGCCTAGGGAAACCCACAGCCCTCCTCCCCCACCCAGACCCCTCCACTGCGCGCAAAGTCAGCTGAATGAGAGTGTACTCACCCCCTTGTGTCTGCTGTGATGCCCTCAAGCGCCCATCCAACTCCGGGTAGGCCACTGCCAGGATCCGGAACATCAGGGGGGTCATGGTTCGATGGGCACCCCTCCTATGCTGGGAGGCCATACCCAGCTGAGCCTCCGCCGTCTTCTTGCTTCAGCGGCGAATGACCTCCCATCTTTTCCGGCAGTGGGTGCTCCGTCTGTGGTGGACCCCCAGGGTCCGGACGTCCTTGGCGATGGCACGCCAAATATCCTTCTTGTGGTGGGCGCTGACCGACATGAAATGTACAGGGGAAGAAGAGAAGTCATTACCAACTGCACCGTCAAAGTGAGTGGCCCCCATCCCTACCCTTGCCATGTGGAACATGCACCCACCGTCTTTCATTCACTCAGAACTCTGCCCCCTTCCTACTTACAACCAGCCCTCTCCACACAGGAATAGCCCATACAACATGCTCCCTGTGTACTTACCTGTTGGTCTGGAGGACCGTAGAGTAGCGTTTACTGGGGGAGGACCCCATCAATGAGCTTCTCCAACTCCTCCGATGTGAAGGCAGGGGCCCTTTCCCCAGACGCACGAGCCATTGTCTCTTCCAGACAGAGGTTACAGCAGCACTTGCAGTATAGGTCCTCTCCTGTCGAAGATCAGGTATCGAGTGGTTCAACAGATAGAAAATTGCGGTCACGTCCGCGGCGGTGACGTCCGCGGCGGTGCGTACCATCACCGCCGGGGTACATCGTCATTGGCTCCTGGGACCCATAGGCTCCAATGTTAACCAATGCAGCATTGCGCCGCCGTCTTCGACCGCCTACCGCGACGGTGTACAACGCCAGCGCAGTTACCTCACATCCCATTGTCCCACTTTAGAGGTCAGGCAGCTGCCATTTCAGGGGCCCACATGGCCTAATTACCAACTGGATCACAAATACCTCGGCCTACTCTCAACACACATACAGGCCACTTTTTGTGTATGATTGGTGTTCTGAGTAAACTGTGGCTACGTACGTCTGAGTTGTTTGACTCTGTGGTCGCTGTTGTCCTTCCTAGGCACCGTAAGCTGGGACATGTGAGGAGATGGCGGAATCCTACGGTGTACCGACCGCTGGTGGACCTGTCGACAATGGAGGAAAGAAATTTGATAATCACCTGCAGGTTTGACCGTGCCACAATCCAGGAACTGTGTACTCAGTTGGAGCCTGACCTGATGTCAGCAATCCCCCATCCCACAGGAATCCCCCCTCAAGTGCAGGTGCTATCAGTGCTCCATTTCCTTGCTAGTGGGTCTTTTCAAACAACTCTGGCCATGGCATCAGGGATGTCCCAGCCTATGTTTTCCAACGTATTGTCCAGAGTGTTGTCTGCCCTGCTGAAACTCATGCAGAGCTACATCGTTTTCCCTCAGGTGGAGGATTTGCCTACAGTGAAAGGTGACTTCTATGCCCTTGGACACATCCCCAACATCATAGGTGCCATTGATGGGACCCATGTGGCTTTGGTCCCCCCACAGGAGTGAACAGGTGTACAGGAACCGGAAGAGTTATCATTCCATGAATGTACAGATGGTATGTTTGGCAGACCAGTGCATCTCCCATGTGAATGGCATGTTCCCTGGCTCAGTGCATGACGCCTCCTTCATGCGGAATAGCAGCATCCCTTATGTGATGGGTCAACTCCAGAGGCACCGTGTGTGGCTATTACGTGACTCTGGTTACCCCAACCTGTCATGGCTACTGACCCCGGTGAGGAATCCCAGGACAAGGGCAGAGGAACGCTACAATGATGCCCGTGGTCGAACTAGGAGGGTGATCGAGCGGACCTTCGGCCTCCTGAAGGCCAGGTTCAGGTGCCTCCATATGACAGGTGGATCCCTATTGTACTCACCAAAGAAGGTGTGCCAGATCATCGTGGCCTGCTGTATGCTTCATAACTTGGCTTTGTGACGACAGGTGCCTTTTCTGCAGGAGGATGGTCCAGATGGCGGGTTGTTGCAGCTGTGGAGCCTGTGGACAGTGATGAGGAGGAAGCAGAGGAAAAAGACATGCAGAACAGGGACTAGAGTCATCCAGCAATATTTCCAGTGAAACACAGGTGAGAATACATTCCTGCCTACTACATGTACTTTTACACTTCTACCTCTATCCTGTCTGTCGATTTCACCCAGTGTATGGTCACTGAGTTGTCACTTTCCCTTATAGTTTCACAGGTGTGGGTCCCAACGTGTGTCATCTGCTTAGATTCCTCAGGGACTAGAGCTGTGTGACATAGGTATGTTAACATTACAATTTCCAGAACATTATGTCACTGTAATTGCAAATACACTATTTCGAAATCACAGACAGACTCCTGATCTTTTGGTGCTTTAGGTGTGTTTATTTAAATACAAAATATTGGAGGGGGAAGTTAAATGGTGAGGGGTGATGGCGGAGGAATGTCCATGGCAGAGTCCAGTCTATTAGTCTCACAGGTGCATTGCCCATATGGGCATAGGAAGTGGAGCTGGGGCAGTTTGAATATGGACAGGGTGACAAAGTGGGACAGTGGGATGACAATCAGGGTGGTCTCATTTCTTGGCGGGGGTCTTGGCATCATGCTCTGTCTTATTCCTGGATCTCAGGGACCGTTTGCGGGGTGGTTCTCCTTCTGCAGGGGGTGGGGTGCTGGTGTGGTGGTCCTGTGGCGGGGAGTCCTGTCCACTAGCGCCAGCGGAGGTGGTGGGCAGTTCATCGTCCATGCTAGTGTCAGGGCCCCTTGTATGTTGAGTAGTTCCTTCAGCACCCCTACGATGGTGCCCAGGGCGGAGCTGATGGTTCTGAGTTCCTCCCTGAACCCCAAATACTGTTCCTCCTGCATGCGCTGGGTCTCCTGAAACTTAGCCAGTACCGTTGCCATAGTCTCCTGGGAGTGGTGGTATGCTCCTATGATGGAGGAGAGGGCCTCGTGGAGAGTGGGTTCCCTTGGCCTGTCCGCCCCCTGTCGCACAGCAGCCCTCCCAGTTTGCCTGTGTTCCTATGCCTCCGTCCCCTGGACCGTGTGCCCACTGCCACTGCCCCAGGTCCCTGTTGTTGTTGGGGTGGTGGGTTATCCTGGGTTCCCTGTAGTGGTGGACACACAGCTTATTGACGTGTCCTGGGTACGGAGGTATGGGCCTGCTGGGTGGGTGCTGTGCTGGTGTTTCCAGAGGGGGGAAGGTCTGTGGTGGCCTGTGCCTGTTTGAGGGGAACCGACTGTCCCGAGGCCCACAATGGTCCGGGCTGGTCATCTAGATCCAGGTGGACAGAGGTGCTGTCATCACTGTGGGCCTCTTCTGTGGGTGGAGTGGAGATATCTGGACCCTCCTGTCTGGTGACGTTGGGTAGTGGTCCTGCAGGGGTGTTAAGGCATGATTATTTCATCTGTGTGTGTCATGGTGTGCACTGGGTGGGTGCGCATGTACCCCAGTGCTGGCATTCCTGTGTGGGTGCTTGTGCGATGATGGTTTAGGGGGTGTATGGGTATGTGCAGTGGGCATGCTTTAGTGATGGGTGTCCATGCGTTGGTGTTGCATGCAGGGCTTGGTGTTGGGATGGGTTGTTTGTGATATTGGTACATTTGTGAGGAGTTGGAGTGATAGGGGTGGGGGCGAGGGTGGGGGTATGTGATAGCATGCAGGTACGGTGGGGGATATGGTAGTTAAAGGTTTGACTTACCAGAGTCCATTCCTCCACCGACTCCTGCGAGGCCCTCAGGATGCAGAATCGCCAAGACCTGCTCCTCCTATGTTGTTAGTTGTGGGGGAGGAGGTGGGGGTCCGCCGCCAGTCCGCTGAACCGCCTGGTGGTGTCTTGAGACCACGGAACGCACCTGCCCCCATAGGTCGTTCCACCTCTTCCTGATGTCCTCCCGATTTCTTGGGTGTTGTCCCACTGCGTTGACCCTGTCGACTATTCTTCGCCATAGCTCCATCTTCCTTGCAATTGAGGTGTGCTGCACCTGTGCTCCAAATAGCTGTGGCTCTACCCGGACGATTTCCTCCACCATGACCCTGAGCTCCTCCTCCGAGAACCTGGGGTGTCTTTGCCGTGCCATGTGGTGGTGTAGGTGATGTGTGGGGTGGTGTGTGTGGTGATAGGTGTGGTGATATGTAGTGGTGTGTGGTGTTTTGTGCGTGGAAGTTGTGTGGGTGATGGTGTTGTGTGCCTTTGGATGCTAGTTTGTTGATGGTGGTGTATCTCTCTGGCATTCTCTCTGTAATAGTGATCGTAGGGGTTTGTGGGTGATGTGGGTGTTTGTTTCATATTGTATTGGGTGTGTGGGAGTTGTGTGTGTATGTGTATCAGGTGTGTGTATTTTGAATTGTCCAATGTGGTAGTGTTTTGTAGATGTGTGTGTAGTTTGAGTGTGGCGGTGTGTACCGCCAATGGAATACCGCGGTTGAAAGACCACCGCGTGGATTCATGTGTTGTGATAGTGTGGGCGTATTTCTGTTGGCGTGACGGTGGAGGTTTTGTTTTCGCCAGTTTATCACTGACCTTTGGTGTGGTGGACTTGTGTGGGTGTCTGAGTTTTGTCGGATTCCGAGATGTGGCGGAATTCCGCGGCCGCGGCGGTGTGTCTGCGGTCTTCTGCACGGCTGTAAGCGGCTTTTACCACCAATGTTGTAATGACCGCCTTAATGATAATTGCAGTAAGGTAAGTGCATTGGCCAGATCACTGATAGTGTTTTTGAAAGCAACTTTCCCAGCAAGGATGCTTGTGTTGTGCTTGTCTGCAGGATCCCCCTAGCGCTCTAGCAGGCAGGTGCCACACCCTAATGGGAAACCTCCTTTCAGGCCAAGGCCAGGGCAGTGTAATTAACCTAATGCATTTGGAATTAAGGTAATTATAATGCCAGGTCCCCTTACAGTCCCGGGAGGCACAAGTCTGTCTGTGCATTTCTCACTGCGCAGAACAATGAATTATTATGCTGCAGGTTATTCTACCTGCAGTCCATCTTTTCTAATGCAGGACACGTGGATGCAAAACCAGCAGAAATGGTAGAATTGCTTGAAGCTTTACATCCACTTATTTAAAAAAAAAAGAATTGAACCACCCCCACTTAATTAAAAAATCTCACATCGTTCAGCTGCCTTTATGCATGTGTCGGTATTTGGTGTGTCCCTTCCTTTCCATATGTGACAGTGTAGAAAGGTTGTCACAGTCTTTAGACCTCACTGTTCTGTTCTCATATCCCTCTGAACAAATACAGACACCCGGTGACAGAGGACACATGCATGCTTCTTTATTCCCCTTTTAAGTGGGCCTATTTCAGCTAGGAGACAGTTAATTTCTTTGGATTTCATTACAGGCCATCTTCAAAGCAGATTCATTAAGTTGTCTCCTGTACCAATCCGCCTTTGATTCAATTCATTAGTGCTCTCCTAACAGTGGCATTTTTTGCAAACACCTCACTAATCACTGCTCACAAGAAATCACAACTTAGCCAGATGGGGTAAAGTTGAGTTCATTTTTGCAGTGACCCTGTCCTTAGGTAGCTTTTGAAGATAAAAAAAACAGAACCATAACCCAGAGACAGAAGTGGAACGTGATTTGTGGAACGATTCCGACATTACTGTGAAGAAACACTCCGCTGCCATGTGATTTGCTACACAGCGCAATCATAAATTAGATCAGCTAATGATGATGAGATGAGCGCCTCCACCAATGTTCTGCCTCATGATCGATGAAGCATTAAAGTGGTGCACACATGTATGCAGTAATATGGAAGGGTTAATGTGGCAGACCGTTTTACGGTATCTCTATCGTTTCATTGAAGAGCACACTGAAATATTTCGATCATGCAGATCCTCAATGAGAGATTTCAGTGTATTTAACTATTTTTTTTTAACTTAGAAGAATACAGTATTACCATGACTGGCCTGATGGTCACTAAATGAGCATCTGAGTTCAAAATGCTCTTTTACGATATTGTGCTATACACAGAGCAATGGTCCAGGGCTGGTATAGGGTCGCCATTAATTGATCCACAGGCAGTAGGAGCCATGGATCACCGGCGGTCCAAGCCTCACGAGGGAGTGACATCATCTGAGAGCGGTGATGCAGCGGGGACTGAAGGGGCACTATGGGCAAACTGTGGCAGAAATTTGAGCAGAAGATAACATGGCTACCTGAGATGTTTTCCGTCCCTCGCCTAGTCAGAGGTGAAGCTTGTATCAATGGATGTTGATGACATTATTTGTCCCAAACCCATGGTGGGACCATGAACTGTGGGCACCAGGTGCCTGGCCCTGCAGGAGGTGGAATTAGAATAAATTTGCTGGCTGCAATACATTTGTGAAGTGTTTATCATTGGACTGAGGAATTACATCTAAATACATTTTGATTCACATAAATGTGAAGCATCACTTGCGGTACAATCTGTGTGTTGCCTTCCTTGCTTCTCAGATCTAACTTCTATGTAACTGCCATTCCATTCCTTGATGAAATTTTGTTAGATTAAATAGCTCTGTCTTGGTAGAACCATTTACTTGAAGTATGTTTATCACTTGTCTCAGGACAATGAGGAAGGAAGGAGAGGGTGCGCTGAGTGATGGGGGAGGTGTGTATGGTTCAAGTACTGTGACTTGTACATTGTGAGCACACTATAAAGAAAATAGTAGAGGAACTCATCATTAGCAATTCGCAATTCACAATTATATCACAAGAAGTCATTTTATTCCTCATGATAAGCTCCACTTAAAAGGTCAACAAACTATTTTACTAAAACAACACATTTACAAAATCTCAGAGAAACGTGAACATACAATTTTTATGTTATTGTTTTAATAAATAACAGTATTTCTTTCTGCCTGCTTAATCACATGCAGTGTTTGCAAATGCAAGCAACTTCAGTACCAGAGCATAAGGTGACACCTCTCAGCCTGGGCTAAGGAGAACAGAGCCCTCTTTCTAAAAAAAGTGGATGGACTCTGTACAACTCGAGCCCTGGCCACATGTCAGTTTGTGTACGGGTAGCCAGTCATTAGGTAATTTGATCTTGACTACGCTAATATACCTGCCCTATAACCCCCGCCCCTCCCCCATGCCTAGAGATTGTTTTTCTTTATGTACTTAATCAGCCTTTTAAAGAAAACAATGTAACTGGTGCACATGTTTTGAAAACACATTACATCTACACATCCAATAAACAGCCTACCGTTTAAAGATATTCACTACAGTTACGACCATTGTTCAATGTGACTGCCATCTTGGAATGTTATTGCAGCTTAAAGATGGGCACCACATTTAGGGCCACTGACTGAACCACAGACTTCTAAGTTCAAACGCTGTCCCACCACTCTCCCTTTCTCACCATTCTGTTGTCAGCGAGTGCGCAGCAAGGTTAGGAAAGTATGCAGCTTCTGCTCAGGCAGTCAGGAATCATCAGAGGCAGCAGCATCAGTGTGCTAGAGCCCAGCAGTGAGTCCAGTGGTCGACGCTCCCTCCCTGCTGTCAACTTTAATCCAAAGTATACATAAAGGGGGTCATTCTGACCCTGGCGGTAAATACCGCCAGGGCGGTGGTTGGCGGTAGCACCGCCAACAGGCTGGCGGTGCTCCGCCGGGCATTCTGACCGCGGCGGTACAGCCGCGGCCAGAAGCGGAAAGCCGGCGGTGTACCGCTGACTTTCCGCTGCCCATGGGAATCCGCCATAGCGGCGCAGCTTGTTGCGCCGCCATGGGGATTCTGACACCCCATACCGCCATCCTGTTCCTGGCGGGTCGCCCGCCAGGAACAGGATGGCAGTATGGGGTGTCGTGGGGCCCCTGGGGGCCCCTGCAGTGCCCATGCCAATGGCATGGGCACTGCAGGGGCCCCCGTAAGAGGGCCCCACAAAGAATTTCAGTGTCTGCTTTGCAGACACTGAAATTCGCGACGGGTGCAACAGCACCCGTCGCACCTTCCCACTCCGCCGGCTCCATTCGGAGCCGGCTTCCTCGTGGGAAGGGTGTTTCCCACTGGGCTGGCGGGCGGACTTTTGGCGGTCGCCCGCCAGCCCAGTGGGAAACCCAGAATGACCGCAGCGGTCTTTTGACCGCGGAACGGTCTTCTGGCGGTTCCCGCTTGGCGGGCGGCTCCTGCCTCCCGCCAAGCTTAGAATCAGGCCCAAAGTGATGAATGGAATGCTTGAATTAATCTCAGCCACTGGTAATTATACGGGATGCCTCCCAACCAAACCATTAGTTTGCACACCATGCCACCTCACTTTGGACCCAGCTATCTGTAAATCAGTCTTGGCCCTGCTCCAATGGGAACAGTCCAGCCTGAATTATCATGCCAGGTCCTTCCTTAATAGAATACAAGTTGCCCAGGACCAGTTTCACCCTTCTTCTGGGCTTATCAGCCAGGTATAGCTTGATTCCAGTGACATAGTGTTCATGGGACCCACGTTTGGGCATCTCTGTCCCACTTGGGGTGACATACTAAAGTATACAAAGAGTGATGGATGGAATGCTTGTATTTATCTCAGACACTGGTAATTATTTGGGCCACATCCCAATCCATAGTTATCTTGCACGCCCTGCCACCTCAGCTTTGATCCACCTATTTGCAAATCAGTCTTGAACCTGCTGCAAGGGGAACAGTCCAACTCTAACTGCCAAGCCAAGTCATCCCTGAACTGCAACGCAAGCAAAACAGGAGCTCTTTTGGAACTTTACCCCAGCAGTAGTTGCCAACAATGACAGTTGTCATGTCCTCTCTCTGCAAGGATGTTTCATACAGCACAACTACTATGCAATCAATTCTATTGATTATATTTACTTTTAATTAAATACTACACAGGACATTACCAATAGGTTAGTAATTGCCAGTGGATATTGAGTTTTAAATATGTATACACGAACACATGACGCATAAAATATAGATTTCAACTGAGTTATTTTGGCCCATTAAAATGCCTCAAAGCTGGAAAGAAACCAGAGAGCTGGCGAATTTCTTAAACCTTAACAGTTAAAAGAGTATTGCTCACTTAGTGCTGGCTTTCATTAAGGGACTAATGTAACCTGCAGCTCTACAAAGTAACTGTGGTGAGAATATCTGTTACGTGGAAAATATAAATATCTGATGAGATGCATCTTTTCATCTGAACCTATTTCAGTACCACACTGGATGTGTAGACCTTTAGAAAATGTATATGCAAAAGGCAGACCTAAGCAGCAGATGTTTTGATCAATTGTACAGTGTATAAATGGGAGCCTGCAGTCTCTTAAAAACCCATTTCTTATTTCCTTATTACAGGCAACTTGTGACCTCTTATAATAATTGCTGTCAGAGCAAGCAGCTGGGGTGAAAGGCAGGTCATGGACCATAATTACAATTCTATGGCGTCCTATGACCATATGAAGAAACTCAGACTTCGGCCTTGTTCCTCTTTAGGACCACAGAACTCCTTGGTGACTTGCAATCTCCTTGCGTGGTACGGCAGGGAGGTACTTTATCTATATGTAGAGGGTAACAGCTTTTTGACTGCTGCCAGTCATTTCTCAATGTCAACTGGATGAATTCATAGAACGATGCAGTAAATTGTGTGTCAACATTCTAATGGAATTCCATGAATTAGCCACCACAGTATGTCTTTGTGCTTGTAGTGAAGTAGGAATACCAAACACCTAGATGACATTTACAAGACAGATGATAAAGATGAAAAAAGAAGGAGGAACACTGGATTTCAGCATCTCTTTCATACTAATTCTCAAACATTAGTAAAACCTCCCACAAGGATTTGCGATTCGAAAGATCATGTTCCATACAAAAACAATTGCACCAAGAAAAAAGCGACAGAATCTTTGCGTATGGGATGCCATAATGTTGTTCATGGGGGCTTACATTCAGATTAGATCCCAGTGGCGGCATACCAACAAAAGTGTGCCTGACTTTTTCATTTTGGCTCTTGAGTTCTGCTAGATAATCTGTGTGTGAGAGAGTGAGACAGTGTGTATATGTATGTGTGTGTTTGTGTGTTTGTGTATGTGAGAGAGAGAGCGAAAAAGAGGGAGTCATAGTGGAATGCACTGATTCTGATTAGGAAAATTATTTAATGAGGTCGTCTACATTAGGGACTCCACTAGGGTGACTGATGACATAGCCTAATCCAGGTTACAGGGAATGGTGTTTTCAGTTAGGAAATCTCCACAGGGTGGCCATTTGCAAAGTTTAACCTAGTCTCAAGATAAGGGAGATTTATGTAGTGAGAGAAGTACAAATATGAACATGAACAATTAGTATCGCCATGCCATGAGTGTACCCAGGAAGAGAATTTTTAATTAGAGACCCCCCTCAGAACCTGAGGGGTGATGGAAGCGACATATTTTGTCTACGTGGAGCATCGTCTCTGAGAATCTGGTATAAGTGAGCAGACATGTAGAGGGACCAGAAGGGGGCGGAAGGAAGGGAAAAGAAATGTATAAAATCCTGCTGCTACCACAGAAAATGCTGTGTGTATTTGTAGGGTAGGGGCAATAGCGTTTACATTTTTGACGCTGTTGATGTACTGGGTAGGTTTAGCACCAAAGTTTTGCTGCTAATCCTGCACAGTACATAGGGGCCCATTGAAAACAATGGTGTGCCCCTTTTTAATGCCTGCTCTGTGCAGGTGTAAAAAGTATCCGAAACAAATGACGCAGTGGAATCCCTTAGAATCCACTGTGCCATTTTTCAGGTCCCCCCTAACAGGGAACGCTCCCCTTGCATACATTCAGCAAGGGGTTACAAAGTGGCACAATGCATACATTGCGCCACTTTGTAACTATGGCGTAGCAAATTTGGCCTCTTTGGGCCACATTACTCTAATGTGGTGCAAGGATGCGCCAGGCCTCTTAAATCTGGGACTTATTATCACCCTAAGGCCTCTTAGCACTGAGAAAAACAGAATATTCCCTGGTAACCTATTCCAGACTTAGGTACCAGACTGAAATGCAGTAAAATCTTGAGACCTTTAGAAGAAGATGTTCCAAAGAGCAGAGTAATCTAGTAGGTAGACTTTTTGATCAGCCTGGATATGAATCCAGGATTGCGCCACACAACATATGATGGACTGTACAAAGAACTTTAAAAGTTATTTGGTGTTTAATTGACAGCAAGTGGAGGACGTTACTAATGTTAGGTATAGGGATAGTGGAGCACCTCCCACCAATGTGGCAGCATGGTTCTGTAGGGACTAAAAGCGGTAGAGAAAATACGTTTTTACTTTAAAATACAAGCTATTGCAATAATCCAAAGCCGATCCATTATATCAGAGATGACCAAAGCTCTGCTCTCAGTTGTAAAATAAGGCAGGTTGGGATACAATTGATGTACATAAAACGTACATGTTGGAACTTCTGCTAATGATGGTCTATCTGCATGACTGCTCCAATTTCAACTCCCAGGCTATTCACCACTTTTGGCGACAAAGGACATGAACCACAAGTAACTGGCCAGTAAAGATAAGAAACATAGGGCCTCATGTACAAATTCTTTTTGGAGGTTGTGATTGAAAAAAAGCAATTTGAAAAGTGCAAAAGCCAAATTGTGATTTATTAACTTGATACTGAATCGCAAATTGTTTTTTTGATTCAGTATTTGAAAGGAGCGTGTTTAGGGCGACTGTTTCAAATTCAAAATCACAGTCATTGTATTAATGTTTTCTGACCAAATTACAGTTGCAAAGCATTATTTATTTTTTACCAACTACTGAAGATAGTGGTAACCTTAAAAATGAGAAAGGGTCCCCATGGGACACCTTCCCTTTGAGAATGTTTTAAAAATTAAATGTTTTTAGAACCTGCAGTGGTACAAAGGACCACTTCCAACTCTGAAAAAATTAAACTTAAGTGTTTCATTTTTTGTTTTTGAAACACATCACATTTTCCTATAAGAAAAATGGACTGCATTTAAACAAAAATGCGTTATTTAAAAGCAATCACAGAAATGGTGGCCAGCTGACCCCAGCATGCCACCATCGTTGTGAAGCCTTTCATTCCTAACGGGTCGTGAACTGCGACCCACCTCATTAATATTCATGAGGTAGGTTGATTAGCTAAACTCTAGGAATCGCTAATTTAAAGTTTTAAAGTTTCTTACATTAGGGATTGTGATATCCTAATTGCGATTTGGTAAGAATCACAATTTGAAAATTGCAACTCCTCTTTTTGTACATCTGGCCCTTAGCTTTGTCTGTTTTGGGCTTGAGCCAGTGCTGGTTCATTCAAGCATGAAAGGCAGTAAGGCAGTTCTGTATCCATGAAGAGTCCATGGCTTCGAAGCTTAGTTTGAAAAGAAGCTGAGTGTCATTGGCATAGGTGTATAAACTAAGGACAAAGGAGCAGACTATGGTAGCTAATGGCATCATGTAAATGTTGAACAAGTATAGTGATAGGGATGATCTCTAGAGTCCCGGTTGAACCCCATATTTTAACTGTTTTTAGAACAAATAATTCTTGCCAAGAAACACTTGTTGACTTCTGCCTTTAAGAAAAGATGTAAACTAATTCAGTACAGAATCATTGAGACCTAATGTTTGAAGTAGTTTTATCAGAATAGCATGTTGTGGAGTATTCTCATCTGCTGCAAAAACATAAATTGTCCACAACCAAATTAAGTGGTAATTCTGTACTCAAAAAAGAGAGCAGAAGCCTACCTGGGAGTCATAAAGGATGTTACTATTTTAATGAAAATGGCTTATTTGTTTGGCCACATGTACTTCCAAGATGTTAGCTCCTGAAGGGAGCACAGTAAATGGGTGATAGAGGTTAAGAGGGGATTGAGATTTTCCTTTCTTAATAAAGGAACTACAATGGCTTTTGTAAAGAATCCAGAAGTGTAGCAGGTGTTAAGGAAGCATTGATAGTGTCATGTAGATCTAATCATTACCCATTACCACTCATTCCTTTGCTATTAGATCAAGTACATGGCTCAACTATCTACACAAAGTTAGATCTATGCGGTGCTTACCACCTCATATGTGTTAAAGCTGGAGATGAGTGGAAAACGGCTTTCAGAATTAAACTTAGCCTATCTAAGTATACTGTAATGCCTTTTGGTCTCTGTAATGTCCAAGCGGCATTTCAATATTTTATCAACGAAGTCCTCCATGACTTCTTGGACATTTGTTCAATTGTCTACATCGAAAATATTTTGATTTTCTCTAAGACTGAGCAGGATCTTGTCCTGCACGTAAGAACTATTCTGCAGCATTTGAGAGAGTATTCACTGTATGCTACATTAGATAAATGTATATTTCACTCCAGGTCAGTGGAATTTTCAGGTTACCATCTGTCCCCTGAAAGTATTACAATGTCCCCAAAAAAGGTAGAAGCTATTCTTTTTTGGCTGTCACCTATGTCTGTTAAAGAGATTCCGAGAAATCTTGGTTTTGCCAACTTTTATCGGAGATCTAGTGCGGGTTTTTCAACTATTGTGATATCAATTTATTAAAGAAAGGACAAACATTCTTGTGGCCAGGAGAGGCTGAACAGGCAATTTAAACCTTGAAGCAGAAATTCACAACAGCTCCCATTCTGTCACATCCAGATTCTGATCAGCCATTCTTTTTTGAGGCGGATGCTGCTCAAAAAGCCATTGGTGGGGTGTTATCTCAAGAAATCCCATGATTTGCCATCTGTACCCTTTAGCGTATTATTCTCAAAAGCTACTTCCTGCTGCACAAATTAGTACAGTGACAGAGGGTAATTGGCCATCGAGGTGTTTTTTGCAGAATGGCGTCATCACCTATTGGGGCAAAACACACCATTACAATTTTCACAGATCATAAGAACTTACAATTCTTTACTTCAATAAAAGCTCTCACACCTCGCCAAATGTATTGGCTACATTGTTTTAGTGATTTTGATTTCTTTATCACTTATTGTCCTAGAACAAAGCAATTACAATCAGACATTTTGTCTAGGTTAGGGCAAAAGTAAGACAAGGAGAACTCTACACTCCCTCCTAGTATTATACCCTCTGAAAAGGTTGTAGTATTGACAATAGCCTATTCTTTCTTGACTGAGGTTAGGAAGGCACTACAAACAGTTAAGACCCAGGATCGGTTGCTTAACCCAAAACACAGCATACCTTTTCATGACCAAAAGATGTTTATACCACAAGGAGATTTGAGACACCATTTCATAGAATGGCCCTATCTGGCCTTAGCTGGGCACCCGAGTATCAAGAAGACCCTAGAGAACTACTGAGGAATTTGAAGTAGTTGACCCAGTTATTTTCTTTCAGTGAAATACTTGTACATGATACTTCCAGTTCAAGATAATTCTTGAATCACAGTGGGGAATGTTTCTAGTGTGAATTATTGGTATGTTGATTCGCCGTTAGTTAATGCCAAAGATCAGATTAGGTTTTCCTGTTTTAACGTATGGTTTCATTACAGGGAAATTTGAGTCCAGACCCTTGAATCTGAATACTACTGGTTGCCAGAATCCTGAATCCAGAACCAGAACTCAGATATCCTTGAGCTCAGCAGTGCCTGGAGTACAGAAATCAGAGACCCCAGAAGTCCTGGTATTTCTCTCTTTATCGTTGCCTCATCAGAATAACCTGGAGTTCAGGTGAGTGGCTCACAACACAGCTACACTGGTACTTAGCAGCTGTCTTCCATAAAATAATTCAGGTCCCTGATCCCCAACATGTTGGGAAATGAGAATTCCTCTTCTCTGGTTTTGATAATGAATGAACATAAATCAACATGAATCAACAGTAAATGTGCATGTCTATGTGTGCAAGTGTGGTCATATGCCAATAATCTAGCCTTCTGCTGAGCTTGTTCAAATTGAGGTAAATGGTTGCCATTCTATGTACTTCAGTGTATTGTTTACGGCAACTGGCATCAGCTCAGTTTACTATAGAAAATGTAGAAAGTGATAATAGCAAATAGAACATTTTACTTGTGGCTGCCACCTTTATAGATTTTATTGCCAGTCTGAAGGCCCCCTTTATGCATTCTTTCCTTGCCTCTACAAATATCAGCCAAGAAGCAAAAACAAATTACATTTCCCATGAACTATTGGGAAAATAAAAGTGATATTACACTGCATAACAACCAATGAACAGTTAAGCAGAATGCCTAACAACCAATAAACCATTAAGAACGCTCTTCACTGGAAGCAACAAGCCCCTCCTTTTGCTGCTCACAGTCAAGATAAGTAACCTCTTAACTTTCTGTACTGTTTTTTTCCATATATAATGTATTGAGATAATAGTGAGGTAAGGGCTTTCTGGAGGAACACTTGAAAGAAGAGGTCAGTGAAAAAAATAGACAATGACTAGGACTCAAAAGAGGAAAAGAGTTGATGAGAAGTGGGGGGAGTATAACTGAAGCCCACATTACGGGAAGCCTGAAAATTCTGCTGAAGCCAGTAACTGTGTTACCAGATCCCATAGTAAATTATGAAGTTAGCATAGTTTCCATGGACCAGTCATGTGTCCGAGCCACCCCTCTGCAGAATTTGGCTGCTTCCCTCTCTGTGGGATCTGCCGATATGAATGCGCAAATACTGGTTTGATCAGACCCAGAGTTACTGATGTCCTCAGTTATTCCCCTTTTTCTTGGTGGAGCCTCAGGCTTCTCTTGGAATACCTGATAATTCAGTACCCCCAAAGTTAACGGGGACCTCAGTAACATAAACTCTGAGGGGTTGAAGTAACAACAATGAGTCTAGGGCAGTCTAATGAGGCTGTAACAGCTGAAGAATGAGGAAAAGTCGGAGAGTAGAAGTAGAATGGCTGAGATGTGCAAATAACAGGAAAGGGCTGGTAGAAAAAGGCGGAAGATGGGCTTGGGCCCTGAAGAATGAAAGGCAGAGGAAGGAAAATCACTGCAGGTCTCAAAATTATATCGATTTTATACAGTGCTTATTGCCACAGTGCTATTGTTTCAAAGCCCTGATAGTAACAGGTGTCACTGCTATCTAGTTTAATGGCAATCAGTTTATCAACATCAAATGGACAGAGCTCTGAGTGAGCTATGTTTTCAATTGGATTAATGATCGACATTCACACATCAGATGTGAACGATTGTGCAACTATTTTGGAAAGAATGTTAATGCTATTTTATTAATGGTACATATATTCCAGATTTTTCTAGTTTATGTGAGTGACGTCACTTCCAGTGCTTTCACCTCCCATTAGGCGCTTCCAATGATGTCATTCATTTAATAGAATATTTCACATTGCTTCCTCTGACATCATCAGAGTCAAAGGTGGACTGATATCGTAAATATTACGTCCTAAATTTGTTTTACCTAAGACTGAGATGAATGAAGCCACTTCCTCGTGGTCGACTAGGAAAACGACCGACGAACTATGCATTGCCAAGCTTATCACCACGAAATGAGGGCCCTTTGGCATTGAAATGCTTATTGGACTTTCAATTAAAATGTATTGGGCTATGTGATTATTTTGGAGCACTGAATTTAGGAGTTTCAGTGTTCCAAAGTGTAGCAATTGGTCTTTAAATTAGAAATTTGTAATTAATGCTTTCAAATGTGAGCCATGTCATAGTAGTTGTGCCTTTGTACATTTTAACCTTTAAACTAAAATTTCATATGTAGTTTTTTACGAAATACTTCTGTTCATTGGGCACTTTAGTACCAATGTATTTGTTGGAAAGGTGCATGCTGTTATTGTAAAATAAAAGCATTGTAAATGAGCTTTCCTGACAACCATGTTAAGGAATCTGGAGGGCTAGACCTAGAATCCGTTGATTTATTCTAGAATAATATTGTAGGTGGAACCTCCAAATGAGGTCCAAAAACTGCTTATTTAAATGGCCACTTAACTCAGACAGCCTTGGTGCCAAAGGATTTACAGATTCCCATCATTATCGATGCTAATTATACCATTTTCCATTCAATGCCACTCATTTTATCTGGTTTCTCATTTTCTTATAGTTCAAAACATTTCTTTCATCATCAAAGAAGTGCATCAATAAAAGATGTAAAAAAATTATACAGCATACAAGCATTTTAAAACCACAATAAATATGTTTTAAAAGTACATACAATTCGTCAGAAAAATATAGGCCCTGATTTATACTTTTTGGCGCAAACCTGCATTAGCACAGGTTTGCGTCAAAAAGTTTACCGCCGGCTAGTGCCATTCCTGGCGGTAAGGCCCGATTAGCGTCAAAATATATGACGCTAACCGGGTGGGAGAAGCGTAGGGGAAACAGGAGGTTGTGCATCAAAGAATGGCGCTAGTTAGGTGAGAGTCAGAAAAGTGAATCTAACCTGACTAGCGTCATTTTTTGACGCACAACACCCATGGACATGACTCCTGTCTTAGTAAAGACAGGAATCATGCCCCCTTGCCCAATGGCCATACCCAGGGGACTTATGTCCCCTGGGTATGGCCATTGGGCACAGTGCCATGTAGGGGGGCCCAAGTTAGGCCCCCCTATGGCACTTTAAAAATAAAATAAAAAAACTTACCTGGACTTACCTGGGATGGGTCCCCTCATCCTTAAGTGCCCTCCCTGGGTGCAGGGAAGGGCACCTGTGGGCTGTTTCCATGGCCTCTGACCATGGAAAATAGCCCACAGGTCCCCTAACGCCTGCCCTGACCTAGGCGTTAAATAATGGTGCTAAACAGGCTTAGCGCCATTATTTAAGGCCCTCCTCCTCCAGTGCGTGATTTTTGCATGGGAGGATAAATAAGGCGCAAAGGCCTTAAAGTTATTTTTTGCCCGGGAATGCCTACCTTGTATCTCATTGACACAAGGTAGTTTTCCGCAGGCAAAAAATGACATTAACTCCAATATTTTGACGCTAAAAGGGTCTAGTGTCAAGATATAAATATGGAGGTAAGTTTGCGTTGGATTTGCGTCAAACAAAAATTACGCAAATCCAGCTCAAACAGAGTATAAATATGCCACCTAGTTGCCTAAAAGCAAGGTCATATATCAAATCATGAGGAGCCAGGATTCTGTGCAGGACCTAATGCTTTGAGTCTAATTGACCAACCTATAAATAGGAATTTGTAAACAGCTACAACCACAGTCGAGGAGGTGTCACTTCTGCATATTCTGTATGCCTTTCCTCAAATGTATTGGTTAAGGGATTTGTATAAGGGAATGATCCATTTGTGCGTTGGTTTGCATAAAGAGGGCAAAAACAACACATGTTTGTAGCTTTCTCAAATATTTCCACAATAAAAGCAAAGGTTAGAGCCCTTGGGCATCTTTCCAACATTAAAGGCGTAAGCTGGTACTGGAAGAGTCACACACCTAAATTTGAGAAACAGGGACGGGGCACGGGCCGGACGGATGAAATCAGGAATTCCTCAGCATTGCTTATGGATTTAAGGATGAGGAAAGCACATGTTAAACTGCCTAAAGCGGTTGAGTAGTCTCTGATACTAGTAGCTTTCTCTTGGACTATTTTTTTTATTTTAGGGACGTCTGTTCGACTAATGGACTGGAACTTGCTCCAGAAATTCCCTAGTCCCAGTTCACTCCAAATATTTTTGAGGGACTCTGTCCACATCCTGAAAGCCCTCCCTGAGGTGGTGCAATTCATGAGTACTCCAGATACGAATCTAGAACAATAGTGGTCTTAACACTGCCAGAACTGATATTTCGGGGATCCCCAGATTCAAGTGTTGTGGTGCTAGTGACGTGCCCTGGCCTAAACCCAAAAGGCCTCTAATAAAATTGTTATTTGCTGTACTCAAGGCACTAATGGTGCATTGGCCCCATAGTTCCGCTCCATACAGCGCAGCCTCCCTGGGCTGGGCCTTGTACATTTCAATTGCTGGGCATACAGGAAACCATTCTGCTTTTTTTGGCAAACGTACGGATGGCTCCAGCATGATGCTTCATAACTAGAGTGCTCTTTGTGATCTGTGGGTCTCAGGATCCAGTATCATGTATGCCCAGATAATTGAACACCTGTACTCTTTCCATAGTTTCAGGTCCCACCTTAATAACCCCTCTAGCCATTGGCTTATTTGGACTTGTGAGTATTGATTTCAAAGCCAAAATCTTTGCAAAACCGTTTGAAGCTTTGAAGGCCCCTCCTGGTCTTAAACAGCAACAATACGTCATCCGCAAAGAGTAGTGCCTGAATTTCTTCCCCTGCCAAGCTAGGTGAATCATTGACGCCATTCATTAGTTAGGTGATATAGTTGTTAATATAAATGAGGAAGAAGGTGTAGTGAATCCTAGTTTGTTTTACCGGGAACACATGGGGTTAGCTTAGCATTTGGCTTGCAGACTCGTGCCCCCGTCACCTAGTGACTTTTATCGTACTTATCTTGCTCTGTTTTAGCCCCTTTATTTAATTAAATCTTTTATGATGGCTGCCTTGTTTTTAGTTAGGCCCATGGTTTAGATTGCGTTATCAGTGCTACCGCACTAAGGCGTCAATATCAAGCGACAAAGATAAACAAACTGTAGGTGTTAACATTAGGTACTTTCCCTCTTCACGCTTTCAAGGGAATTGTTTATATAAATTACCGTTCCAAGCATGTCTTGTTATCTATTGTTTGGGAACAGACTAACGTCAGGGGTCCAAGCAGATCTGTATAAATACCCCTCAATTAAATAGATAATCAGAGGGATTCCGACCAGATGCCATCGCTGCTATCGATACTGCACATTGCCTTGACGCTGAGCCAGTCTTTGTGTCCCTACGGAGTTTGAGCTAGAGACCGCATTCCAAGGTAACAAGGGTTTGGGGTCTCTTCTCATGGACATGGCATTGGCAGATTAGGTCTATCACACCTAGCTGTCTTCTAAATTAGAGATTACGTACATGACATTAGGGTATTAGGACATATTTCACATTTCTTGTCATTTCATGATATTGCAAGATGGTGGGGATCTTTGTATTTATGACTCGTCTTTACCATTCTGTATCTTGCACTGTTCATTATCCTAATCATTGCAGTCCATGCAGTTCTGTTGCAATAAAACCTATTGAAAACCTTGCTGCATCTTCTTTATTGCCTGTGTTTGATTGAGACATGTTGTTCATGTGAGAAAGGGGTAATCTCCGTTTAACTACGACACTCCCTGAGATGTCACACTCTTGAGTCCAAGCGTAAAGGCTGCCACAAATCACCTTTTACTGTTTGGGTTTTTGGTGAGGTGCTGCTTGTGAACTGGGAGGGTTGGGAAGACAGTTGTGATTAGTTGTAGGATTGGCACAGTAGCCTACAAACATAAGTACTGTCATCCTTAAACCAGCAGTCTTGCCTTGAGCAAGAGTCCAACTACGACATGGCGCCACCAAAGATGGTGTTTAGGCACTAATTTACGGATACCTCAACTATTACTGTCTCACCTACTTCAGGTACCCTAAGTACCATTATACAGAGACATCTGTGCTCTTGGGGAAGATCCTTCTCAGCTAAACAGGGACCACCTAATCAGGCTGTAGGTTGTTTGAGCTTGAACTCTTAAAAAGGACCTTGCTCCCCATTTGGTGTTCCATCTCTTTTACCCATTTTTCAACATGGTTAACGCCAAAGAGATTCCTGAGAATGCTAGACAAGCACTAACTCTACACCTAGAAGTGCATGGCTTAAGGGAAGAGGGCGGGGATGTTACATTTAGTAGCTAGTGAAGCTTACCAAACAAAAACACTTTATTCCTGGGTTCACTTTCCTAAGGAAGACAGCACTACATTCACATTCCACACATACAGAATTGCAAACGTACCAATACGGTACCAAGCATACCAGTATCAGGAAATACCGCTCACTTATCAGGAGCATCAGAACTGATTTGAAGGCACCCTATCACATGTAGTACAACCCGTGAGATTAGGTCCCTTAGTTAATGAAGGACCAACTTGGCCTATGTTTGCCACACCCACACCTCACCTAGGTATACAAAACATGCAGGCAGCAGACCATCGAAATATATATCTTGAACTAGTAACACTCTACAGATTACTTGTTTATTCGTAATGCAAACTTTGAACACTACACCAGCACGTCCAGCACCTACTGGATATCAATTGGCTACTGGGATTAATCCACAAACACTACATACTATCATGGGTAAGGTACGCACGGAAAAGGAGAAAATACCATTTTGGATAGCCAGAAAACAGATCAGCTGGAAGCTGTGTTTCCATATATGGGACCACAGGAGAAACATAGAATTCTCACAATGTGCTTGCCCTTCGGGATGGTTCCCTCGGTAGATGAATGTACTACCTGGGGCACAGTCTTCGCTGCAATTTATACTACCACACATGGTACCCCAACACTTGCCATTTTACCTGAAGTGTTAAAACAAATACAGAATGAGCACAGGACTGCACCAGCCCTGGATTTGTGGATGAAATTAATGCGTAACTTAGACGCAGTCTCCTCAATAATACTCAGTAATATCAATGGGGAAGCGGTAGCACTGGCTATATGCCAGCATCTCCGAGAGATTCCACATTTGGACCGGGAGAAGGAGCTACCGAAAATTATTTCCGATACCTATACCAGTACTTGACGGGATAGTTTGGGAGCCAAGCTGAAGAAGCTTGAATTGCACAGTACCACCCCTAAGGAAGGTACTAAAGCACAGGAGGGTTCTAAGAAGCGCTGGGATAAACAAAAGCAATTTAAAGATGGACGAAATCAGAGAGCTGATTCTCCACACCCGGAGAACCCCCGAAAGGAGATATACTCTCAGAAATAGAGAAAATGTAAAAGCTCCTCACAGATATACTGATTCATGCCCCTTTCATTCCATTCAGGATGCACCAGATAGACAAGAGAGGGGGCCACCCTGATCAACATCCTGAATACGTGAAACAGAAGAAAGATTCACCACAGTCTTTAGACAAAAAAGAAGAAAAGTCCCCACAGCAAAGCCACAGTTTAAAAAGAAAAAGGTGGCAGCACAGTCAATTAAAAATGCCAGTACACTTGAGAACATTGCTGAAGAACAAGACGTGGGCAGTGACAATGTTAGACAGTGCAGCAGATGTTGGCAGAGTCTGAAAGATCAACTGGATGCGACAGCAACCAGCGATCTCATTGCGGTTAAGACTACGGACGGCCACGTTCTCCCACTATACAGAGTTTATGATTTAAATATCCAAATTGAGGGAGATGTAGAGTGCACCATTGGAGTGATATTTTGGGATGAACTTAGTTGTGATATTCAGCTGGCCAAAAGGGACTTGCCACCTGAGCACATCCGTCAGCTCCCACATGGGGAAAAAGTAATTTTGCCTTCTTTCTCTGATCTTGTTCCAGAAGCAGTAAAAGTAGCCTACGCTGTCAATTGGGCTATAGAGCGGGCACCTGCATTGTACCGCAATCATGTAGGTTGGGACGGGGATTCTCCTTGCCATGTAATACCTATCAGGTCTACACCACAACCTCAGCCACAATATCCTGTTAAACATGAAGCAAAAGCTCCAGTGAGGGAGATCCTCACTCAGCTCGAATACCAGGGAGTAATTTAGTACTGTGTCTCTGCAATGAATAACCCGTTATTCCCCGTTGCAAAACCCGACCATGCTTATAGAATAGTCTTAGATTACAGACACTTAAACAGTCATACACGTACATACGCTGTACAAAATTCACATAGCACAGCACTATTTAACAACATAGAGCGCAAAATAAAAACAGCATTGGATATTTCCAACAGGTTTTTCTGCCAGAACTTAGCACATGAAAGTAGGGACGTGAGAGCATTCTCATTTGGCTCACAGAAATGCTTCTGCCGTTTGCCCCGAGTCTATAAGAACAGCCCAGGGCTGTTCTCAGCCCGAGTAACATCAATATTGCATGATATTGATCCCAAGGCGTTGTCTTATGTGGATGATATTTATCTCATAGATTACGACCTCAACATTCATCTTGCCAGGGTCGATCGGATCGTTTTAGGATACAAATTCAATTTTAGAAAAACTAAAATAGCCTTTCTCAGCATATTGTTCCTGGGATACAAGCTATCAAACGAGGGGGAGAGCCTGTCCCCACACTTTCTAGAGAAATGTGCACAACTTCACCCATCTAACACTCTCAAGAAACTACAGTCTCTACTTGTTTTCTTTAATTTTGGCAGAACTTACATTCCGGACTATGCACAATGTATCAAGCCACTTAATACATCCTGATTTTTCCAGCAGACACTGGACAGTTGGACACAAATGCCTCCTTAGGGAATTGCAACAGGACATACTACAAGCAAAACATTAGCACACATGTGACAACAAAACAAATTTGGTCATCAGAATAATTGCTGGTGTTGTTGGGTTTACTTATGTCACCTTTAACGAGGGTGGCACAGTGCCCATAGCATATAAATCACATTTATACTCAAATGCAGAACAATGTTTTGCACCCACAGAAAAAATTCTAATTGCAGTTCAGATGGCTGTCATTAAGGAGAGGCCACGTGCCCAAGGGAAACGCATCAGTGTTGTTACCCCGGTGCCAGCCTTAGAGGCTGTCAACAAAGCAAGCATTCCTAATGATAAAACATTACATCCACGCTCGATTCAGTGGGCAACCTCCCTTACTGCCATCGATGTTGACTACATCTTTGATCCAAAACTTCAGACACAAGAATTTCTCCAATACGAACAGGAGTACTCTGCTCCTCTAGATATCTTGCCTCTTGACAGATACCACACTGTCATTTACACTGATGGTTCAGCACAACCAGCTGTAGTTACCAAACATCAATATTCAGCCGCTTGAGTGGAGTGATGAAGGATGGAATTTTCCACCCTCACAATACCTACACACAGACCCTAGGGGACTGCACAGCCCTAATTTTTGCGCTAGAACACACAGAGCCAGGATTGCTGACTTTAATTGTCTGTGACTCATACTACTGCATCCTGTCCTACAATGATTACCTTAATCATTGGTGACTGAATGGGTTTAGAGACTCTGAAGGGAACACCATAAAACACAAAACATTGTGGGGGAGAGTGGCTGATCTTAAGGATAAGCTACCGTGTGTCCATGTAGTACATACATTGGGCCACCAACTTGTAGGAGGATACGTTATTGGAAACACTTTGGCTAATGAAGTGGCCAAATCTGCAGCAACTACGGATTCTGTGGCCGCAGTGACTCATTCACAGATGAGATTGGATAATGAAATTATGACAGCCATGGAAGCTTCGGCTGAAGGCAAGCTTCTTCCAAAAAGATACCCTACAAAATATTCTTACCACATCAGTGCACAGAATGTTGCTTTTGCAACACTTCCTGGGGTTGGAGATCGAGCGATCCCCAATGAAGATCAGAGATTAGATCTAATAAAAGCAGCACATGAGGTTCTCGCTTCTGCTCATGCTAGTATCTCAACCAAAGTAACACTCTTACAGAAATGCTTCTGGTGGCCAGGTCTATAGACACAGACATAAAAATACATCCTTTGTTATGACATCTGCCAGCATATAAAGGACTCCAACATTAAACGCCCACTGCAGACATCCCTCTTAGTGTCCAGCAGGCCACTACAATGTGTGTACCTGGACCACTGCAGTCCCCTTCAACTAGATGGGGCATACAAATACATCTTAGTCGCTGTAGATTCTTGTTCTACATTCCTGTGGGTATGGCCTCAGCGGTCAGCTGACACTCAAACTGTTATAAAAGACTTTCTGATCTTTATCGGTACATATGCAGTTGCAGCATTCCATTCGGACCAGGGCCCTGCGTTTGCCTCTAAGGCATTCAGGGACACCATGGGGACAATGGGTGTTGAACTCCATTACTCCTCACCATACAATCCCAAGGGAAATTCGGTTGTGGAGAGGCGGAACCGTGATCTAAAGCAGTCCTTAACAGAAAGAGTATTAGGTTCTGGCCGTAGTTGGCTCCATCTCCTATATGGGGTCCAGAGAGCACTGAATAATCTGCCAAGATGGTCCTTGGGGGGGACGCACTCCCTATGAGGCTCTCTTTGGGATACCTATGTATGTCCCAGATCTTGATGGCCCTAGTTTGGTGGCAGCAGACACACCTTTCAACATAAATGAACGTCTCACTGTTTTACAAGAGCTTCAGCAATTTCATGATGATAAATCATCCGCCAGTGCTGCCACCTTGGGAATAAGGGATTTACTAACAACTTCCACTGGCTGGATTCCTAAAGTCAGGGATCTGGTTCGTGAGAAGATCGCTCTGAAGAAGGAATTCGGTCCATCCTACAGAGCACCGGTCCCAGTCCTGGGAGTTCAAGGTACTAGACTGTCATCCTAGCACCGATGCCTGGTTCCAAAGGAAACAGATAAATTTCCATTGATGACGTGAAAGTTCACCATGTGGCCGATCCTGCACAGTAAATCCAGAGGTCCCTTCGGTAGTTCCCAGTCCCCTCTCACTTCCCAACAGGACATACCTCTTCAAAGTAGCAATAACAATACTACTTCGGACTACTCAACAATGTCCAACAACGCTACAAATACCTCCTCAACCGTGGGGAGGGCGGAAAATGAGCTCTTGCTGATTCCAGTTACCACTTCAACGACAGCACCTGTCCAAGATTTGGCTGTTTTCTACACCAACACTACACAGACTGATGACACCATCTAATATGAGCCTCCTCACAAAGTGGATCCATCCACTAGTGATGCACCTACTCCTGCATTTGCAGAGACTGTCTCTGGTTATTTTTATCGACATTGATGACTTTTCTTCAGGCTCATCCACTCCAGTAATGAAAAATGTTTCAAAGACACGTAAGCTGTACCAATGGCTTGAAAATAACTATTTAATTCACCCATGAAATATTTATGGTTCTGCTTGACATGTTTTGCATTGTTTCTATTGATTGGTTTCATGACTGTTTTCTCTTTACTTATAAATGGTCATTACCTTCCTGAACACTCCTCAGTTGAGCATGTGGATAAAGTCTTAACTCCATATCATTCCTCACATAAGGTCTGAAGAGACTTGTCCCTTTTGAACATTTCAGCTGTACCAATTACTGATGGGTTTGTGTGGGACAACGTTCCATTTGATATATACGGGCCTACTGAAGTCATTCAGATTCCATATGTATTCAAAATTTCTATGACAGATGTAATTACACCTGGTGTTGTATCTGATGATTGGGATGTCTAGACAGTTGATTCTATGTTAACTGAAATGAAGGACTATTCAGTATTTGAAAGTGATGATGTGTATAGACATACAATTAATTATAGGGAAATGTTCTGTTACAATAATTGGGGATATTGCTACCTGACACAGACCAGTACTTAAATACACACAGTGGGAACACTGCTCAACACCACCTGTGGGGAGCCCAAAATGTTATTCAGATAAATGTACTTATTTTTCTGGGCATGACACAAAACATCCAGAATCCTATTTTTTCAAACTACCTCCTTCACAAATTAGGAACATTTTGCTAACTAATACAAAGCTGATTTTTTCAGATTCCTTTGTTTCCCATCTTGCAGTTGAAGGTTACAAATACTGGAAGAACACTATTGATTTAAAGAGTGTATGGGGAGCACAAGTTTGGCAGATACAGGGTAGAGAAGCTTTATTTAGAGCATGCCTGATTCCTGTGCAAATGATCTTTTTAAATTGCACCATTCGACAGAAATCCTGACTGGTGTTAGCAAAGATGAAAGAAATAAACACCCCCAGTATCCCTACACCGGCAGAGTTCAATGATTGGAAATTCTTCCTGAATGTCACCAAGGAAGAGCTAGATGCAATGGTTCAAGCTGGTACCTATAACTCTTCACTTTCCAGTCCCGGCGGGTGGTTGATTTGGCTAATAGACACCAATGGATGTGAGGCACGTCTTTTGAATTCCTCAGGGGGTTTCAAGATTAGCCGGCCAGACCCTCACTTTGTCTTGAGTCAACACACAGGTATAGTTACAACATACAGTGTGGGTACACTGTGCCAACAATAGGTACAGTCTAATATGTTAGACGCAGTTAAAGAACATCTTAACACTCTTTCTGCCGATATAGACTTGCAGGACTTTTTGCTAGGTCCTAGAAAGCCATGCTCTAAAAGATTCATCTATGCTATGTATAATGAGATCTGGAAGCTTTCTGAGATAGAGGCTGCTGCGTGTTTAAGGCTAATAGACAAGGAAGACTTAGAAAAGGCTTTAGCTGTTGTTGATAATGGCATAAACTCTCTGTCCAACAGGATTTATTCCTAACAAACATAGGCCCTCATTACAACCTTGGCGGTAAATGCAGCCTACCGCCGTGCTGATGGCTGCCAACATACCGTGACCGCAGCGGTATACCGCTACTAGTATTATGACCCACACAGACAAATCGGCTACTATATAGACACACACACAAGTCCGCCAGACCAAGGGCCAGTGGTAAAATGGTGGTACCAAAACCCACACCGTTTCACCAACAGGAATACACCCACAGTATCAGGACCCACGAATCACCACAGTGGTCTTTCAACCGTAGTAAACCATTGGCGGTACACATTGCTGCGCTCAAAATACACACACACTTACAAAACTATACCACATTAGACAATTCAAAATACACACACCTGATACACATACACACACCTCATCCACACACCCACACCACTATAAAACACACACCCACATTACCCACAACCTTTTCAATGAAAAACAAAATTGCAAACAGAGAGAGAGAGACAAGCAAGGAGCACCCACTCAATCTGAGCCACAGAACACCATCACCGACACACCATCCACGCACCTCACGGTACACACCTTAACACATCACCCTACACATCCACACACATACCACTCACACCACTTCCATGGCACCCCGAAGACACCTCAGGTTTTCAGAGGAGGAGCTAAGGGTCATGGTGGAGAAAATCATCCTGGTAGAGCTATAGCTATTCGGATCACAGGTGCAGCAGATGTCCATTGCAAGAAAGATGGCGCTATGGCGGAGGATCGTGGACAGGGTCAATGCCGTGGGACAGCACCCAAGAACAAAGGATGACATCAGGAAGAGGTGGAATGACCTACGTGGGAAGGTGCATTCCGTGGTAGCAAGACACCAGGTAGCTGTACAGAGGACTGGCGGTGGACCCCTACCTCCTCCCCACAACTAACAACATGGGAGGAGCAAGTCTTGGCAATCATGCATCCTGAGGGCCTTGCAGGAGTAGCAGGAGGACTGGACTCTGGTAAGTTAAATCTTTATGTCAAGGAGACCAGATCCTCGGGGCTTGCGCATGTTCCCAACATGTCCACCTCTTGGCAGCTCCAAACTCCACTAGTTATATAGCACAGAGTTAAAGCATGGCCAAGTGGGGGAATGGGTTTAAGGTTGGGAACAGCAGGGAAGGAGACCTGTGGAAGCAAGAGTTAAACAACACAATTGCAAGACTAATCACAATGACTTTCAATACGTTTTGTTTCAAATTAACACTTATGCTGATAACATGAATGGCCTAAGGCTTCACTATAACTAGGCCTCAAGAATCTAGGTACCTGGAAATCAAGAAAGGTTATACAAGGTTTTCTCATGAACATTCCAGAATTAACATATCATATTTTGAACAGTAAACTCTCTCCAAAATACTTCTTAGAATATTCTCTGCATTGTAGCAAGAATCAAAGAGCACATGTTTTTTTTCTCTGCATGAATGAACTGTACAAGTACCATGAATAACACTGCTACGTCACTCTCTGATTAAGAGTTTCAAGACTCAAATGCTCAGGGAATATTATGCACCTTAATCAAACTGCACATCTAGGTTTCAATGTCTAGAAAAGATCGCGCACTCCGCCGATCTGTATTTCAAAAGTTAAACACCAGGAATGAATTGCGCACTCTGTTGCCGATTCGAACATCTAGATTCACATGCAATGAAACGATTGCGCACATTGCCGATCTATGATTCAAGAGTTAAATGCCGGGAATGAATCGCGCACACTGTTGCCGATTCGGAATTCCCGATACAAATGCCATGAAATGATCGCTCATACTGCCGATCTGAATGCCAAGAAGTAGATGCCAGGAATAAATCGTGCACACTGTTGCCGATTCGGAATTCACAATACAAATGCCAAGAAATGATCGCGCACACTGCTGATCTGAATGCCAAGAAGTAAATGCCTGGAATATTTCGCGCACACTGTTGCCGATTCGGAATTCACAATACAAATTCCATGAAATTATTGTGCACACTGCCGATCTGAATGCCAAGAAGTAAATGCCAGGAATGAATCGCACACACTGTTGCTGATTCGGAATTCATGATACAAATGCCATGAAATGATCACGCACACTGCCGATCTGAATGCCAAGAAGTAAATGCCTGGAATGAATCACGCACACTGTTGCCGATTCGGAATTCATGATACAAATGCCAAGAAAACAATCGCACAAGCGTTTCAAGTTTAGACCCAAAACTCGAGTGTCACTGGAAAACGGAGTCGGGGGCCTAACCCGACCTCCGCCATACCGCCCTACTTGAAGATCACCAAATAAACGAGGGCAGGCCTGGAAATGACTGGAAAGGCCTCCAGGACAGGAGCTCTGGACCGGGACCTCTGAATAGTGAGCACGTGGAGCTGGGCTGGCTCCCTTATATAGAGCCAAGCCCCGCCCACGAGCCATACCCAACCATGCTGCAAGAAAGGCTACTAGAAAGTCTTAGAATAAAGGACCACACCCTGTAGTCCTGCAAACAAGCCTTGCAAATGAACAATGAATCACAAACAGCATTAATGACTTTTCAGGGTAAAATCTCTGCAATGCAAAAGGTTAACATACTGCATAGAAACATAATGCATGAAATATACCTTTGCATAAGGACTGGGTTTTTGCATTTACGTTGCCCATAGAGCGCGCACTGTCTTGATGTTGACACTTTACTACTATATCCCCCACACTACCCGCACGCCATCACAAACAACAACCCCTACCCTCACCCCCATCACTCCCCCACCTCACATATACCCCACTATCACAACCCACCCATCCCAATACCAAGCTCTGCATGCAACACCAATGCATGGACACCCACCACAGGCCTGCATGGACACCCATCACTAAATCATGCCCATTAGAGAGAATCACCTAGCCTCAAAATCACCACGCACACAAGGCAAAGCTGACAGAGCTATCACAACCATACAGGGAAACACACCCATGCACAAGAAGGCACACGCAGATACAATAACACTGCATTTTCATCCCCACAGGATCCCCACTCAACGTCACCGGAGAGGAGGTGCCACCAACATCCAGTCCCCCACAGAAGAGGCCCACAGTGATGACAGCAGCTCTGCATGCCTGGATCATGATGACCAACCTGGCCCATCAGGGACCTCATGACAGTCAGTTAACCTGCCACAGTCCCATACCACCACAGAGCCTCCCCCTCAGGAAACACCACCACAGCACCCACCCAGCGGGCCCATACCTCTGTCCCCAGGACACATCAATCAGCAGTGTGTCCACCTCTACAGGGACCCCAGGCAACCACACAAACCCAAGAAAATCAGGGACCTGGGGTCAGTGGAGGTGGGCGCACGGATTAGGGGACAGAGGCAGAGGACAACAGGGAAACTGGGAGGACTGCTGTGCGACAGGGGAAGGACAGGCCCAGGGAACCCACTCTCCACAAGGCACTCAGCAACATCCTGGGAGCATACCACCTGTCCCCGGAGACCATGGGTCAGATACTGGCCAAGTTGCAGGAGATCCAGCGGCTGCCGGAGGGACAGTACCTGGGGATCAGGGAGGCCCTCAAAGACATCCACACCATCCTGGTCACCATTGCAGGGGTGCTGCCAGACATGGCCAACACCATGAGGGAGGCAGTGGCACCACAACGGGCCCCTGACACCAGCCACACCGATAAACAGCCCTCCACCTCCGCTGGCGCTAGTGGACATGAGGCGCCGCCACTGGAACAACAGGCCACCAGCACCCCACCCCCTGCAGAAGGAGAACCACCCCGCAAACAGTCCCTGCGATCCAGGCAGAAGCCAGAGAACATTGGCAAGACCCCCACCAGGAAATAAGACTCTCCTGATTGTCACCCTTCTGTCCCACTCTGTCACCCTGTCCACCTTGAACTGCCATTGCTCCCCTTCCTATGCCCCATTGGACAATGCACCTGTGATACCAAGAGACTGGACTCTACCCTGGACTTTCCTCCACCATCAGCCCAGCCCATTGCACATTCCCCTCTACTTATTAGCACTTAAATAAACACCCTTGGAACAAATACAATTCTGGGGTCTGTCAATTGATTTAAATGGGTATTAGTATAACATTCTGAAAACATTTCAAATCTTATGTACACTAATTTATACATTGGTATGACCTGTAGTGGGCTTCAGTAAACACACCAGGAGCCAGGGTGGGGCACAGAGATCTGAAAATAGAGATGCCAAAGGGTACAGTAAGTGTTCATAGACATAGGGAAATCATGCTGCCATTTACAATGTCCAACAGAAAACTGAAAAGAAAAGTGAAGTTACTATGTCTTACCTGTGTGTCACTGGAAGTACTGCTGTATGATATTACTTCTGTTGTCCACATCTTCTTCCTCTGCCTCCTCTTCCTCACTGTCCACAAGCTCCACCGCTGCCACAAGACCATCTCCAGGCTCATATTCCTGCAGAAAAGGCACCTGGTGTCTCAAGGCCAGGTTGTGCAACATGCAACGATGATCTGGCACAACTTCTTTGGTGAGTAGTACAGGGATCCACCTGTCAGATGGAGGCACCGGAACCTGGCCTTCAGGAGTCCGAAGGTTCTCTCAATAATCCTCCTTGTTCACCCATGTGCCTCATTGTAACGTTCCTCTGCCCTTGTCCTGGGATTCCTCACTGGGGTCAGTAGCCATGAGAGGTTGGGGTAACCAGAGTCACCTGCAAATATTGAGGGACAACTGTTAGACACACACTAACCCTTAGGGACAACCCCATACCGAGACACCAGCATATACTGGGTGGGGACCTTGGACTCACCTATTAGCCACACCCGTTGCCTCTGGAGTTGAGCAATCACATATGGGATGCTGCTATTCCTCAAGATAAAGACATCATGCACAGAGCCAGGATACTTGGCATTCACATGGGAGATGAACTGGTCATCCAAACACACCATCTGCACATTCATAGAGTGATAGCTTTTTCTATTCCTGAATACCTGTTCATTTCTCCGAGGGGGGACAAATGCTACATGTGTACCATCAATGGCACCAATGATGTTGGGGATATGTCCCAGGGCATAAAAGTCAGCTTTCACTGTGGCCAAATCCTCCACCTGGGAGAGTACGATGTAGCTGCTCATGTGTTTCAGCAGGGCAGACAACACTCTAGTCAACACATTGGAGAACATTGGCTGAGATATCCCTGATGCCATGGCCACTGTTGTTTGGAAGCAACTACTTGCCAGGAAATGGAGCACTGACAGGTCCTGCACTGGAGGGGGGGGTGATACCTGTGGGCTGGCGGATAGCTGACATCAGGTCTGGCTCCAATTGGGCACACAGTTCTTGGATTGTGGCCCGATTAAGTCTGTATGTTAGGATAATGTATCTGTCCTCCATGGTCGCAAGGTCCACCAGGGTTCTGTACACTGGAGGATGTCTCCATCTCATGTTCATCCTCAGCTGTTGAAGCCTAGGGGAGGAAAACGGGAAGCAGAGGGTCATATTCACACATCAATTGCAGTAATGATGCATCACTTCATTTACAGAACCAGTATGTGAATCCGAGAGTCAGTTGATGTGCCAATGTCTGCTGTGACGCACTTAGGTGCCATCACCTGTGCCCTCCTGAAATGGTGGCTGCCTGACTTGTGAGGAAAGACAAGTGGAAATGAGGTAATTCTGCTGGCGTTTTGCACAGTTGCGGTAGGCGGTCAATGACCGCAGCGCAACTTCGCATTGGTTATCATTGGGCCCTATACGTTCCAGGAGCCAATGTCGATGTACGCCGGCAGTGACGGTACGCACCGCCGCGTACGTGACTACCATTTTCTTTCTGTTCACTCACTTGCTACCTGACCTTCAACAGGAGAGGACCTACACTGCAAGTGCTGCTGTGACCTGTGTCTGGAAGCGACAATGGCTCATGTGTCTGGGGAAAGGGCCCCTGCCTTCACTGCGGAGGAGTTGGAGAAACTGGTGGATGGGGTCCTACCCCAGTACCGATTACTTTATGGTACTCCCGACCAACAGGTGAGTACACTGTGAGCACGATGCATGGGGCATGAATGCATGGAGTGCTGTGTGTGTAGGCCTCGTATAAGGGGGGTGGCTGAGGGGTCCTGGGCAGAGTGCTGCATGTATGGTGGTCAATGTATGTGCGTTAGTGGATGGGAGGGATATGGTGGGCCATGAGTGTGACGGTCCGGACGGTATTACTAATCCCTTTTCTGCTGTATTTTTCCTGCAGGTCAGCACTCATCAGAAAAAGGGTATTTGGCGTGCCATTGCCAAGGAGGTGCGGACCCTGGGGGTCTTTGACAGGTGGAGCACCCACTGCCGTAAACGATGGGAGGACCTGCGCCGTTGGGCAAGAAAGACGGCGGAGGCCCCGCTGGGTCTGGCCTCCCAACGAGGAAGGGGTGCCCGTCATACCCTGACCCCCATGATGATCCGCATCCTGGTGGTGGAAGATCCGGAGTTGGATGGGTGCTTGAGGGCATCACAGCAGCCACAAGGGAATGGGTACAAATTCTGATTCATGAGTTGGCACGCGTTAAGGTTTTACCTGGGTAGGGGATGTGGACTGTGGTTGCCCCTAGGCCACGGCGAACATGGCAGGATAGGTCCCTTGTTGGGCAGGCTCTGAAGCACTCCAAACCCAATGGTGTTAGTTGGCATCTACTACTGGGCAGGGTCCTGTGGGTTTCAGGTGTGCAGCTGATGGCATTATGCCATGTCCCCCATGGGCTGGTGACTAGCATTGAAACTGGTAGTGCATGGCCTAGTGCATAGGGTCACTCCCTGTGTGTTGTGTACGCCAACGGTAGTGTTGTTGCTGGCATTGACCAAGTGTATCCTCTGTTTCTCTCCCCCCCTTTTTGTTTTGTCATCCTGTCCTTGTGTGCATTAGCATAATCTGGCGGAGGATCAGAGGCAACGGCGACGGAGGGAGCTGCATCCCTCATGGGCCTGGAGGCCAAATCCATCGAGGGTGAGGGCACCAGTGGGATGGAGGGTGAAGGGAGCTCCATGACGGGGACGGGAGGGGATACCAGTGACAGCGATTCCTCCTCCGATGGAAGCTCCCTGGTGGTGGCAGACACCTCTGTGCCCACCCCAACAACAGGTACAGCCGCCATCCCCCCTACCAGCACCACCCTCCCAGCAGCCCCTCAGCGTGTTTCCCGTACCCGCTCACCCAGGAGGGTGGGAATCTCCTTCGCCCCAGGCACCTCAGGCCCTGCCCCAGTCAGCCCTGCTGCCCTCATTGAGGAGGCTATTGACCTCCTGAGATCACTAACTGTTGGGCAGTCAACCATTCTGACTGCCATCCAGGGTGTCGAGAGGCATTTGCAACAAACAAATGCATACCTGGGGGGAATCCAATCTGGCGTGGCGGCCCAACAGAGAGCATTTTAGGCTCTGGCCTCCGCACTGATGGCAACCATTGTCCCTGTTTCTAGCCTCCCCCCTCCAACTTCCTCTATCCAGTCCCAATCCCCTCAACCCCAGCCTATCCCAAGCACACCTTCAGATCAGCAGTCACCCAAATCAACACACAAAAGTGGCTCATGCAAACACAAGCACCACACTTCATCTCACAGGCCCTCACACAAGCACCATCCCCATACAGACACACCAACATCCACTGCCTCCACTGTGTCCCCCTCCTCATCGTCCACCTCCCTCCCATTAGCGTCTCCACTCACACCTCCATGCACTACATCCTCATCCACTACCTCCATCACCAGCACGCCCATCACTACACACCCATCACTGGCAGTCACCACCCCCACACCCATGCACATGTCCCCTGTGTCCTCTCCCTGTGTCTGTGACCCCTCCTCCCAAAGTATACAACCGCAAGCAAACACCCACCCAACAGCCATCCACCTCCCAACAGCATCCATCTCATGCACCTGCACCCAAACAGAGCAGACTGACACCTCCTACAACCACTCCCTCTTCCTCCACTCCCAAATCTTCACCCTCTTCCCACCCCAGTGTCCCTGAGAAGAATTTCCTAGCAAATATTGACCTGTTTCCTACCCCTTCCCCCCGTCCTTCCCCTCGGGCCAGGGTGGCCAAGACTCAGCCCAGCACCTCAGCCACCAAGTCCACGTCCGCTGTGGTTACTGCAGCTGTCAGAGGCTCAAAGGGGGTACCCATCAGACCAGCCAATGTGTCACCAACCCCTGTCAAGGCAAAGAACATTCCGCCACCTGGCAAGGTGAAGAATGGAACAGCATCCAGTAAGGGGAAGGAGCCACAACCACCCAGCAAGGCCACTTCAAACCACTGGCAGCACCGGCACCTCCACCGTGGCCAGCACCACCACCTGCACCGCCACAAGCACTGCCACCTGCTCTGCTGAAAGTGGCACCACTGCCAGCAGAAGCAGCCCCAGTGGGCAGCCGTCCGGGGGCTGCAGGGGAAGTGCTGGAGCCTCCCACCACTACTGGCAGCACCCCCACCAACACCGCCACTACCACCACTGTGCAGCCGGCGGGTAGACTGTAGCCCTGCCTCCATGGACTATCATGCATCCTGACCACTGCAAATCTCGTGTGTCTGACACCCAGGTGAGGGACTGTGACCTGGCACCCCCCACGTGCTGCATCACTGGGCACAAAGCCCCCTTCAGAACCAGTGGAGAAAGGCTTCCACTCACTGCATCATTCCAAGGATGAAGCACACTGGGCACAATGCCCCCTCCAGAACCAGTGGAGAAAGGCATCCACTCACTGCATCCTTGCCAGGATGAAGCACACTGAGCACAATGCCCCCTCCAAAACCAGTGGAGAAAGGCATCCACTCACCGCATCCTTCCCAGGATGAAGCACACTGGGTACAATGCCCCCTCCAGAACCAGTGGAAAAAGGCATCCACTCACCGCATCCTTCTCAGGATGAAGCACACTGGGCACAATGCTCCCTCCAGAACCAGTGAAGAAAGGCATCCACTTGAGAGACTGTGGCCTTGCACTCCCCAGGACCAAGCAGTGGGCATACTACCCACTTGAGAGACTGTGGCCTTGCACTCCCCAGGACCAAACAGTGGGCAAACCACCCACTTGAGAGACTGTGGCCTTGCACTCCCCAGGACCAAGCAGTGGGCACACCACCCACTAGAGATACTTGAGAGACTGTGGCTTTGCACTCCCTAGGACCAAGCAGTGGGCAAACCACCCACTTGAGAGACTGTGGCCTTGCACTCCCCAGGACCAAGCAGTGGGCATGGAGCCCCCTCCAGGAGCAGTGGCGTTGTACCATCTTCCAGCTGAGGTGCCCTCCCCTCCCCATCCCCCTGAGGTGCCTGTGTGTTTTTGACCTGATGACCCTGCAGTGTTCTCTCCGTTTTGAGGCACGAGTCGAGTGTGAGCTTGGCCTATGTGTTATGGCCCAGTGGGTCACGGACTATTTTTGTGTGGACATTGTTCATCATTTTGTACATATTATATATATTGTACATACTGTTTATTTATTAATTAACGTATTTCTCTTGAATTCTAATATAACACTAATTTGACTTAATTCCTTTTGTCATTGTGTTCTTCCAGAGGGTTAAGGGGTGTATATGTAATGTTGTTGCATGTGTTTGTGTGTATGGTGTTGGGGTGAGGGTGGGGGTGGGGATGTTGCGTGTTGCGTGTGTGTCACTCTCTTTTTTCTCCCTCCCTCCCCTGTCTACTAGGTGCTGTACTCACCGTGGTCGTCGTCGCCGCCGTTGGTGCTCCTGATATAGGAGAAGATACACCAGCATGGGCAGAACGTGCAGCTAGGGCTCCATGGCATCCTGGTTCTTCGTTGAGTGTCGAGAGGTGAGTGGTTTCCCTTCCAAGAACTGTTTAAGCCGTTCTTTCGATGGTGTTGGTACCGCCCCGGAAAAGCTGGCGGATGGGTGGGATGTAATGGGGTGGGCGGTACATTGTCTTCCGCCTGGCTGTTGGTGGTGACCGTCGCGGTGTTTGTTGCTACCGCTGTGGCGGTCGGAATGTTAAAGTGACTGTATGTGTTGGTGGTTTCCGCTGTGGTCATGATCCCATTTTTTTTACCGCCGGCCTGTTGGCAGTATTATGCCACTTTAACACTGACCGCCAGGGTTGTAATGAGGGCCATAGTGTCGTCTGAAATTGATATTCAGACAGATATGTCCCTTTTATATCATGGGCAAAGTCAGCTGCGTACCATCATGCAGTTAGGTTGGAAATTACAGACTTTGAAAAATGGCCGAGTTCCATGGAAGTACATGAACGGTAGTGAATTATTCACTGCTTTTAATTTATCCAGGGGACAACAGACAATGGCTAAAAGGGAAGCGAGTTTCACCATACTTCACATAGAGAAGTTAGAAAAGTTGCCTTTCACAGTTGCAGAAAGTCCTTCAACAGTATGGCTCCGACATGGCATCATTAATCTGCCCATTTCCACTTTTCAATTTTTTGAAATGCTCAAAACATCTTGCTGTGGGCATGTACGAGCAACTAGGTGATAGCTTTATTAAAGAAGAGTGGTAGTTGCCCTTTGAATACAAATGTCTGAACGGCGAAACAGAGGTCTTTCTCAGCGGAAGCAAATGCAAGACTACTATTAGTCATTCAATGATCTGCAAGCAGATGTCCTTTCACAGCCTTTGCAATGCGGGGTCACAAACTTGGCATGTTTTCTGAAGGGTACTCCCGTCCCTTTGATTCAACCAGCATTTTATGTACATTCGAATAGAAGTTATGTGGTGTTGAGCGACCAAAGCTGTTGTGGTATGCGACCAAGAATTGCCTGCGCAATTTCAGTCTCTAAGGTCAATACGTGTTGTGGATAAGTTTTATTCCCCCCCACACAAGAGATAAAAGTGTCAGAAATGTGGCCTCACATTGATACTGTTAATGTAAATTACGACAAGCTGAGCAGACTAAAGGCGCTACTGTTTCAAAAACAAGTGTGTTGACATCAGTTAGAGAGATTTATGCTCTCCAGATTGCGAGATCATCAGCCGAGATACAATCCCTATTAACCCCTTCACTGCCAGGCCTTTTCGATCGAGCAGCAGAAATGCTGAGAGAGCAATCAAAGGAAAGGAAAGGCCTTTCCTTTCCTTTGATGCCTCGCCCGCCCCACCTCCCGATCGGAAGAGAAATGCTTTTGCATTTCTCTTCCGGGATCGCACTGCAAGCACAGCTTCCAGGGCAATCTGAGGTGACCTTGGATGAGGTCAGCGTGCGATGTGTGTGCTGACATCATCAGACATCACTGGGGGGGGGGAGGGGGGTCAGGAGTGGAAGGGAAAGCGATTCCACTTCCATCCCTGCACTTAGGCTCATGGGGGGAGCGCTAGCACTCCCCGTGGGCCCGGTGCAGGACGAGCTAGTCTCGTCCTCGCACACAACAGCCTTGGCCGAGGGCAAGACCAGCTTGTCCCAGGCGCCATAGGGGTTAAATACCAACTTCCCCAAGCACTTTAGAGAGCTGGTATCCAGAATTTTCAATGCCTCGGGCACAACTGGGATTGTCCGCTTCTTTAAGGCTGTTGGGTCTGGATTTGTGTCTATCTTCCAGACTGTCCTCGTAGTCATTCCGTCGGCCATCCTTTCACTCTTTTCAAGTGTATTTGGTGGCTTTCCTATAATTTTGGCATTGATTGGAGGAATACTGCAGCTATTTCTTCTGATTCGCAGTGGTTGTGTCTTTCCAGCTATGCAAAGCAATGGAACCACTGCCACCAGCTCAACTGTGCCGTGAACACATGGTTCAGGTCTTTGATGCTTTGTTGCTAGAAGAATTGGAGCGTGATTAGTCATTGTTATTCCGACCACTCCTATGGTGTGTGCAACCAGTCTTTCGCTGCATATGGTGCCTCTTCAAACACTTACCTACAGTGTGTCTTGCTGTTACACCAGTGCATCCTGCGGACCAAGCACTGCTGATATCCCCGATGAGGGTTCATTCATGGTTGTGCCTCTTGAGACTAAGGCTGATTCGCAAGGCCACTTTTGAGCCACCCTTGATGGCTCTTTTTGGCACTATAGAGGATGCCACTCCTGCAGGTGGACCTGCACAAGAGACTACTGCACACTACTGCTCTGTGGATCCGTCTGCCTATCCTGTGATCGATCTAACATCTGACGATGTGGCCTCTTTTCTGAGGTCCTTTCCATTCAATGGCTTTGAAGATGCTCTTCAAGGTCATGACTATTGTTAGAAAATTTGATGATTGGCTTATAATACCAAATTCAGTATTTGCATTCCTTGACCTTACTTTGGACTGCTGTGCTTGTCATGGTTGACATTATGTCTCTTTGTATGTTTTTTAGCTACTTTGGGTTTTAACATGTTTTTAAATATGATTTTTACCTAGTTTTATGCTTTTAGTCCAGAGCGCTTTTTAGCATTTGGGTTCATTAACCGTCAGTGACGTCAAGTTATGGCGTCATACTTGTTACGGCAATGGGGAGGTTGTAGTGAATCCTAGTTTGTTTTAATGGGATACAGGAGTTAGCTTACCATTTTTAGTTAGGCCCATGTTTTAGAATGCTTTATCAGTGCCACTGTGCTAAGGTGCCAATGTCAAGCGACAAATATAAACAAACTGTAGGTATTCACATTAGGTACTTTCTCTCTTCACGCTTTTGAGGGAATTGTTTATATAAATTACCGTCCCAAGCATGTCTTATTATCTATTGTTTGGGAACAGACCTACGTCAGGGGTCCAAGTGGATCTGTATAAATACTCCTCACTTAAACAGATAGTCAGAGGGTTTCCGACCAGATGCCATCGCTGCTATCGATGCTACATGTCGCCTCGACGCTGACTCACTCTTCGTGCCCCTACGGAGTCTGAGCTAGAGACCTAATTCCAAGGTAACTAAGGCTGGGGGAAACGCGGTCGCAAACCAATCGCAGTAAGCACCCATTTCAAATCGTGCTAACCCATTCGCAAAAGGGAAGGGGTCAACATGGGATCCCTTCCCCTTTGTGAATGCCATTAAAAACATTTTTCCAGAGCAGGCAGTGGTCAGTTTCATTTTACATTTTTGTAATGCATCTCGTTTTCCTTTAAGGAAAACGGGCTGCATTACAAACAAACAAAAACTGCTTTATTAAAAAAGCAGTCACAGACACGGTGGTCTGCTGTCCGCAGCAGGCCACCATCACTATGAATGCCGCCAATCGCAAGGGGGTCGCAAATTGAGACCCACCTCATTAATATTAATGAGGTGGGCCTTTGCGACCCCCTTGCGAGTCGCAGATGGTGTTAGGGACACCATCCTACATTCTGAATTGCGACTCGCAAATTGCGAGTCGCTCTGACTCGCAAGTTGCAGGTCGCAATTCAGAATCTACCTACATCTGGCCCTAACTCCCTCAGGGGAAGAGCTCACTGTTTCCCATTTCCCATTCCTCCCATTGTTAGTGGCTACATGCTGGGTGTGGCCAAGATTTGCAGTTTGTGGGCACGGAAGAGTCGTTGACTCTTTTAACTTTAATGACAAGGGATTATGGTCGCTCTCCTCGCATTCTACCATAACCATATAATCTAGTTTACTCCAACGCCTTACGTTCAGAAAAATATATTCAATTGTGCAATGGTATGTACCTCGCCTTAATGTTGGTGCAAGTAGTTTGTCTGAATGGGATCGCACATTGCATGCCCGAATACCATGTGTTACGGTAATGTCCACAACCTGGAGTGCAGTTCTACAGCTGTACCTCCTGGCAGGGCAGGCAAGGTCTGGAATACCCCAGGTTAAATTCTCATCTCTAGATAATTCACAAGCCAAATTATTTGGCTCAAATGTGAGATAAAAATTGCCTCCTACAATCTCATGGTGAGTATTTGATTAATCTCCCAGCACTCAGTCCAGTAAGTGCAGCGTTGTGGATTCCACTGTGTAGCTGCTACTCCTGTTACAGACATTGAATAACAGGAGGGTTTGTGAGTTGGGGTGGAAAAAAATGAACACTTGGAAGTCTGGGGAGTCTACATAGAGAGGCGTAAAAACAACGGATATAGTAGAGCGGACTAGGGCTAATAGACCTCCAGAGGGATGCCGAGCACTAGATTTAATTCAGAGATGCTGCAACTTTTATAGCCCTCTCACCCCCATTCACTTTGACTAATGCCCAGGTCTTCTAGAAGAAGCAGATGTCAAAGCCATCAACGAACAAACCCCAGTCAGAATCCTCTGATTCCTGCAATATTCCAATTTAGCAATCTCCACTGTTGAAGAGAAAAGGGAGGATGATGCAGGGAAATCTTGGGAGGGACATTCTATTGTATTAGCAGGCAAGGGAGGGTTATCTGGGAATGGGTTAACTAAGGGACCTGGAGCACGAGAGGGAGGTCTTTGGTCATGGGTTGCAAGCACCTGGCTATTTACAACTAGGCTGGGACTATGGCCTGTACTAACTAAACCTAGCATCCCATTGCTCTTATGGCCCGCCTGGTTGGTATGGCATCAGTCATCCTCTGTTAGTGGAGAGGGGCTTTCTGTCATCACATGGATCCTCCGCTGGCCAATATTATCTCTCAGGAACCAACTTTGCAGACCTGATGACAGGGGCTGGCCCAGCCATATTCTTATCCCAATGGCAAAAGAGAGATGGTGGATCCTATGATCCAAAGTTAGCAACAATGCTTTCTCCCCCATAAAGCTTAGTCAGGGGCCCCACTCAGGCCTCCCTCCTGACCATCAAAATGTGTTGAGAATCTGATGGATGGAGGCTGGCATGGGTGCTAAGCCAGAGCAAAGTCTTATTTATGAGCTGTAAAAAGATGTGTTTACCCCATTTGCTAAATGGGGCACCTTGGGCAGTATAACTACACAAGGGCAAGCATCTGGGGGCAAATTCAGTGCAGTTGACTTAGGCCCTTTTCACTCCACTCACTTGTCCACTTTTCCTTTCTGACCCAACTGATGGCCCAACTGTTGGGCCAGCTGTTGGCCTTAAACAACACCCTTCATTACTTTCTAACTCACCTAGGGAGCTGTCTCTTGTGGCATGTGCTCCAGCTACGCGATGTGGCTAAGGGCACGCTGCATCCCCCTTGGAGGATAAGTAGGGGAAAGTGGTCTTGTTGACTTTGTTGGTGGGGGGCACTGGGCAGGGTTCAGGCGTTACAAGCTTGGAGTTTACTGTGTCCATCCACACCTTAATTTCAGACTCAATCACATCCAGGCAGTGGTAGATGAGTTCTAATTTTTCAGACACAAGTGAAATAATCTTATTGCATAGGTTTTATAGCACTTCGTGTGACTTCACCAGTGTCCTATCTTTTAGTACACCTGCCTCCACATGGGCCTAGAAGCACAATCTATTTGCTTTAAAATATTGGTGAGTGTCCTTTTTGTTTTGTCTCCTACCCATTTAGCCGGTGGAGGGCTTGCCGGCATGAAGAAGGATTCAATGGCTGGTCAGGGGACCCTCCCCATCCCTCAGATGAAGCTGCGGGTACATAAGCAGTTGAACATAACCCGGCTGTTGAGTTAGGGCTGGGTACTAAAGTATCCAAAAAGCTACTAGCCACTGAGGATGGCGGTTTCCTGAAGTCGCAGGATGCGACAAAGACAAGGAAGGTGAAAAGGATAATCGAGGCCTTTGTCCCACTCTCCAGCACTCTCCTTTTCCCCATGCTGGCCTAGATCATGATACTATAAAAGTGGGTGGCTGCAATAGTTCAAAGCACAGGAACTGGATATGGACAAACAGTGCCTTTTTAAGGAGAGAATCAAAAAAGGGGTGGCTCAGCCTAGCCACTTCCAGGCCACTACCAGGTATGCAAATACACATTTGTAATGTTGTAATGTTGAGGAGAGAGGGACAGGAACAATCATCAGTGCAAGCGCCTTGGATGGTAAAGTTCCCAGTGACAGCCCCAACAGTCTCATGGCAAGGGAACACAGGACAGCCCTAGACAAGTACCTGAGTTGTTGAGTTGCAGAGGGCCAGGTGCAGTTAAGTATGGGATGTAATAAAAGAAAAAAGAACAGAAGTGGATTGTCCAAGTGGACTTGGATTAAGCGTGTCAAGTCCTAGTTCCAGCAAGAGGCGACAACAATCAAACCGTGAAACAGACACCCAGACAAATGGAGGCCCGTGGGGCCTACAGAGTCTATTAATCTCTAGGCCATTAGTCCATTAGCCTGAGAAGGGCCGTGAAGATCATACATGTCAAACATACATGTCTTGGGGTTGAACATATAAATCTTCTATAAAACTAGTAGGTAAGGTAACAGAGTGTAGGAACGTATGGCATCCAAAATGGCACCCAAAATTTGGCAAACAGAATCCACTCATCAGCAGTCACTTACCTCCTCCCCTGAGTCACAGAGACATTGGTGGTAGCCCCCACCTCCACCCACACTACCTCAATGCACAATTGACTTTGGAGAGGTACCAGCTCGGTGCTAGATGGATTCTGGGCTTTTTCTATGCTCTGTGGGCCCGCTCCTTAATGAGAGGTGCCCTCATAGAGAACCTTCATCAGCCTGCACTATTCATAGCAGGTTAGATGTAGCCACAGCTACTGCAGTACTGCAGGAAGTCTGCCCAAGCCCTGCCGTACATCTGTGCCCACCTGTCTTCCTGGTGCAATGCAGCCAAATTCAAGCTACTAGCTGCTGACTCAGAGTCAGAGTCGAGCGAGCACAGCGAGTATGGCGTGTGTTCTTAGTCTTTCCCTGGACCACCCTGTCTCTCCAGGGGCAGGGGATGCACAGGGGAACTCCTCTACTACTACTCTACTCTGAGATGCAAAACATCCTGACCTGCAAGGGCCTACCATGGCTTGAACAATGAGGCAGAGACAATTGCAGCTACAAATCTACAGTCGCGCCAGCCATCCTAGTGGCCTTCCATCATGTGACGTGTGAGCTGGCACGAGCATGGCTACCAGTGGACTGTTCACTTAGTTTAAGAAAACCCTAATTTATCAATTTAAGAAGTATGAACGGCTGGGTTCACTCTGTTGATGTTTTAACTTGTTAGATCTGCATGCTACGAACATTACTCTGCCCCAGGCACATTAACCCACTGACCTGCTTTATGTTATTATTAGCAGATCTGTTTTTCAATACAAGTAGTCTCTACAGAATAAATGGAACAAAAAGGGGTAATGACAGCATTTGTGTGCTTCTGTTTGGGCAGGGAATATGTTTCTGCGGGCATATATGTGGTTGCTAGAATGTTGGTTTCAATTTCAGAGTATGCTTCACGGTTTAAATTAGGAATAATGGTGATTTAGAAGTAAAACCCAAGAAGAACAAGTTAATTTTACGAAGGGATCATTGAAGAGGAGAAAGGAGATAAAAGAGGAGGCAAAAGGAAAACTTCACAAGTGATAATGAAAGGTGTAGAATGGGATAGAGATAATAAGAAGATGACAGAGGAAAGGAAGAATGAGGGGTAAAGAAAGTTGGGAGTAAATGCAGTGCATGATGAACATGTGTTGTAAAATGCACCAATGTGCATTACCTTTCCCAAAACTTTCTTGGAAGAATTATCACCCTAATGTCCCTTGCAATGGTAGACATGCTCAGTAACGTAGCAAGGATGCCATGGACCCTAGTGCACACCAGAAAATTGCCCCTTTGCTTTTGGGGTAGTACAATATGCCATTTAGAAGGGTTTAATTGGCTCCTCATAACTCCGGGCCCTGGTGTCACTGGACCTACCGCATCAATGGTAGCTATGCCCCTGGACACTCTGAGCAGTATGGGGGCTGGTGTGACAAAATTTGCTTGGTTTACGTTTGGTTACCCTACTACTATGGCAGTTTGTAGAGGCATAATGGTCTTATACAGTCATTGAAGTGGGCAGGATCGGAAGGGCACAACGTACTTTTTTAATTTATGGAAAAAACGTCCCCCAATTTTTTTGAAAAGACAACAGTCCCAGCACGGTTAATTCCAACAGCTGAAATGATTAAAGCATCATTCAGGGAGACTCCTGTGCTGTGAAACGGAGAGGCGGGCAGATAGCTAAACAATAAACAAGCCTTCCTGCCAAGGTGCCTGCTTGCCTGAGAGAAATGCAAATGTGCACAACTGGTTAATCCGTAAATGTAAAGGGTGCTTGGAAGTCAATACTAGCTTTAACTGATGGAATCACTTGAAGCTTTGTGATGACAAAGATTTGCTCTTTTTGAGTGGTAGTGCAAGAGAGTTACCAGCTGAGCTGTGAAGTGCTTGCTTTTAAGTGACAGCTATATAAACACAAATTTGTACAGTCTGGGTTTTACTAAAATCTATATTTTTGAAGCATCATTTAATTTGAAACATTTTTGCAGCAGTCTATCCTACATGGCATATAATGCAAGTTTAAAATAATGACTTACATATTCACAGTACTTTCTGTCACTGGCTGGGACCTTCTAGCACAAAAAATACACGTCACTATTCTCTGCTGCACCAACCAAGATTAAGGCCCTCATTACTACCCTGGTGGTCGGTGATAAAGTGGTGGTAATACCGCCAACAGGCCGGCGGTAATATCCCAAAAGACAGCCAATGTACCACACCGACCGTCAGGGTGGAAAAAACAGTCACCACGGCGGTAGCCGCCTACAGCCAGGCGGAAGCCAAAGTTCCACCCACCACATTAAGACCAGACAATCCGCCACCTTTTCCGGGGTGGTACCAATGACATCAAAAGCCTAGCGGAAACAGAGGGCAGAAGTGAAAGGACTCACCATTGCAGACACAGGGAGAAACCACGCCGCCATGGAACCCGAACTGCATGTATTTCCGTTGATATTCTATGTTCTGCCCCATCACGAACACCAATGCCGGCAGAGACGACGATGGTGAGTACAGCCGCCTAGCACTCAAGAGAGGAGGGGAAACGAGAGTGGCACACACACGCACCACACACACCCCATACACACACTCCATACACACAACCAGATACACAAGAAAACAAGTTAATCCCACTAAATCGGCTGAATAATGCAAGGACAAAACAAATTTAGTAAAGTGAGTGTAATAATATCAACACAGTATAAATAATAACTTAGCCAGTGTTACAGATATCTACAAATGTACAGAAAAAGGGACACTGCCCAGTCCTCAGTTCGCATGGGCCCCATGGCCACAGGCCAAAGTTCAAGGCCCGACCTGTCACCTGCATCAACACGGAGAGAACACTGCAGGGGCACCAGTTGGCAAATAGGCAGGCACCTCAGGGGGAGTGGGGGGCACCTCAGCCGGGAGCAGAAACAAGACCACTGGTTCTGGAGGGGGCAACATTCCCATTGCTCTTTGTCCTGGGGAGTGCAAGGCCACAGTCTCTCAGGTGGGTGACTTGCTCACTGGTTCTGGAGGGGGCAACATGCCCTGTGCTTGGTCCTGGGGAGTGATAGGCCACAGTCTCTCAAGTGGGTGACTTGCCCACTGGTTCTGGAGGGGGCAACATGTCATGTGCTTGGTCCTGGGGAGTGCAAGGCTACAGTCTCTCAAGTGGGTGATGTAGGAGGCTGGACTGGCTTGTAGTGAGTACCAAGGGGTACTTGCACCTTGCACCAGGCCCAGTTATCCCTTATTAGTGTATAGGGTGTCTAGCAGCTTAGGGTGATAGATAATGGTAGCTTAGCAGAGCAGCTTAGGCTGAACTAGGAGACGTGTGAAGCTACTACAGTACCACTTAGTGTCATATGCACAATATCATAAGAAAACACAATACACAGTTATACTAAAAATAAAGGTACTTTATTTTTATGACAATATGCCAAAGTATCTTAGAGTGTACCCTCAGTGAGAGGATAGGAAATATACACAAGATATATATACACAATAGCAAAAATATGCAGTATAGTCTTAGAAAACAGTGCAAACAATGTATAGTTACAATAGGATGTAATGGGGAAACATAGGGATAGGGGCAACACAAACCATATACTCCAAAAGTGGAATGCGAACCACGAATGGACCCCAAACCTATGTGACCTTGTAGAGGGTCGCTGGGACTATTAGAAAATAGTGAGAGTTAGAAAAATAACCCTCCCCAAGACCCTGAAAAGTGAGTGCAAAGTGCACTAAAGATCCCCTAAGGACAAAATAGTCGTGTTAGAGGAATAATGCAGGAAAGACACAAACCAGCAATGCAACAACTGTGGATTTCCAATCTAGGGTACCTGTGGAACAAGGGGACCAAGTCCAAAAGTCACAAGCAAGTCGGAGATGGGCAGATGCCCAGGAAATGCCAGCTGCGGGTGCAAAGAAGCTTCGACTGGACAGAAGAAGCTGAGGTTTCTGCAGGAACGAAAAGGGCTAGAGACTTTCCCTTTGGTGGACAGATCCATCTCGCCTTGGAGAGTCGTGCAGAAGTATTTTCCCGCCGAAAGGACGCCAACAAGCCTTGCTAGTTGCAAATCGTGCGTTTGGTATTTTTGGACGCTGCTGGGGCCCAGGAGGGACCAGGAGGTCGCAAATTGGACCTGAAGAGAGAGGAGACATCGAGCAAGACAAAGAGCCCTCACTGAAGCAGGTAGCACCCGGAGAAGTGCCAGAAACAGGCACTACGAGGATGCGTGAAACGGTGCTCGCCAAAGTTGCACAAAGGAGTCCCACGTCGCCGGAGACCAACTTAGAAAGTCGTGCAATGCAGGTTAGAGTGCCGTGGACACAGGCTTGGCTGTGCACAAAGGATTTCCGCCAGAAGTGCACAGGGGCCGGAGTAGCTGCAAAGTCGCGGTTCCCAGCAATGCAGCCCAGCGAGGTGAGGCAAGGACTTACCTCCACCAAACTTGGGCTGAAGAGTCACTGGACTGTGGGGGTCACTTGGACAGCGTTGCTGGATTCGAGGGACCTCGCTCGTCGTGCTGAGAGGAGACCCAAGGGACCAGTAATGCAGCTTTTTGGTGCCTGCGGTTGCAGGGGGAAGATTCCGTCGACCCACAGGAGATTTCTTCGGAGCTTCTGGTGCAGAGAGGAGGCAGGCTACCCCCACAGCATGCACAAGTAGGAAAACAGTCGAGAAGGCGGCAGGATCAGCGTTACAGAGTTGCAGTAGTCGTCTTTGCTACTATGTTGCAGGTTTGCAGGCTTCCAGCGCGGTCAGCGGTCGTTTCCTTATCAGAAGGTGAAGAGAGAGATGCAGAGGAACTCGGCTGAGCTCATGCATTCGTTATCTAAAGTTTCCCCAGAGACAGAGACCCTAAATAGCCAGAAAAGAGGGTTTGGCTACCTAGGAGAGAGGAAAGGCTACTAACACCTGAAGGAGCCTATCAGCAGGAGTCTCTGACGTCACCTGGTGGCACTGGCCACTCAGAGCAGTCCAGTGTGCCAGCAGCACCTCTGTTTCCAAGATGGCAGAGGTCTGGAGCACACTGGAGGAGCTCTGGACACCTCCCAGGGGAGGTGCAGGTCAGGGGAGTGGTCACTCCCCTTTCCTTTGTCCAGTTTCGCGCCAGAGCAAGGGCTAAGGGGTCCCTGAACCGGTGTAGACTGGCTTATGCAGAATTGGGCACCTCTGTGCCCAACAAAGCATTTCCAGAGGCTGGGGGAGGCTACTCCTCCCCTGCCTTCACACCATTTTCCAAAGGGAGAGGGTGTCACACCCTCTCTCAGAGGAAGTTCTTTGTTCTGCCATCCTGGGCCAGGCCTGGCTGGACCCCAGGAGGGCAGCTGCCTGTCTGAGGGGTTGGCAGCAGCAGCAGCTGCAGTGAAACCCCAGGAAGGGCAGTTTGGCAGTACCAGGGTCTGTGCTACAGACCACTGGGATCATGGAATTGTACCAACAATGCCAGGATGGCATAGAGGGGGCAATTCCATGATCATAGACATGTTACATGGCCATATTCGGAGTTACCATGGTGAAGCTACATATAGGTAGTGACCTATATGTAGTGCACGCGTGTAATGGTGTCCCCGCACTCACAAAGTTCAGGGAATTGGCTCTCAACAATGTGGGGGCACCTTGGCTAGTGCCAGGGTGCCCTCACACTAAGTAACTTTGCACCTAACCTTTACCAGGTAAAGGTTAGACATATAGGTGACTTATAAGTTACTTAAGTGCAGTGTAAAATGGCTGTGAAATAACGTGGACGTTATTTCACTCAGGCTGCAGTGGCAGGCCTGTGTAAGAATTGTCAGAGCTCCCTATGGGTGGCAAAAGAAATGCTGCAGCCCATAGGGATCTCCTGGAACCCCAATGCCCTGGGTACCTCAGTACCATATACTAGGGAATTATAAGGGTGTTCCAGTAAGCCAATGTAAATTGGTAAAAATGGTCACTAGCCTGTCAGTGACAATTTGGAAAGAAATGAGAGAGCATAACCACTGAGGTTCTGATTAGCAGAGCCTCAGTGAGACAGTTAGTCACTACACAGGTAACACATTCAGGCACACTTATGAGCACTGGGGTCCTGGGTTACCAGGGTCCCAGTGAAACATACAACTAAAACAACATATATACAGTGAAAAATGGGGGTAACATGCCAGGCAAGATGGTACTTTCCTACACAACCCCCCCCCAAACGAAGGACAATAAGACTAGCCATGACCTGATGAGTCTTCATTGTCTAAGTGGAAATATCTGGAGAGTCCATCTGCATTGGAGTGGCTACTCCCAGGTCTATGTTCCACTGTATAGTCCATTCCCTGTAGGGATATGGACCACCTCAACAATTTAGGATTTTCACCTTTCATTTGTTTTAGCCAAAGTAGAGGTTTGTGGTCTGTCTGAACAATGAAGTGAGTGCCAAACAGGTATGGCCTCAACTTCTTCAGAGCCCAGACCACAGCAAAGGCCTCCCTCTCAATGGCAGACCAACGCTTTTCTCTAGGGGTCAACCTCCTACTAATAAAAGCAACAGGTTGATCCTGGCTCTCAGAATTAAGTTGTGATAGGACTGCCCCTACTCCTAATTCAGATGCATCAGTTTGGACATAGAATTTTTTAGAGTAACAAGGGCTTTTCAGGACAGGTGCAGAGCACATGGCCTGCTTCAGCTCCTCAAAAGCTTTCTGACAGCTTGCTGTCCACAATAACTTTTTAGGCATTTTCTTGGATGTGAGGTCATTAAGAGGGGCTGCAATGGAGCCATAGTTCTTAATGAACCTCCTGTAATACCCAGTGAGGCCTAGGAAGGCTCTCACCTGAGTCTGAGTGGTAGGGGGAACCCAATCAATAATAGTTTGGATTTTCCCCTGAAGTGGTGCAATCTGTTCCCCACCAACAAGGTGTCCCAGATAAACCACCTTACCCTGCCCTATCTGGCACTTTGAAGCCTTGATAGTGAGGCCTGCCTTTTGCAGGGCCTCCAAAACTTTCCATAGGTGGACCAGGTGATCATCCCAGCTGGAGCTAAAGACAGCTATATCGTCCAAATATGCTGCACTGAAAGCTTCCAGCCCTTGCAGGACTGTGTTCACCAACCTCTGAAAAGTGGCAGGTGCATTTTTCAAACCAAAAGGCATTACAGTAAACTGGTAATGTCCTCCAATGGTAGAAAATGCAGTCTTAGGTTTAGCATCTTCTGATAATTTGATCTGCCAATACCCTGCAGTCAAATCAAAAGTGCTTAGATACTTGGCAGATGCCAGTGTATCTATAAGCTCATCTGCCCTGGGTATAGGGTGAGCATCAGTTTTGGTTACCAAGTTGAGACCTCTATAGTCTACACAAAACCGCATTTCCTTCTTTCCATCTTTAGAATTGGGTTTTGGTACCAGTACCACAGGAGAAGCCCATGGACTGTCAGAGTGCTCAACCACTCCTAGTTCCAACATTTTCTGAACTTCTTGCTTTATGCAGTCCCTGACATGGTCAGGCTGCCTATAGATCTTACTTTTGACAGGTAAACTGTCTCCAGTATCTATAGTGTGCTCACACCAAGAAGTGGTGCCTGGCACAGTAGAGAAGAGTTCTGAAAATTGTCCTAGGAGATTTATGCAATTATCTTTCTGCTCAGCAGTAAGACAATCAGCCAAAACTACACCTTCCACAAGAGCATCTTGTTCTGTGGAAGAGAAGAGATCAGGTAGAGGATCACTGTCTTCTTCCTGTCCCTCATCAGTTGCCATGAGCAGGGTGAGATCAGCCCTGTCATAGTAGGGTTTCAGGCGGTTGACATGGAGCACCCTAAGGCGACTCCTGGCAGTGCCTAAGTCAACCAAGTAGGTGACTTCACCCTTCTTTTCAACAATTGTGTGGGGACCACTCCATTTATCTTGGAGTGCTCTTGGGGCCACAGGCTCCAAGACCCACACTTTCTGCCCTGGTTGGTACTGAACCAAAACAGCCTTCTGATCATGCCATTGCTTCTGGAGCTCTTGGCTGGCCTGAAGGTTTTTACTGGCCTTTTTCATGTACTCAGCCATCCTTGATCTGAGGCCAAGTACATAATCCACAATATCCTGCTTAGGAGCTTTTAAAGGTTGTTCCCAACCCTCCTTTACAAGTGTGAGTGGACCCCTAACAGGGTGTCCAAAAAGAAGTTCAAAGGGGCTGAAGCCCACTCCTTTCTGGGGTATCTCCCTGTAGGCAAAAAGGAGGCATGGTAGAAGGATATCCCATCTCCTGCGGAGTTTTTCAGGGAGTCCCATAATCATGCCTTTGAGAGTTTTATTAAATCTCTCCACCAGTCCATTTGTTTGTGGATGATAGGGTGTTGTGAACTTGTACGTTACACCACACTCCTTCCACATGGCCTTTAAGTATGCAGACATGAAATTGCTTCCTCTGTCTGATACTACTTCCTTTGGGAAGCCCACCCTGGAAAATATTCCCAGGAGGGCCTTTGCCACTGCAGGTGCTGTAGTGGTCCTTAAAGGAATAGCTTCAGGATATCTTGTGGCATGGTCCACTACCACTAAGATAAACCTATTGCCTGAAGCAGTAGGAGGGTCAAGGGGGCCAACAATGTCAACCCCTACCCTTTCAAAGGGAACCCCAACCACAGGCAGTGGGATAAGGGGTGCCTTTGGAGTGCCACCTGTCTTGCCACTGGCTTGACAGGTTTCACAGGACTTACAAAATTCCTTTGTGTCCTCAGACATCCTAGGCCAATGAAACAATGGAACCAATCTGTCCCAAGTTTTCATTTGACCCAGGTGCCCAGCTAGGGGAATGTCATGTGCCAGTGTTAGGAGGAACTTTCTGTACTCCTGAGGAATCACTAATCTCCTGGCAGCTCCAGGTTTAGGATCCCTATGCTCAGTGTACAAGAGGTTGTCCTCCCAGTAAACTCTGTGAGAGTCACTGACATCCCCATTAGCCTGTTTGACAGCTTGCTGTCTGAGACCCTCTAATGTGGGACAGGTTTGCTGTGCCACACTCAGCTCCTCTCTGGCAGGCCCCCCTTCACCCAAAAGCTCAGCAGTGTCTGCTTCCAGCTCCTCTGGTGTAGGTTCTGCACAGGGAGGGAATTCTTCTTCCTCAGAAGTAGAATCCACTGTAGAGGGAGGGATAGTAGGAAGTGGTTTGCTTCTACTAGCCCTAGCTTTAGGGAGCACTTGGTCCATTGTTCCAGGATCCAAGCTTCCCTGTCCTTTTTGCTTTTTGGCCTGAGCCCTTGTCAAAGCAAAAATATGCCCTGGGATGCCCAGCATTGCTGCATGGGCCTCCAACTCCACATCTGACCAAGCTGATGTCTCCAAATCATTCCCTAATAGACAGTCTACAGGTAAATCTGAAGCTACCACAACTTTCTTTGGACCAGTTACCCCCCCCCAGTTGAGATTTACAACAGCCATGGGGTGGCTTTGTGTTATGTTGTGAGCATCGGTTACTTGGTACTGGTGTCCAAGTATGTGTTGTTCAGGGTGCACCAGTTTCTCAATCACCATTGTGACACTGGCACCTGTGTCCCTGTAGGCCTGGACCTCAACACCATTTATTAGGGTTAGTTGCTTGTACTTCTCCAAGTTATGGGGGCAAGCAACCAAAGTGGCTAAATCAATAGCCCCTTCAGAGACTAAAGTAGCCTCTGTGGTCTCCCTAATCAGACCAACCCCAACTAAATTACCAAAAGTGAGCCCAGCTACTCCCTTGGATTGGCTATTAGTAGGTTTGCTCCCACCACCACTGCTATTAGTAGGGACACTAGGTGTAGCAGTAGGGGTTGTAGTGGTAGGAGCTGTGGTGCCTTTCTTTGGACAACTGGGATCTGTTGTCCAATGGCCTTTTATTTTACATAAATAGCACCATGGTTTCTTTTCCTTGTTCTGATTAAAGGAGGATTTGGACCCACCACCCCCACCAGAGTGTTTTTGTGGGCCTGATGAAGACTCATTTTTAGATTTGTACCCACCCTTGTCAGAAGACTTACCATCCTTCTTTTTGTTGCCATCTTTGTCACCCCCTGTATGAACTTTTCTGTTCACTCTTGTTCTGACCCATTTGTCTGCCTTCTTTCCCAATTCTTGGGGAGAGGTCAGATCAGAGTCCACCAAGTACTGGTGCAACAAATCAGACACACAATTATTAAGAATATGCTCTCTCAGGATTAAGTTATACAGGCTGTCATAATCAGTAACTTTACTGCCATGTAACCACCCCTCCAAGGCCTTCACTGAATGGTCAATGAAATCAACCCAGTCTTGTGAAGACTCCTTTTTGGTCTCTCTGAACTTTATCCTGTACTGTTCAGTGGTTAAGCCATAACCATCCAGGAGTGCATTCTTAAGAACTTGGAAATTATTGGCATCATTTTCTTTCACAGTAAGGAGCCTATCCCTACCTTTTCCACTAAATGATAGCCATAGGATAGCAGCCCACTGCCTTTGAGGGACATCCTGTACAACACAGGCCCTCTCAAGTGCAGCAAACCACTTGTTAATGTCATCCCCCTCCTTATAAGGGGGAACTATCTTGTGCAGATTCCTGGAATCATGCTCTTTTGCAGGATGACTATGGGGAATACTGCTGCTGCCACCATGGGTATCTAAACCCAACTTCTGTCTTTCCTTCTCTAATTCAAAAGACTGTCTATCCAAATCCAGCTGTTGCTTTTTAAGCTTCAGTCTGGTTTGTTCCACCCTCAACTTATTGAGTTCCCTCTCTAACATTCTGTCATCAGGGTTGGTGGGAGGGACATTTCTAGAAACAGAGCTATGATGGGAATGAACAGAAGGAGACCTGTCCCTTACAGAAGGCAACTTAACAGCTTGGTTTACAGAAACATTACTACCAGTATGGTGAGAATAAATGCTTTTGCTATGATGTGAGATAACACTATTTCCTTGGTGTGGCTCATCATCATTACCATCTATGCTAGATTGTCTAGTAATGGGCAGGCTAGGAAGTTTATTTCCTGAATCTTTTCCTGGGGGAGTCCCTGAATCAGATTGGGAACTATTAGGTACTTTTTCAACAGATGGGCCACCTCTGGCCTTATCCTGTTCTCTAAGCATGTTAATTAACAGTTCCAAGGCAGGATTCTTCCCTACACTCAAACCTCTCTCTATACAGAGACTCCTTGCTCTTTTCCAGCTAAGGTTGTCATACGCAAGTTTGGACAGATCAACACCTTGGCCTGTGCCAGACATTTTTTAGAGAGAGTTAAAGTGATAGAGAAAGAGACAAAAGTTTTCAGAACTTTTTTGGAAAGACAGAAAAAAAAACTTTTTAAACTTTTAAGAACTTTTTGAAAGTTTAGGAGTACTTTTCAGCACTTAGAAAAGAGTGAAAAGAGGAAATGCAAAACTTTTTGGCTATGTGTATATACACTGACCTTGTTTTGTATATTTTTCTCTTATGAAAAGTACAATGACAAGAGTGGTAAGTAGTCTCAAGCACTTATCCCACCACTGCACAACCAATGTAGGAGGCTGGACTGGCTTGTAGTGAGTACCAAGGGGTACTTGCACCTTGCACCAGGCCCAGTTATCCCTTATTAGTGTATAGGGTGTCTAGCAGCTTAGGCTGATAGATAATGGTAGCTTAGCAGAGCAGCTTAGGCTGAACTAGGAGACGTGTGAAGCTACTACAGTACCACTTAGTGTCATATGCACAATATCATAAGAAAACACAATACACAGTTATACTAAAAATAAAGGTACTTTATTTTTATGACAATATGCCAAAGTATCTTAGAGTGTACCCTCAGTGAGAGGATAGGAAATATACACAAGATATATATACACAATAGCAAAAATATGCAGTATAGTCTTAGAAAACAGTGCAAACAATGTATAGTTACAATAGGATGCAATGGGGAAACATAGGGATAGGGGCAACACAAACCATATACTCCAAAAGTGGAATGCGAACCACGAATGGACCCCAAACCTATGTGACCTTGTAGAGGGTCGCTGGGACTATTAGAAAATAGTGAGAGTTAGAAAAATAACCCTCCCCAAGACCCTGAAAAGTGAGTGCAAAGTGCACTAAAGTTCCCCTAAGGACAAAATAGTCGTGTTAGAGGAATAATGCAGGAAAGACACAAACCAGCAATGCAACAACTGTGGATTTCCAATCTAGGGTACCTGTGGAACTAGGGGACCAAGTCCAAAAGTCACAAGCAAGTCGGAGATGGGCAGATGCCCAGGAAATGCCAGCTGCGGGTGCAAAGAAGCTTCGACTGGACAGAAGAAGCTGAGGTTTCTGCAGGAACGAAAAGGGCTAGAGACTTTCCCTTTGGTGGACGGATCCCTCTCGCCTTGGAAAGTCGTGCAGAAGTGTTTTCCTGCCGAAAGGACGCCAACAAGCCTTGCTAGTCGCAAATCGTGCGTTTGGTGTTTTTGGACGCTGCTGGGGCCCAGGAGGGACCAGGAGGTCGCAAATTGGACCTGAAGAGAGAGGGGACGTCGAGCAAGAGAAAGAGCCCTCACTAAAGCAGATAGCACCCGGAGAAGTGCCAGAAACAGGCACTACGAGGATGCGTGAAACGGTGCTCGCCGAAGTTGCACAAAGGAGTCCCACGTCGCCGGAGACCAACTTAGAAAGTCGTGCAATGCAGGTTAGAGTGCCGTGGACCCAGGCTTGGCTGTGCACAAAGGATTTCCGCCGGAAGTGCACAGGGGCCGGAGTAGCTGCAAAGTCGCGGTTCCCAGCAATGCAGCCCAGCGAGGTGAGGCAAGGACTTACCTCCACCAAACTTGGGCTGAAGAGTCACTGGACTGTGGGGGTCACTTGGACAGCGTCGCTGGATTCGAGGGACCTCGCTCGTTGTGCTGAGAGGAGACCCAAGGGACCGGTAATGCAGCTTTTTGGTGCCTGCGGTTGCAGGGGGAAGATTCCGTCGACCCACAGGAGATTTCTTCGGAGCTTCTGGTGCAGAGAGGAGGCAGGCTACCCCCACAGCATGCACAAGCAGGAAAACAGTCGAGAAGGCGGCAGGATCAGTGTTACAGAGTTGCAGTAGTCGTCTTTGCTACTATGTTGCAGGTTTGCAGGCTTCCAGCGCGGTCAGCGGTCGTTTCCTTATCAGAAGGTGAAGAGAGAGATGCAGAGGAACTCGGCTGAGCTCATGCATTCGTTATCTAAAGTTTCCCCAGAGACAGAGACCCTAAATAGCCAGAAAAGAGGGTTTGGCTACCTAGGAGAGAGGAAAGGCTACTAACACCTGAAGGAGCCTATCAGCAGGAGTCTCTGACGTCACCTGGTGGCACTGGCCACTCAGAGCAGTCCAGTGTGCCAGCAGCACCTCTGTTTCCAAGATGGCAGAGGTCTGGAGCACACTGGAGGAGCTCTGGACACCTCCCAGGGGAGGTGCAGGTCAGGGGAGTGGTCACTCCCCTTTCCTTTGTCCAGTTTCGCTCCAGAGCAGGGGCTAAGGGGTCCCTGAACCGGTGTAGACTGGCTTATGCAGAATTGGGCACCTCTGTGCCCAACAAAGCATTTCCAGAGGCTGGGGGAGGCTACTCCTCCACTGCCTTCACACCATTTTCCAAAGGGAGAGGGTGTCACACCCTCTCTCAGAGGAAGTTCTTTGTTCTGCCATCCTGGGCCAGGCCTGGCTGGACCCCAGGAGGGCAGCTGCCTGTCTGAGGGGTTGGCAGCAGCAGCAGCTGCAGTGAAACCCCAGGAAGGGCAGTTTGGCAGTACCAGGGTCTGTGCTACAGACCACTGGGATCATGGAATTGTACCAACAATGCCAGGATGGCATAGAGGGGGCAATTCCATGATCATAGACATGTTACATGGCCATATTCGGAGTTACCATGGTGAAGCTACATATAGGTAGTGACCTATATGTAGTGCACGCGTGTAATGGTGTCCCCGCACTCACAAAGTTCAGGGAATTGGCTCTGAACAATGTGGGGGCACCTTGGCTAGTGCCAGGGTGCCCTCACACTAAGTAACTTTGCACCTAACCTTTACCAGGTAAAGGTTAGACATATAGGTGACTTATAAGTTACTTAAGTGCAGTGTAAAATGGCTGTGAAATAACGTGGACGTTATTTCACTCAGGCTGCAGTGGCAGGCCTGTGTAAGAATTGTCAGAGCTCCCTATGGGTGGCAAAAGAAATGCTGCAGCCCATAGGGATCTCCTGGAACCCCAATACCCTGGGTACCTCAGTACCATATACTAGGGAATTATAAGGGTGTTCCAGTAAGCCAATGTAAATTGGTAAAAATGGTCACTAGCCTGTCAGTGACAATTTGGAAAGAAATGAGAGAGCATAACCACTGAGGTTCTGATTAGCAGAGCCTCAGTGAGACAGTTAGTCACTACACAGGTAACACATTCAGGCACACTTATGAGCACTGGGGTCCTGGGTTACCAGGGTCCCAGTGACACATACAACTAAAACAACATATATACATTGAAAAATGGGGGTAACATGCCAGGCAAGATGGTACTTTCCTACAGGTGACTTGCCCACTGGTTCTGGAGTGGGCAACATGCCCTGTGGTTGGTCCTGTGGACTGCAAGGCCACAGTCTCTCAAGTGGGTGACTTGCCCACTGGTTCTGGAGGGGACAACATGCCCTGTGCTTGGTCCTGGGGAGTGATTGGCCACAGTCTCTCAAGTGGGTGACTTTCCCACTGGTTCTGGAGTGGGCAACATGCCCTGTGCTTGGTCCTGGGGATTGCAAGGCCACAGTCTCTCAAGTGGGTGACTTGCCCGCTAGTAATGGAGGGGGCAACATGCCCTGTGCTTGGTCCTTGGGGAGTGCAAGGCCACAGTCTCTCGAGTGGGTGTCTTCCCCACTGGTTCTTGAGTGGACAGGCCGCAAAACAGCCCATGGAGGCAGGATTACATTGCATCCTCCGGCGGTGACGGCTGCACAGTAGCGGTGTTGGTTGGAGGCCCCTGCACATCCCCTGCACCCTTGGATGGATGCACTGTGGTGGTGGTGGTGGGAGGCTCCTGCACATCCCCTGCACCCTCGGATGGATGCACAACCATGGCTGCTGGTGCGGTCTCCTTGCCCTTTTGGGTGGCAGGTGCAGGCTCCTTGACCTTCTTGGCTGCTGGTGCGGGCTCCTGGCACTTTCGGGTGGCAGGTGCAGGCTCCTTGCCCTTCTTGGCTGCTGGTGCAGGCTCCTTGCCCTTCTTGCCTGCTGGTGCAGGCTCCTTCCCCTTTCGGCTGGCTGCTGCAGGCTCCTTGTCCTTCTTGCCTGCTGGTGCAGGCTCCTTCCCCTTTCGGCTGGCTGCTGCAGGCTCCTTCCCCTTCAGCATATGTGGCCTGGAATCCTTTCCACCACGAGTAGGAGCAGATGGAACTGGGCCTGTGGACTGTATGGCTGAGGTGCTTGGCTGGGTTTGTGATACCCTGCCCATACGTGCAGGACGGGGGTTAGGGAAGAGGTCAATGGTGGATAGGAAATGTTTCTTAGGGACATTGGGGTGGTAAGGGGGAGAAGGAATGGGAGTGGAGGATGAGGGGTTGGTTGTTGGAGGTGTCTGTCTGCTGGATTTGCATGCAGGTACATGGGCTGTTGTGAGGTGGATGGCTGTTGGATGTCTGAGTGCCTGCTTTTGTGTATTTTAGGAGGGGGGACAGACACAGTGGGAGAGGACACAGGGTTCTGCTTGGTGTGGTGATGATGATGGTAGTGGATGATGATGCATGCAGGTTTGAGTGAGGACGGAACTGGAAAGGTGGTGGTGGAGGGGGAGGAGGGAGAGACAGTGGAGGCAGTGGATGTTATGGTGTCTGCAACTGTATAGTGTTTGCGTGACTGCTTATGGGATGAAGTGTGGTGCTTGTGTTTGCCTGTGACACTCTTGGGTTTTGTTTTGTGTGCATGCTCGTCAGGCTGTGTGCTTGAGATGGATTGGGGTAGAGGAGACTGGGACTGGGAAGTGGTAGTTGAAGGGGGATTGGCAGAAACAGGGACAATGGCTGCTAACAGAGAGAAGGCCAGAGCCTCGATCGCTCTCTGTTGGGCCGCCAATCCAGTGTGAATGCCCTCCAGGAATGCATTAGATTGTTGTATCTGGGCTGCCAGCCCCTGGATGGCATTCACAATGGTTGACTGCCCAACAGAGATGGATCTCAGGAGGTCAATAGCCTCCTCACTCAGGGCAGCAGGGCTAACTGGGGCAGGGCCTGAGGTGCCTGGGTTGAAGTAGATGCCCACCCTCCTGGGTGAGCGGGTGCAGCAAATCGATGAGGGGCTGCTCGGAGAGCGGTGCTTGTACGGGGGTGGGGTGGTCCCAGAAGTGTCCGCCACCACCAGGGAGCTTCCATAGGAGGAGGTATCTGTGTCTGAAGTGTACCCTCCAGTCTCTGCCGTGATGCTCCTTCCCCCTCCGTCCCACTGGTGCCCTCAGCATCAGTGGACTTTGTCTCCTGGGTCCTGTGGGATGCAGCTCCCTCCATCACCGGTGCCTCTGCTCCTCCACCAGATTATGCTAATGCACATAAGGACAGGATGACAAAACAAGAAAGGGGGGAGAGAGACAAAGGATACACTGGGTCAATGGCTGCACCAACACCACCGTTGGCGTACATAGCACCTTCACACACAGGGAACTGGTCTACGCACTATGCATTGCACCACCACTGATATCGCTAGACACCAAGGCATTAGGAGGGGCACACACTACCAACTGCAGCACGCCTGGGACCCATGCAGCTCTGACCAGTAGAGGATGCTTCCAAGCTAGGTAGGCAGGATTATCCCTTCAGAACCCTAGCCACCAGAGGACCTATGCTGCTATGTCAGGCCTGGCCTAGAGGCACCCACTAACACACATCCACCACCCGCATGCCACCCCACTAGCTGTAAATAGTAACACACATCCACCACCTGTATGCCACCCCACTAGCCGTAAGTTGTACTGATAGCCACTGTACTCACCCCTTCGTGGCTGCTGTGATGCCCTCAAATGCCCGTCCAGCTCTGGATAGGCCACCGCCAGTATGCTGGCCATCAGGGGGATCAGGATTCGACGGGCACCCCTTCCTCGTTGGGAGGCCATCCCCAGCTGGGCCTCCGCCGCCTTCCATGACCAGCATCTCAGGTCCCCCCACTGTTTCCGACAGTGGATGCTTTGTCTGCCATAGACCCCCAGGGTTCACACCTCCTTTGCGATGACACGCCAAATACCCTTCTTTTGATGGGTGCTGACCTGCAGAGGCAATACACACAGGAAAACAACATTAGACAAACAGTCCAGCATGTTACACATATGGTCCACCATACCTGTGTCCATCACCATTGGCACACACATAGCACAGCACACAAGCTGTACACCACAATGAAGACATCCACTCACGCCCCTTACACGAGGCCTTCACACACAAAACTCCCTGCATTCATGCCACATGCATTGTGACCACAGTGTACTCACCTGTTGGTCTGGAGGCCCTTAGAGCAGTCTGTACTTGGGTAGGACCACCAGTTTCTCCAACTCCTCCGAAGTGAAGGCTGGGGCCCTTTCCCCAGTCACACAGGCCATGGTAAGATCAGACACAGGTCACAGCAGCACATGCAGTGTAGGTCCTCTTCTATGGAAGGTCAGGTAGCAAGTGAGGAATCAGATAGAAAATGGCAGTCACGTCCACGGGGTGCATACTGTCACCGCCGGCGTAGATCCCTATTGGCTACTGTACCCCATAGGGTCCAATTTTAACCAATGAGGAATTGCACGGCAGTTCCCGACCGCCTCCCACCACGGCGCACAACGTCAGCAGAATTACCTCACTTCAACCTGTCCCTCCACACAGGACAGGCGGATGCCATTTCATGGGGGGGACAGCCCTATGGAATGATGCTGCGTCGCAGGAGAAATAGGCACATACTGGACAAATCACACTGACCCATTACATTTTTATAGAATGCTAACTACTGTTGTGGCTCCAATGTTCACTTGGTGACAGCCTCCTCACTCTTGTGTCCCTTAGATACCTACCGCTGTGGATGAATAGGAGATGGAGACATACCCCCGTGTACAGACCCCTGGTGGACTTGGCTACACCGGAGGACAGGCACATCATCCTCACCTATAGACTTGACAGGGCCACAATCACAGAGCTGTTAGCCCAATTGGAGCCTGACCTGATATCTGCTATCCGTCAGCCCACTGGGATCCCCCCTCTTGTGCAAGTGCTATCTGTACTCCATTTCCTGGCAACTGGTTCTTCCCAAGTGACAGTGGGATTGGCAGCAGGAATGTCACAGCCAATGTTCTCAATAGTGCTGACAAGAGTGTTGTCTGCCCTGATAAAACACATGTGCAGCTACATTGTTTTCCCCTTGTTGAGGATTTGGCCACAGTGAAGGCCGAGTTTTATGCAATGGGACATATCCACAACATAATTGGGGTGACTGATGGTACACATATTGCATTTGACCCCACCCCCGGCAGAATGAACAGGTGTTCAGGAATCATAAGAGTTTCCACTCCATGAATGTTCAGATGGTGTGCTTGGCGGACCAGTACATCTCCCACGTCAATTGTAAGTATCCTAGGTGAGTGCATGATGCCTTTGTCCTGAGGAATAGCAGCATCCCAAATGTGATGGCCCAACTATAGAGGCACAGGGTGTGGCTGATAGGTGAGCCCTGGTCCTTATCATGGCTGCTGACCCCTGTGAGGAATGCCAGGACAAGGGCAGAAGAACGTTATAATGAGGCACATGGGCGAACCAGAAGGATCATTGAAAGGACCTTTAGCCTCCTGAAGGCCAGGTTCCGGTGCCTCCATCTAACAGGTGGATCCCTGTGCTACTCACCCATGAAGGTCTGCCAGATAGTAGTGGCATGCTGCATGTTGTGTAACCTGACCCTCAGACCCCATGTCCCTTTTCTGCAGGAGGAGGAGACTGGAGATGCCCGTGTGGCAGCAGTAGACCCTGTGGACACAGAGGCTGAGGAGGCAGAGGATGAGGATGAGGACAACAGAACATCTATTAGAACATTGGAATGTTGTAAGCTCCATTGAAAACAATGGAGTGCTGCGGGCTTTTACTGGCCGGTAAAAGCCCGCAGCGCCAACATTCCAATGTTCGCTTTGTTCACAGCAGCAGCTGTGAACAAAGCCTCACGGAGCCCGAGGGGATTTTAATCCCCTCGGGCTCTGTGAGCAATTTGTTTTTTTAAATAGAACATTCTGCCCTGAGTGGCAGAATGTTCTAATAGCCTTAGAACCCGCCGTAGCGGGCTCTACCGGCTATTTAAGGCCCTTTCCCTGGTTAAATGGTTAATGCGGGGAGCGGGCCTTTAATAGCCGGTAGAGCCCGCTACGGCGTGTTCTAAGGCTATATTATACAACAATACTTCAATGACACACAGGTAGAACAGTTTAACTTTACATTTCAATGACTTTGGTTGCAATCTGTGTTGTAATGGCATGCTGATATTTCCCACTTTTATGCCCACTTACTGTTCCCTCTGGCAATTCGTTTTGCAGATGTTGGTGACTTGACATATACTCCTGGTGTGATCACTACAGCCAGCTAGAGGTCATTAATCTATGCTCATTCTGTGTACAGTTAATTTGCAATGTTTGTACCTGTTTCAAAGAATACATATTTGATATACATGACATACTCCAAATGGATTTTTTTCAAAGGGTGTTCTGGTATTTAAATCCTTATGTATTCTCTCTTATGTTTAGTATTTCTTCTATTGGTGTGTTCTGTTTCCCTCTTCCCCTCTCTTCTGGTGTGATCGGAATGTTCTGAGGCTTGGGCAGTTGACCTGAGAGCTTGACTGGTGTGGATGGAGTTTCTCTCCCTATGAAGAATTCTCTTAATAAATTGGATATTCATCATTCCTGCACTTCTACAATGTCTTCATTCCTGGACTGATTATGCCACATCTTTGGCGGCAACTTATGGACCTTGGACACTCTTGCTACATGGAAGAAACTCTAACATACCATTAATTTTGAAGGTACTGTCTGTTGCCATAGATTGCACTTCTTCTTTTTGAATTTGTTTTTCTTGCTTGGAGCTTCCTTTTATCAGTACTGTACATTAATTGATACATTATTTTTATTATTAAGTAAACTCTGTAACTCTGTAGCTGCGCGCGATTGCTACCGGCTATATTTGTAATCAAAGCCTGGTAGCATTGCAGAGTAGCTAGGATACAGCGTCTCCTGCAAAGAATTCTGTGCTCGCGGGTGTGTTTACACTCAGCTGCTGGCATGGTAACTAGGAGACAGCGTCTCCTGCCAAGGATTCTATGCCCGCGGGGTGTTTACACTCAGCTGCTAGCACGGTAACTAGGAGACGGCGTCTCCTGTCTTATTTTCCGTGCTCGAGGGCGTGTGTGCTCTCCGCAGCGTCGGAGCACTGAATGTTTAAAACGCGTCTACAAGTCATGACGCGTCCACAATTCTAAACGTGTGGGTTTTTTTTTACGAGTCCTTAACAGTATTTATTATGAAGAGTGTTGTATCCTGCTGTTACACTCTAGGCCCTAAGACTTAATTGTTCAATTAATGCGCCATCTCTATAGTTATTGATCGTGCATTGTTCTTTCTGCTATATCGTTGATATCTTTAGTGATTTGGATTACCTGAGCTTCTAGAAATTTTCCTACAAGCGACAAATTTAAACTATTTTGGAGATACTTATATTGTTTATTTGGCAGTAGCTACCTAAGGTTTTTATGCAGCATGTAAAACACAATTTTTCTTGTGTTATGAGTATACATATAATTACAGTACATAATACTAATTTGAGACAATTTTGCTAGTGAACTATGCAAAATATTTCACCACCTCCATTTTTCTTGTCTGTGCCTGGAGATCCTTCTATTCCTTGACACAAATGGAAATAAGTATTTTTGAAGTACATTCGAGTTTGTGGAAGCAATTTATCTGCGGACAGGAATGCATCAGTGCTTCAACATTGTTTGGGAGCGGAAGGTCAGGAAGTGTTGGAAACGTTGCCTACCATCAGTTTTTCCGACGGAGCGGAAGGAGACTCTTCGTTGAATTAATTTAAAACAATTTTGCTAAAATTGGATAGGCATTATTTACCTAAAATCTCCATCATACTTCAACGCTTCTATTTCGGAAAATGTAAACAGAATGACTCGGAATCTGTTGAGGACTTTGTTACGAACTTACGTAAAGCTGGCTGCACAATGCAATTTCGGCGAAAGTGTGGATGAACGCATTTGTGATCAGTTCATGTTGGAATGTAAAAGTGACAAAATCAGGAAAGCCCTTTGGTCAAAGGGTGATCCTACGTTGCATTAAGTCTTGATGATCGCTAAACAAGTTGAACACTCTGAGTCATGTATTGAAAACTTGAGAAAATCCAAAGGGATTGTGAACATGGTCCAGTTTTCAGATTTCAAACCCAAAAACAAATCTAATGTTAGCGTCAAGGGTAAATTGTTATGCTTTAGGTGTAATTCATCATCACACTTGGCCAATAGCAAAGAATGTCCTGCTCTCAATGTTACTTGTAACAAATGTGGAAAGAGGGGTCATTTTGCAAAGTGCTGCAAGAGTATAGGTAAGGATAGAGTGAGAGTAAATGAAGTTGAGTGCAATGTTAATGATGAACATGATTTCATTTTGCAAGTGGTTAATGATGTGAACTGTGTGTCTAGCATCCGGTGTGATTATCCTTCGGATGTTGTGGAACTGAATGGCATCGATATTCGTATGATGATGGATTCAGGTGCAAAATTAACGTTGGTGTCTCAATTTGATTTTGAGAGGAGTTTTCGGGGAAAGGTATCACTTCTGGATCCAGATGTTACACCTTACAGCTATGGTGGTAAGCCTATAGAGTTAAAAGGGTATTTTGATGCCACCATTGCATTTAAAAGTAACGAAATTGTGGGTAAGGTATATGTTCCTGAGGTGGATAATACTATTCAGAGCTGGCCGCATCAAAAGTTGTTGGGAATTATTTTGAATCCTAATTCAGTGCCACAGGTTCAAGTACAGAAGATTAGTAATGGTGGTGAGGAATTTATGTATGAGTTTCCAGAGGTGTTCAACAATAGAGTGGGTTGCATTAAGGGGTACAAACATTGCATTGTTTTGAAAGAGAACGCCATTCCTGTTGCTTCTAAAGTTAGAAACATTCCCTTTGGAATACAGGACAAGGTTAATGTGGAACTTCAGAAGTTGCAATCGCAAGGTATAATTGAGAAAGTTGAAGCGGCTCAATGGATTGCCCCTATAGTCGTAGCCAGTAAGAGATCTGGGGACATCAGATTATGTGTGGAGTTACGTAATCTCAACAAGGAAATAATAGTGGATAGGTTCCCTCTGCCTAATGTATATTAGAGATGGTCAGTTTTCTAGGTGATGCTAAGTACTTTACCACTTTGGACTTAAGTTCCGCTTACCATCAGGTGCAGTTATGTGAAGAGTCTAAACCACTCACCTCTTTCATTACACCTTTTGGTGTCTACAAATTTAATAGGATGCCGTTTGGCCTATGTTCTGTGGCGTCTGTTTTTCAGAGACTCATGAATGAAATTTTAGGTGGCATTGAGGGAGTAAAGTTTTTTCAGGATGATGTTCTAATTTACACTGACACCTTAGAACAGCATAATGAGCGAGTCCGGCAAGTGTTACGGACTTTTCAGGCAAAGGGTATTACGTTGAAAGATGATGAGTGCAGTTTTTTCAGGTCAGAAATCACGTACCTGGGTCATACCATTTCAGGTGATGGTGTTAAACCTAAAGAGGATTTGGTGAAAAATATAGTGAATATGGCTTCTCCTGATAAAAAGGAGGATGTTCAAGTTTTTTTGGGTATGGCAGAATTCTATGCTAAATTTTTACCTAACTTTGCGAAAAGATCTTATTCCATTAGAAGCTTGCTTAAAAAAGGGACTGACTTTGTGTGGTCTCATGATTGTCAAGAGGAGTTTGAGGACGTCTCAGTCTCTCAGTAGTTTCCAACATGGTGTGCTCTGTTCTATTACAACGGAAGCGTCGGATAGAGGTTTGGATTGTGTCCTGCAGCAGTTGCATAAAGGGAAGGTTAATGTGATTGCGTTTGCTTCACGTGGCTTACGCGGGGCAGAATGGAATTATTCCACCATTGAAAAGGAAGCACTGGCTATATTTTGGGCTATCAGAAAGTTTAAACAGTTCCTTTGGGGAATGCGTTTTGAAGTGCAAACTGACCATAAGCCTTTACGGGAGGTGTTTGAAAAAAAAAGGGTTGAACAACATCTCTTATCGCATATGTAAATGGGTGGTTGGTCTCCACGATTTCGATTTTATTATCAAATATGTGCCTGTGTGTGAGAACAGAATAGCAGATTGCTTACCCAGAATGAGAACTAAGGAACAGGACGAAGATGATTGTGAAGTGTCCTGGTGGGTGGATGAAGATGTTAAAGTCTGCAGCGTCACTGATCGCTGTGTCTCGGAAAGTGAGTGGCTACAGGAGTTGAAGAATGATGCTGAATTACAGAAAGTTAAGGACGTGTGGAACTCAGAAGAGTGTTTGAGGAATGGTAATGGAGTTAACTTACAGTTTAAGAAAGTATGGAATGATCTATCCGTGCAGAATGGTTTGGTGTTATGAGGTTGTAGATTAATTCCTCTGTCTAATTTACGTGACCGCCTTATGAATCTGGCACATTCTGGTCGTAATGGCATTTGCAAGACAAAGGAGAGAATGAGAAGTGCGTATTGGTGGCCAGGTATGGACTTATCATTAGAGAGAAAAGTCAGAGACTGTGTAGAGTGTAAACTGGCTGATAAATCTGCGAAACTTAGGGGCATATTTATACTCTCTTTGCGCCAGAATTGCGTCATTTTTTTTTACGCAAATCCGACGCAAAGCTAACTCCATATTTATACTTTGGCGTAAGACCCGTCTAGCGCCGAAGATCTTGAAGTTTGCGTCATTTTTTTGTGTGGACACCTACCTTGCGTTAATGATATGCAAGGTAGGCGTTCCCGTCTAAAAAATGACTCCAAGGCATGTGCGCCTTATTTAAACTCCCGTGCAAAAATGAGGCACGGGAGTGGGCGGGTCCAAAAAAATGACGTCCAGCCGCTTTAGCGTCATTTTTTAACGCCTGGTCAGGGCAGGCGTTAAGGGACCTGTGGGCTCGGAAGGAGCCCAGAGGTGCCCTCCCATGCCCCAAGGGACACCCCCTGCCACCCTTGCCCACCCCAGGAGGACGGCCAAGGATGGAGGTCCCATCCCAGGGAACTTAAGGTAAGTTCAGGTAAGTATTTCTTTTTTTTTGTGGCATAGGGGGGCCTGATTTGTGCCCCCCTACATGCCACTATGCCCAATGACCATGCCCAGGGGACATTAGTCCCCTGGGCATGGCCATTGGGCAAGGGGGCATGACTCCTGTCTGTGCTAAGACAGGAGTCATTTCAATGGGGGTTGGGAGTAAAAAAAAATGGCGCAAATCGGGTTGAGGCCAATATTTTGCCTCAGCCCTGACTTGCCCCATTTTTTGACCCCCAAGCTCCATTTTCCCCTACGCCGGCGCTGCCTGGTGTGGGTCATTTTTTTTTACACACACCAGTCAGCTGCGCCGGCTAACGTCATTCCATTAATAAGGCGCCCGCATGGCGCTTTGGAATGGCGTTAGCCGGCGTTAACTTTTTTGACGCACAACTGCGTTGGCGCAGTTGTGCGTCAAAAAGTATAAATATGGCCCTTAGAACGCAACCCATGGTGCTGAAAGAGATCCCTAAAGAAGTGTGGGATGAAGTATCTATAGATATTTTGGGACCCTTAGAGTGTGGGGCTGTTCCTAAGTATGTATTAGTAGTTATGGATGTATTATCACGATGGCCTGAAATTTTGATCACTTCAGAAATCACTTCGGTGACTGTAGTGAATTTTCTGTCAGAGGCATTTGGGTGTGAGGGCAACCCTAAGTAAATTTTAATGGACAATGGAGTACAGCTTACATCCAAATTGATGAGGGAATTTTTGATGTCTAGAGGAATTTCTCATAAGAAATGCACTTTGTATCATCCAGAAACCAATGGTATGGTTGAGCGTTTTAACAGAACGTTGAAAGAAACTATCCAAATAGCGAAGCAGATGGGAGTGAATTGGGAAGAGTTAATTAAGGCTAAAGTAGAGGAGTATAGATTTAGTCCACATTCAAGTACTAATCAATCTCCATTTGTTATGTTTAAGAAAAGAATTCCTCACACCAAAATCAATCCACCATGGATCAAGGAATATGTAAAGGAGCAGTTATATTATGAGAAGATTAAGAATAAGGCTCTAGAAAAAGAATTGAATGTACAGGATAAGAGGAAACAGGCTTATGATTTTCGTAAGTCTGCTATTAATACACATGTGCAGGAAGGTGACGCAGTCAAGATCAAATTACCGGGAAAGCCAGTTGGTGGTCAATCACACTATAGTAAACTTTTTTAAGTTATCAAGGTGTTCAAAGGAGCTGTTAAGGTCGATGATGGTCATATTTGGAATTTGAACAGATTTGTCAACATTTCGTAAATGTTTTTTTTGGTGTGTTTGTTGATTATTATTTTTTACGGGGAAGGTAGTGTGGTATTTAATTCCTTATGTATTCTCTCTTATGTTTAGTATTTCTTCTATTGGTATGTTCTGTTTCCCCCTTCCCCTCTCTTGTGGTGTGATCGGAATGTTCTGAGGCTTGGGCAGTTGACCTGAGAGCTTGACTGGTGTGGATGGAGTTTCTCTCCCTATGAAGAATTCTCTTAAAAAATTGGATATTCACCATTCCTGCGCTTCTACAATGTCTTCATTCCTGGACTGATTATACCACAGGTGTTTATTGAAGTGCTAAAATATAGGGGTAAGTGCAATGGGATGGGGTGATGATGGAGGAAAGTCCAGGGTATTGTTCCAGTCTGTTTGTAGCACAGGTGCATTGTCCAAGGAGACATAGGAACGGGAGCAATGGCAATTCAAAGTGGACAGGGTAACTGAGTGGGACACAAGGGTGACAATCAGGAGAGTCTCATTTCCTGGTGGGGGTCTTGGCAAGTGTCTCTGGCTTCTGTCTGGATTGTAGGGAACATTTGCGGGGTGGTTCACTTTCTGCAGGGGTGCTGGTGGCCTGTGAGTCCTGTGATGGGGCCTCCAGGCCAATAGTGGCAGCAGAAGTGGAAGGCTGTTCAGATGTCTGGCTAGTGGCAGGGGCCCACTGGTGTGAGACTGCCTCCCTCATAATGTTGCCCATGTCTGCCAGCACCCCTGCTATGGAGATCAGGGTGTTGTTGATGGCCTGCAAGTCCTCTGTGATCCCCTGGTACTGTCTCTCCTGCAGCCGCATGTTCTCCTGCATGTTGTCAGGATCTGGCCCATCGTGTCCTGGGAATGTTGATAGGCTCTCAGGATCTCGGCGAGTGCCTCCTGGAATGTCGGTTCCCTGGGCCTCCCAGTTTCCCTGTTGGCCTGTGCCTCTGTCCCCTGAACCGTGTGCCCACTGCCACTAACCCCAGGTCCCTGATTGTATTGGGTATGAGGTGTGGCCTGGGGTCCCTGTCGAGGTGGAGACACTGCTGATTGATGTGACCTGGGGACAGAGGTGTGGGTACGCTGGGTGGGTGCTGTGGAGGTGTTTCCAGATGGGGGAGGCTCTGTGGTGGTGTGTGACTGGGCTTGGGTAACCGGCTGTCCAGTGGTCCCTGATGGCACAGGTAGGTCATCAAGATCCTGAAGACCACAGTTACTGTCATCACTGTGGTTCTCTTCTGTTGGGGGACTGGATTGTGCTGGCACCTCATCTCTGGTGGCATTGGCTGGGGTACCTGTGGGGATGTAAATGATGTGTTATGGTTGATGTGTATGCCATATTGTACATCTGTGGCTTCCCCTCTATGGTTGGATTTGCCCTGCCAGCTTTCACCTGCGTATGCTAGTGTATGGTGGGATTGTTAGTTCTCTATGGTGTGCATGCTTTAGTGATGAGTGTCCATGCAGGACTGTGAGGGGTGTCTATGCATTGGTACAGCATGCAGGGCTTGGCATTGTGATGAGTGAGATGTGATGGTGGGAAGTGTGGGATGTAGTGGAGTGATAGGAGTGAGGGTGAGGATGAGGGTGAGGGTATATGATGGCATGCAGGTAGGGGGGTGATAATAGTAAAGAGTTGACTTACCAGTGTCCAGTTCTCCCCTGACTCAGGCCAGGCCCTCAGGATGCAGTATAGCCAAGACTTGCTCCTCCCATGCTGTGAGTTGTTGGGGAGCAGGTGGGGGTCCACCGCCAGTCCTCTGTACAGCAAGTTGGTGTCTTGCTGCAATGGAACGTACCTTCCCCCATAGGTCGTTCCACCTCTTCCTGATGTCATCCCTTGTTCTGGGGTGCTGTCCCAAGGCATTGAACCTGTCCACGATTCTCCACCATATCTCCATCTTCCTGGCTATAGATATTTGCTGCACCTGTGCTCCAAATGGCTGTGGTTCTACCCTGACAATTTCCTCCACTATGACCCTTAGCTCCTCCTCTGTGAAACGGGGTGTCTTTGTGGTGCCATGGTTGTTATGTGATGTGTGTTGGTGAGGGTGTGTTGGGTAATGTGTTGGGGTGTGTGATGTGGAGTGCGTGAGTGGTGTATAGGTGTGAGTAGTGTGTGGCTGAAGTTGTGTCAGTGGTCTTGGTGTCTGTCTGGTGGCAATGATTTGTAATCGTAAAGGGTTGTGGGTACTGTGGGTGTGTGTTTTATAGTGGTGTGGGTGTGGTGTGTATGGGTGTCAGGTGTGTGCAATGTGGTATTGTTTTGTCTGTGGGTGTCCATTGTGAGCGCAGCGGAATGTACCGCCAATGTTTTACCACCGTTGACTGTCCGCTGTGATGATTCGTGGGTCATAATGTGGTGGGCGTTGTTCTGTTTGCGTAACGTTGTGGGTTTTGATACCGCTACTTTATCACTGACCTTTGGTCTGGTGGATTTGTGTGTTTGGCTGAATTCTGTCAGATTGGTGTGTGTGTGTCATAATATGGTGAAAGGATATCTGCCGCTGCGGCGGTAAGTTGCTGGCCGTCAGCGTGGCAGTAAGTGGGATTTACTGCCAATGTCATAATGAGGGCCTTAATTCTGTGGCTCTCTGGTTACACCCAACTAACAGAGCTTTCATAATGTACTATAATACATTTGCCACTGATTAACGTCACAATTTTAGGGTTGATAGCGCAAGCCCTCTGGCCTGTTGTAACCTCTCTGTGGTCTTTTAACCATGCCCACACTTGCTACTCATTCTTTGGTGTGCTTGTTTTAAATGCCTAATCACACAATAAATAAGTACACTGTTCCATATATCTAGGGGAACATTTAATGTTCAGGAGCAAGAGCCCTCACACATCCAAATGGATGTCATGCTTCATCATCGGGTTGCTCCTCGTCAGACTGGCAGTGCAATATCTGACGGGCTCCCCGTTAGGGGGCTCTTTGCCGGAGATCTTTTTGAAAGTGGCTGCCGTAATGATCGTAATGGTCAGCCGTCCTGTTTTAGCATGTATTATCGTTAGTCTGTAATATATCATGTCATAATTATCTGAATCCATTGTGATTTATTTCTGAAGATTATTATTTCTTCAGGTTTCATTGTTGTAGCTCATTTAGTAGTTCTTTCTACATTATTGTGATTTTTTAACCACAATGTTGACCCTGCCCTCCCACTGACCCTGCCCCCATTGCGTGCAGCATTACAGTTCCCATACTGGTTTTTTTAGGGTCGAGCCTGCATCGCATGTGCTTGCGCATGCGTTTCACTTGCGAGACGCTTTAGTAGTAATAAAAGGGCTCGGAACCCCGTCCATGTCACGTCAGTGTCTTTCATTGGTTCGTGGGCTTGCCTGTTAAAATCTGCTTGCTTTCATTAATGAAATGCATGCATGCGTCATGCCTTTTCCGGTGGTTAGCCCTCCTTGAGCGCAGTGACCAAGTACTGAAAATATGCGAGTCTCGCTGTTTTCCGTTAGGTTTGTGGACCACTTTTTATCTTTTTTCGCAGCGCGATCTAGCTTGGGAGAAGTCGAGCGCTTTCCATGACATCGACCCTGTTACATAGTTAATTGCACTTTTGTCCGTTACGTAGATAATTGCACTTTTGCCGATAGGTTTCACTACGAGTGAACTGTTGTTTTTTTTACCATTTAATGTGGCAAGAAAAGTCCGGTTGGGAGTTTACAACTGCCAATAGCTCTAATTCGGAAAAATGCGAGACCCATTGCATTGCAAATGCTTGTTAATACATTTCGACCGCTGTTCTTATATTTACTATCTAACAGGAAACATGGAGGTCCATTTCTTTCTTGCTTTAATAAGGGTTAATGGCATTCTTGCCCCGCCACTGCAGCCCTGCTGAAATCAACCAAGAGGCGTCTGGACTGACGTTGTGCAGATTACACTTGGTCCGTCCTGTCGTGCATGGGAACTGCCAGAAATCAGGAGCTGTCCATATTGTGAGAAACCGTTTCAAGAAGACCAGACGCTAATTAAAATTTAAAACGTGGATTGCCTCTTTCTACCAGAGCTGTAATTTTGTTGAAATATGCCCACAGCCCGCTTTAATTTATTTGCTGAACGCCCACGTGTATGGGAAAAAATGTAAAGGGCAAATACGTGTCAGGGGCTACAATGAAGAGGCTACTCTCACTGTTTTCAGAAAGCCACGTGGCAGCTGTTCTCTGCGCCCCCACATTTTTGCTTTGTTTGGGACAGTAAACATTTATCACAGCGGTTGTGCACCAGATAAACATCACCATAAAGATGAGTTACAACGAACGCTGCTGCCAAATGATGAAAACAGATCAAAAGACAAAAGACAAACCAGATGTGCGTACAGGTCAAGCCTCATAGTAGGTTTTGGTCCTGCATCTGTCCAGTGACAGTTTGTTGACGGGAGGAAGAAGGTTGCAATTATATACATATCAGTTTACTAGCTGTTACTTATGCTAAGAGGCTGCTGCCTGACACTAAATGTAACAGAAACATTACAGTTAGCCTGCCACAACTCCTACATTTAAGCATCGTAAGTAAATCCGTAGACACCAAAGTAATAATGACAAATGCATTGACACGCAAATCATTTTATCATTTGTGACTTTTAATGCTGATGTTTTAGTCCCTGATTGCAAGCTGGTTCTATATTTTGATCCCTGTGCAAAAGAGTTAGTACAAGCATCACAATTCAGAGCTCCGTGATAGTTATCGCACCCCTGCTGTGTTCCCTGGGCAGATGTCGATGAAAAGACCCAGCAAAAAAGGCAAAACGTGGAATTTGGTGCTTTAAAGGTTTTAAAGGATTCTGCCTGCTCGTTCTCATTTCCAACTGCAAAACTTGGAATAATAGGTTTTTGCTGAACCAATAAATACTTCACCCTGGGGTAATAAATAGTTTTTTTTTATTGTTTCGAGCTATTGAAAACCATAACAATATAACAAGGAACATTTAAAACAGCTAAAAAAAAAATACTGTTGACCAGTTCAGACCGTACAATTGTCTGTTCAGTATATAATGAACAGCGACCATCAGTCTACTCCTTCTACATTCATAAGATTACAAATTCAGGGACCTCTGCAAAGAATAAAGCGCATAATCTTTTATCCTTCCCAATCAACACTAAAACCACAATCTATAAAAGTAATTTAATAAAAAAGAGCATTGTTTTACCAACTCAACCACTACACAATGACAAGTACGGCAACATATCTTACTCTGGGGTAATGGTTTTTTCCAGGTGTGGTAACTACCTCACCCTCATTTGTCTTTAGTGCTTTTGCCATCCTCCATTTTAGAATGCTGGGCAACGCCCTTTTCAGTCATTCATATTTCTACTGAAGAGTAAAATCAGTTAATGCATGACAAGTGACAGATGGAAGCAGAAGTATACATTTTTTTATATGGGTTAATGGTGCAGTAAAAGTACGTTAAAGAAATGGAGGAAGACTGCAAATATATGGGTGGCGTGGCCTGACGCTGATGACGACGGTCCCCAATATTTTAATATTCTGGAAGTGCATTAAATTTGGGAGCCCAAACAGGGTGGTGCAGACCCCGATGAAGAGGTGTGCAGCACATTCCCAGTCTCATATGAAGGGACCTGCGGAGAGAGAGACGCAGTCTAGTCTCTCCGCGGGTGGATTCGGGACGGGGGAAGTGGCGCGCAAGGCGCCTGAGTGGTTAGAAGGTAAGTTGGGGCGGGGATTAGGACAGGGTTTATAAGGGGGGTGGAGGGTGGGGTCAGCCCTCCTTCGCGCCGACTTAGGTGAGGGAGGGTTGTTTATTTGAAGTGATGAGGTAAGGAGTTCCATCCAGGTTAGCCAGGCCAGTTAGACAGCGTGGGGGTGTTTTTGTTAGTCAGGGCCCTGAGACGCAGATCGTACAGGGAGAGAGGGGCACCGGAGGAAAGGGAGGGCGGCCCCTTGGGCATTTCTTGCCGTTCGTGAGACATAAACGGGGGAGGCCACCCCCCTTGGCATTTTGGAACAGCGCGCTGAAACGGGGGAAGCCGGCCCCTCGGGCATTTTTGTTATTAGCGCGCAGAGAGCGCGCGCGGCAAAACGAGGCGGCCCCCTGGAGTTCAGGCAACGCGCGGAGGCCGCACATAAAGGCCAGCTGTCCCAGGCCTAGCCGCGCAGTGGCGCCAACACACCCCCGCGGGGGGCCCCCATAACAGGCCACAGAACGCGCAATGGGCGGGGAGGGCCACTTGGGCATAGAAAAAGAAAAAGAAAAAAAAAACTTTTTGCTCAACTGCAGCATTAGACACTTTGCCCCCCCCATCAGGTGGGCCACCTGGGGGAGCGCCCAGAACACGGGGATTTAAACAGGCTAGGCCCACAATAATACTACATATATATATAAGTATAATAAGAAGTATAAGGAAAATAGTTTAAACAGGACCACATTAGAACTGCAGCTGATATTATCGGCTGGCAACATGGCCACAGGCCACGACGCAGAGGCAGTGAGGGCCGCCCTACGCGTTCTGGGCGAAGCAGGCAGGGCAGATCTACTTAGGCCAGGGGTCCTAGACCAGGCTTGGGTTGGGATGGCACGCCCCACCAGGGCGGCTTCTGGGAGGGTCGTGGCCGCAATAGCGGCCTGTGAGTCACAGGACTCCGACGGGGAAAAAGATGAAGGACCTATGACCCCCGGGCTGGGTACAATGGCACAAGTTCTTCACGAGGCGCAGAGCCCGTTGATGTTTGGCGGGGAGACGCAAGCTACCCAGGACAAGGGAACAGACAGCGAGCAGGCAGGGGTTGACCCCGCAGGCACGGGAGGGCAGGTGGCGGGGGGGATGCGGCCGAAGGGCAAGGCAGGGAGTCAGAGCAGCCTATGCCGGGGCCCAGCTGGGATTTCGCTCCCCTAGATTTGTCAAGCCACAGAGGGGAGGCCCCCAGTCCAGGTTGTTTTGGGGTGCCAGTAAAGAAAAGAGGCAAGTACGCCGGTAAAAACAGGGGAGGGCCGGGGAGGGTCAAGACGGCGCCCCGCCAGGCCAGGGGGGGGAAAGTCAAGACACCACAGGAACCAAGGACCGTGGTGGGCCAGAGTTCGCACACACAAGGGAATTGGGACCAGGCAGAGACCTGGGACTTGGAGGCCAGAATTCGGGAACACCGTAGGGTTGTACTAGAGACGGAGGCCAGGTGGGCACAGCTGTGCAAAGACAGGGAAGAGGCGAACGCCCACAGCAAGACAACCTCTAAGATCAGAGAGGCTAGAGGGCAATCAGGTACGCAGCAGCCAGGGCCAGGAAGCGGAACCTGGGTATGGGTGCCACAGGTAAGGGGAGAACAGAGACAAGAGGCTCGAGCGGCCGAAGGGTCAGTTGGTGCAGGGAAACCCGGTGACGCAGACGGTCACGGGGGCAAAAAGGCAGCAATGCCAACGACAGAGGTTGGCAAGAGACGGTACACGCCGACTGGGTGCAATACGGCCCAAATGCGTTGGCACGAAGCACTGGAGGGGTCTACGGCGTCTTTCTCCACACGGGGGGACCACGGATACCGTCCCGATGACTCGCGTCATGCGGGGATGGAGGCAAGAGAGAGTACAGCAACCAATGCGAGAGATTTTGGCCAACACAAGGGCCAGTGGGAAGGAGAAGATGAGTTGGAATTGGACTACGAGGAGGAAGGGGATGAATGGGAGGATGGCGAAATACGAGATTGGGAGGTGAGCGCTGTGAAAAAGGGTGGCAGGCGAGGGCGCAAGAGCGGCGCAACCTCTTCTTCGTGCTCTGTTTTACAGGTTACAGCTCCTTTGGAAGGCCCCACTGGGAGTAGGCAAGTCGTGCAGCGCGGCAGGAGCCTGAAAAGAGTGCCAAGGAGTCTGGGGGACAACGCTGGAGGTAAAAAATGGTGGTCAGTATGGGGCGAAGGGGGGGGACAATAAGGGAGGCTAACACGAGTAGGTCCATCGGGGTAGGTGACGGGTCAGTTTTGGAGGTAGCAAGCAATAGCACCACGCACAAGACGGGCGAGAACAAAGAGAAAGAGGGCACCGCCACGATAGACACAGCCACAACGGGAAAGGCAGATACGGGGGAAAAAACTGTAGAAGATAAGGAGGGGGGAAGTCACAAGAAGAGGCTGCCGTACATGGGTTTAGCCATGCCACTGGATTCGCACGTGGCAGAGAAGACAAAGAGCAAGATATGGAAACACGAATATGTAGATGTTTTTAAACTATTACACAGGGACATACAGGCGAAGGAAGGGTCCAAAGAGGAAGAATGGGAACTAGCACACAGGCCCTGGGTACCTATAACAATGGATAACTGGACGTCGGCCTTTTTGATATTCGCAAGTATATACTGCAAGAAATACCCAGACAGGGCTATTGCCCTGTTTAAATACATGGATATAATTAGAAAGGCTCAAATGCATTTTGGGGGTTTCGCGTGGCTCAGTTACGACGAGGAATTTAGGGCCCGGGTAAGTGTTAATCCGGACAAACCATGGGGTGACGTGGACTCCGAACTGTGGATGCAATGGATGGCATCGGCACAGACAGCGGCGTCCACTCACATGGCGAGTGGCCTGCCAGTGACTTACAAGCCCTTTCAGGCTCGCCCCGCCCATGGAGGGGCGGGCAATACCACAAAGGCAGCGGGGGCAACTGCGGGGGCTTGTTGGAACTTTAACAAGGAATTTTGTTCCAGAGCACAATGTAGGTTCAAGCATGACTGCTCCAAGTGCGGGGGTCGTCATCCAGTCACCCAATGTTTCTCCTTGTCCAGCCCAGCGGAACAGTGGAGGGCTGCTAGAGGGAGAGGGGCGCATGACGCTCCTGCGCCAAAAGGGGCCTACACCAGTTAGACTTGAATTTCTGCGGCCATGGTTACACATATACCCAGACACGGATAGGGCGCGACTACTGGAATGGGGCTTTAGGGAAGGTTTTAGATTAGGTTACCAAGGCCCTCGTCAAAGGAGATGGGCTGACAATTTGCGGTCAGCCAAAGAATGTCCACAGATTGTGCACGACAAAATAGCAAAGGAGGTAGGTTTAGGCAGAATAGCAGGCCCATTTTCCAGGTGGCCAAGTGACGCTTTAATGATATCACCATTGGGAGTGGTACCCAAGAAGGCGCAGGGAGAATTTCGGTTGATTCACCATTTGTCATGGCCTGAAGGTACGTCAGTCAATGATTTAATTGCCCAAGAGGACTCTAGGGTAATTTACGCGTCAGTCGATGATGCGATTAAGTTAGTCCTAAAGTGCGGTACGATGGCGGAAATGGCAAAATGCGATATTCAATCAGCGTTCAGATTGCTCCCTATTCATCTAGCAGACTTTGACCTCTTGGGCATGCAGCTGGATGGCAACATCTATGTGGACAGAGTGTTGCCCATGGGTTGCTCGATATCATGTGCCCTTTTTGAGACGTTCAGCACCTTTTTGCAGTGGGTATTTGTGAGGACAAGTGGGCATAGGTGGGTGACGCGTTATTTGGACAATTTCTTATTCATAGGAACAGCGGCATCTGGGGCGTGTGGGCGGGCTCTGGACACGTTTCAGAAGCTGGCACAACAGGCGGGTGTGCCCTTGGCCCCGGAGAAAACGGAAGGCCCCATGCCGATTCTAACCTTTTTGGGCATTGAACTAGATGCGAGAAAGTTGGTCGCTAGATTGCCAGGAGCAAAAGTGGGGGAGATACTAGATTTCTTAGCAGTGGTGCGCACTTTGCGCAAGATGGATTTGCGGACAGCTCAAAAGCGTTTAGGTTACCTCAATTTTGCATGCAGGGTAGTTAGGGGAGGTAGGACTTTTTGTAGGCGTTTGGGACTTTCCATGTCAGGTGCCGTACTTCCGCACCATAGGATACGAGTGTCATTGACATTCCGAAAAGACGTTAGGATATGGGAGATTTTTCTGAGAAATTTCAACGGTGTACCGATGTCTTTTGGTGAGTCAGACACAATATGGCAGGTACAAATTTTCTCGGACGCGGCAGGAGCGTCGGGTTTTGGCTTATACTGGGATGGGAGGTGGTGTGCGGAGACTTGTCCGGCATCCTGGAGGCAGCAAGGGAGAAGCATTGCGTTCTTGGAGTTTTTTCCCCTTTTAGTGGCTCTGGCAGTGTGGGGACAAGAATTAGCCAGCAGGACAGTGATTTTTCAAATAGACAACATGGCGGTGGTAGAGCTGGTAAACAGACAGAGAGCAAGGGACATCAGAGTTTTGCGCTTGTTGCGGCAGTTCATGCTTTTATGTTTATCTTTGAATGTCATATTTAAAGCTGCACATATACCAGGGATTTACAACGAGATTGCAGACTCCCTATCTCGTTCACAGTGGCGGCGTTTTCGCGAATTGGCCCCCGGAGCAGATCAGAACAAGACTGTGGTCCCGGCAGACATCTGGGAATGGGGGGCATGACGATCACGGGGCTGGTGGAGATGTCATTAGCAGTATCCACGCGGCGTAATTACAGGCTGGCATGGTTGGATTTTCAATCTTTTGAACAGTTTGGGGGCAATTTTTGGGCGCAAAGCCTGCCGGTACTGGAGGCACGGACCAGACATTTCGTGCTGTTTCTGATCAGGGAGGGTTTATCTCCAGCGACAATTGGGGGGAAACTGGCTGGAGTGTCTGTTTACGGGAAACTGTTTTTTGGATATGACCCAGCACACAGTGATTTATTGGGTAAAATGCTGAAGGGATGGGGCAGGGTTAGAGCGTGCGGAGATAAACCAGCAAGAGAGCCCATTACATTTGAAATGTTGGTAGAGATGACACAGCTGTTACCAATTTGTTGTAGGGACGAATACGAGGTGGGTTTATTTTGTTTATGTATGTTGTGGATGTTTTTTGGAGCATTTAGAGTATCAGAGTTGTTGGGGGTGGGTAAGGAAATTGGGGTAAGGAGAAAAGAGGTATGCCTGCATAAAGACAGGTTGGGGATATGGCTAAGATGGTCTAAAACGGACCAGCTGGGAAAGGGCAAGTGGATATGGCTGGAGAAAGGGGGAGTTGAAGCGGCTTGCCCGGTAGAGGAATGGGTCAGTTTCAAAACGAGGTGGCCAGGGGCAGGTGAATCAGGGGTTTTTATGCATGTGTCAGGAAAGAAGCTAACTAGTTATCAACTGTTACAAGTTATGAGAATGGCCCTTGGAAGAATAGGGCGGCGCGCAGGTGATTATGGAACGCACTCGTTTAGAATTGTCGCAGCGACGGAGGCAGCACATCTGGGCTGGGATTGGGCTAAGATCAAATCTATAGGGAGATGGAAGTCTAGGTGCTGTGAGCGGTATGTCAGGCCTTGAAGAGTATAAAACGAACAGGTTTGGGAGGGGCGTTGTGTTTAGTTTATCAATACAGTGGTCACAATGTTTTTTCTTTACAGGCTGTGTGGCCGGGCCAGAGAAGGGAAAGATGACGACGTGGTTGGTCGGCCATTCGTTCGTGCATTGGGCGGCGAAATTTGCAGAGAAGCAAATTTACGGCAGATCATTGGGATTGCCCAGCAGAAGCCATGAAGTGCGTTGGTGGGGCAAGATTCCCATTTATCACGGGTAACTTGCCGCAGTGGGGATGCCCAGATCTTTTATTGATTCATCTGGGGGAGAATGATTTAGTGAAGCTATCGGGGCTCACTTTGAAACAATTGATGCAGAGGGATTTGGAGCTCTTGAAACAAAAACTATGCGGGACATGCTTGGTATGGACGGAATTTGTGCCAAGAAGGGCATGGAGAGGGGCTGTCAATCATGGAGCCATTGAGCGGGCTCGGAAAAAATTGAACAGAGCCATGAGAGTTTTCTGTTGGGCTCAAGGCATCAAGGTGTTAAGACACAGGGACATAAAAGAGCAAGAACATGCGTTATTTCGTGATGACGGGGTACATCTATCACAGATAGGTAACGCGTATTATATCACAGAACTGAGACTAATGCTGGAAAGCATGTGGGGAACAAATTTGTGTACCCGAAAATAAAAAGGGGGTGGGGCAGCAAAACGCCTCACAGGTTTCCCTGGGTGGCAGGAGATGGGGGAGGGTGGAGAGCCAGGTGCGGGCTTGTCCACCCTTCCAGGGGGAAAAACAAGGAGGTGAAGCATCAGAGCGGGGAGGGGTAGGCTACAGGCAGGGAAGGCTTGGGCGGAATAGGGGAGCATATACGGCAGGAAAATTGAAGGGAGACATTTGAGGAGAAAATGAAGGCAAGGGAGTTGTAAAAGTTAAAGTCTGCTTTAAAAGATATACAGTTAAATGTTTTGAAGTAATTTTGTGTTTAAATCCTGTTCTAATAAATGACATTTTACACCAACAAGAGTGTCACTTATGTATGTCCCGATGAAGGGACCCGCGGAGAGAGAGACGCAGTCTAGTCGCTCCGCGGGTGAATTCAGGACGGGGGAAGTGGCGCGCAAGGCGCCTGAGTGGTTAGAAGGTAAGTTGGGGCGGGGATTAGGACAGGGTTTATAAGGGGGGTGGAGGGTGGGGTCGGCCCTTCTTCGCGCCGACTTCGGTGAAGGAGGGTTGTTTATTTGAAGTGACCACCCACCCACCCAGCTTAAGAAGACAGGGGAGGAGGGGTTTTTAGTTAGGCAGGGTAGTTAGGGCAGGTAAGGGGGGTTAACAGTCATTTAGGACAGGTGAGTTGAGAGAGGTAGCAGGAGATGGGGGAGGGTGGAGAGCCAGGTGCAGGCTTGTCTACCCTTCCAGAGGGAAAAACAAGGAGGTGAAGCATCAGAGCGGGGAGGGGTAGGCTACAGGCAGGGAAGGCATGGGGGGAATAGGGGAGCATATACGGCAGGAAAATTGAAGGGAGACATTTGAGGAGAAAATGAAGGCAAGGGAGTTGTAAAAGTTAAAGTCTGCTTTAAAAGATATACAGTTAAATGTTTTGAAGTAATGTTGTGTTTAAATCCTGTTCTAATAAATGACCTTTTACACCAACAAGAGTGTCATGTATGTATGTCCCGAGAAAGCATGGAGAACGTCCGGACGGCGGCAGAACGGAGTTCAAGGCAGCGCTTGGTGCAGTGGAAGATGGTGGCTACGGACATAGTGGTGGCAGCTGGGCCACCTGAGAGCCAGCAAAGCGATTACCCTGAAGACCAGCTGGAGAGGATGGCTGGAAGAGGCAGCCGAGCACCGTGAGATCCCTCGCGGGAAAAGAGGAATCTGCTAAAAGTGTCCCCCCTCTCCCCCCAAGAGTGAAGACAAGGAAAGCGACGGCCTGGGAGGTTAGATGGGGACAGGGACATAGAGACTCAGCCAAATGCTGTGCTGTGGGGGACCACTCTCGCTGCTGCAGTGAGTGTGAAGGCCGCTTAAGGGGACCTTGCCGTGACGGGAAAGTGGCCAGATGGCAGCAGAACGGAGTTTAGGGTTGTGCTTGGGGCAGCGCAAGATGGCGGGCACTGTGGTGGTGGCTGGGCCCGTCTGAGAGCAAGCAGAGCGCTCTTCCTAACAACTAACTGAAGAGAATGGCTGCAAGAAGCAACCGAGTACCATGGGACCCTCCTGGGGGTAACAAGGAGTCCACAAAAAGTGTTCCCCCCAGATGAGGAAAGCTCCAGGCTGAGAGGTGAGACGGGAAGGAAGCCATAGAGACTCAGTCAGCTGCTGTGCTGAGACAGGACTGCTGTTACTGCTGCAGTGAGTAAAAAAACATTTGAGAGGGCCTCGCTGTGGCAATATAGCAGATAGCCCTGTCAGAAGCTGTTGGGAGCGCCCAGAGACAGGAGACAGAAGTTGCAGATGACCAGTGAGGGCTGCGATCACAGGGGAGAAAGTGACCCCCAGCGTAGAGGTAAAGGCACTGAACCCCCTGAGCGGGACACTGATGGCGATAGCAACGGTGTCCTTAAAGAGTGACTTGGGTGACGGACAGCTACACCTCAGAAATGAGGGGTTCGATCTTCTTGCAATTATAGTGAGATGAGGGGAAGTAATTCACAGGCCTGAGCAGAAGGCGGGCTGAGCCGGTGGTGGTGAGAACGGGAGCTGAATAACAAAGTGAACAGACCTAGGCCAATCACAATTAAAGTGGGGAGACACGTGTGGGTGCGATGTGTGAGCTACCTAGTAAGAATTGAGCAATGAGGGAGGACTGAGAGAGGATAGGATTGCCTCAGCCCACCTGAACTTGTGTAGAAGTGGACTCCGCTGAAGGCCGTCTTATACACCTACAGGCTCTTTGCAGCTGGATGCAAGTGGTGGCCATGGGGAAGGCCACAAAGAAGAAAGATACTGTCCCCCTGGCAGAGGGAGAACCAGATGCATGCAAGGACCAATGTTGGGAGATGTGATTCAGGCCATAACGGCTACTAGGGAGGCATTGGAAACTAGAATAGGCACCCTGGGGGCGGATTTGAGTTTGCTGAGAAATGACCACCGCCGGTTGGCGGAGCGGGTCACCACAATGAAAAGGGAGGTGGCAGAACAGACCACAGCGGTTGTGGATCTGACAAATCGCAGGACAGCCATGGAAGGAAAAGTTAAGACATTGGAATTGCGAGCAGAGGACGCAGAAAAAAAGATGCTGCCTCGATAACATCAGGCTGGTAGGATTGCAAAAAAAGTGGATGGGAGCAATATTATTAATTACTTAGAAAGACTTATCACGTACCAGTTTTTCCCAAGAGGGTTTTCCCTCCTTTTTCACATTTGAAGGGACGCACCAACCAGGCCACCCCCACCAGGGGCCCCACCAAGACCGGTGGTGACAAAACTATTTTTTTTACAAAGATCGGGATTACCTATTGGAACAGGCCCGTCAAAAGGGCGAACTGATGGTGGACAGTAATAGATTGCAAGTATATCCTGACTTCTCCTGCGAACTTCAGAAGAGGCGTGCTATCTTAAATTAGGCTAAAAAGTGCCTCCACCAGATGGGGTGACGCATAGCATGATGTACCCAGAGGGCTCCTGGGTGGTGATCAGTGAGGGAGTCCTTTTTTTTACCATCCCTGCAGGAGGTCTGGAACTAGATTGACAATCACACACAACCTGGACCTAGTTGTGAGAGCAGAGAGCAGCGTTCCTCAGGTACTAGGAGAAGGATCCGTCTGCACACTGGAAGACCCCTGTTGAGTGAGGAATCATAACGGGAAAAAAGGAGAGCAGGAACACTTACAACAGATGTATGAAATTGTTTATTAAACGATCCTGACTGAGGTTCTGGGCGGGGGCTGAGCTGGGGCTCCAGGTCTACTGTTTTCCCATGCATGTTTTGTGGGACAACCCACAATGTTTGGTCCAGTTTGAATCTGTTTGGACAGGGGCCTTTGCTCGATTTGTCCTGGGGAGGGAATGCCTGTTGAAATGTTGGGGAGTTTACTTGTTTGGGGATACAGCGATTGCATCAAAATATTATGCGAATTGTCTTGACTGGGGACCTCAGGGGCACACTATATGGGGCGGGCCTGGGATGGTAGGATACATACAGATCACCATCTACAACTAGTATGACTTCACAATCCAATTATAAACAGTTTGTCATGGAATAGCATGCATACGGTCTCCTAGAGGTATAAAATATTCTCATATCTAAATAGACGGGGCATACACATAGCACTACTACTAGAGACCCATGTGATGGCCCAAGAGGGAGAAGCGCTGCAATGGAGATGGCGAGGGCAGACATATTATACCACTTACTCTGCTTTTGCAAGGGGGCTCCTCATTAGGTAAGAGCGGAGGTTCCTTTCCAGTACATAGCACATGAAGTGGTTTGTGAGGGGAGATATGAAGAAGTGAATGGAAGGCTGGAGGGCAGAGACTTGATGATAGTCAACATCTATGCTTCAAATGTGGATCAGGGCTCTTTTAGAACAAACCTGTCAGAACAAATGGCGCAGCGTGTGACTCAGACTATAGTAATTGGGGGTGATTTCAATTGTGTGGCAGACATAGCAATGGACAGGTCACACACCCCCGCTGAGAGATGCACCAGAAAGGAAATTGGCCCAGACAATTTTAAACTGACAGAGAGCATGGGGCCTTGTGGATTCGTGGTGAGTGACACATTCCCATGACAGGGATTATTCTTACTTCTCCAGCTTATATAATTTACACTTGAGACTAGACACATTCCTGTGCTCTCCCGTGCATAGTATGGTGACAAATGCAGAATATTTGGCATGTATGATTTCGGACCACAATCCCATACTCCCAAATTGTGACTGGCACAGTCCTAGGATAAGATACTCACCTGGAGATTAAAACTTGAACTGCTAGAAGATCAGGAAGTTAGGGATGAACTAAGGCAGAGTATAGATGGTTATTTTGAGACCAATGAGGGGACAGCCTCGGACATACAGGCAGAGTGGGAAGCATTCAAAGTCACAATGAGGGGGGTCAATATTTGGTGACAGGGATGGGAGTGAGGAGGACCCTAGTGAAAGAAATACAGGGAGGAGGAATTGTGGCAGATAGAGCAGCAGAGACCCGAAAACCCTGATAGGCAGCATTCCCTGTTAGATAAGAAAGTGGAAGTAGCAGCTTGTGTAGAGAGATTCCACTGGTTTGACTGTTGGGGATACATGGTACGAACACATGCTGGAGAGATAAGGCAGGCACAATATTGGCCTGGCTAGCCAAACCAGCGAAGGGGGGAATCCAATTTTAGAACTGGAAACAGCTAAAGGGGGCCGGTAATTTAAGCAAGAGGAGATTAATTAATGTTTCCTTCAGTACTATTTACAATTATATAGGAGTACAAGATCCTGGGAGGTAGAAACATGTAGGGAATATTTAAGCTTACTATAGCTATTGTGCCTCACTGTTGAGGAGGCAGAGATGCCGGGGGAGGTTATTACCTAGCAAGAGATTAAGGTAGCAATAAAAGGAATAGCCCGTGGAAACCCCATGGAACAGATGGCTTCCCGGCAGAATGGTATATGACCTATGCAGGCCAATTGGCACCTAAACTTGAGAAGCTTCATAATGAAGCCTGAATGAGGGTCTGCTTGCCTGACTCTACTCGAGGAGCGTTGATAGTACAGTTACTGAAACCCGGTAAGCCCCCTTGGGATTATACAGCATACCACCCCCTTTCAATGCTAAATGTCAAATGATAAAATACTTAGTGAAATATTGGCCTCCCCGTCTGATCCCCCACATGTCACAGCTGGTACACCCGAATCAGGCAGGGTTTATACCTAGGCATAATACCGCCCTTAACATTAGACACCTACTCTCCATTCTGGAACAAGGCGCCCCTAACTGCGAAGGAGCAGTGGTCATGGCTGTTGATATAGAAAAGGAATTAGATAGTTTATAGTGGGAGTATCTGTATGCGGTAATATCACGGATAGAACTGGGAGGCGGCTTTGTGGCCTGGACTAGACTATTGTCCATGAACCCAATGGCGCGCGTGCAGATGGATATAGTGATATCACAAAGTTACAGGGTAGAGAGGGGGACACGACAGGGGTGCCCACTTTCCCACCTGCTTTTTGCTTTGGCTGTGAAGCCCCTTGCGGCTTGGTCGGGGGCACATTACTGAGGTCTGAAGGTGAAAGGGAACTGGCACAGGACAGCATTATATGCTGACAATGTGCTACTATTTTTACAAGATATTGCAGAGGAGCTGGGTGGGGTTAAAGTCTATGTTGGAGGATTTTGGGCAACTATCAGGCCTTAAACTGAATTGGTAGAAATCCTGGGTGTTCCCAATGATTGCATAAGTGGCACCACTAGCTGATTTAGCCCCTCTGCAATGGGCCTGAGGTGTTTTTCGTGCTTAGGTGTTAAGCTATATTATGATCATGCAGACCTTCTGGATGGGAATGTGGGCAGTGCTATGCACGCCCTGAAGACCAGCATAGAATTTTGGAAAACCCTCCCATTATCAGTAATAGGTAGGATACACTGTTGAAGATGATTGCCCTCCCCGTCTACTATATTATTTTGGAGCGCTTCCATTGTGGATACCAAGAAGAACATTCAGGGAACTGGATACAATGGTTATATCATTTACATGGGGTTCAGGCCGCAGACGGGTGGTTCTGACTATGCTAAGATGACCAGTGGGAGAGGGGGGCCTAGCGGCACCAGACTTTGAGGGGTATTACCTGGCGGCCCAGTTGCAGTGGTTTGTCCAGTGGATAGCTGATAGGCAAAGACCAGAGAAGGAGCTAGGCCCTTTTGTACCACGTTGACTGACTTAACTAGAATATTACTGAAGGTCAGCTGCACTACCACAATAGACATTGAGGAACCCAAGGTGATTGCCAAGTGTTGGGATAGATGCCTGCCTAGGGCTTATGTTAAAGTACCCTACTGTCCAGGTATCCTGATGATGTTGCTGGAAGCCATTCCACAAGGCGGAGATTGGAGAAACCTGGAAGTCTGGGTGGGGGCAGGGGCTTCTATCATGGGAGATCTCTTTAGGAACGGGAAAATGCTTTCATTTGTGAATTTTAGAGTAGACTATACTATCCCTATGGGGCATTTTCTCTTATAAAGGACAATCACCGCACGATTCGATACCACTGGAGAAATGGCACGTTTGAACCACCATTAATGGGCAGTTGTAAATACATAGCCGTCTCCTCGGGCACTATTAAAATGGTTTCCTGTTTGTACAAGGCTTTAGGGGGGATTGTCATCACCCGCTGGAAATGTTGAAAACTAATTGGAAGGCAGATTTGGGTACCCTGATATCGGAAGAGCCCTAGGATACCATACTTGATAGAATACCTAGAGTTTCAAAAAATGCTTGTTTTAAACTGATTAATTTCTATGTACTACAATGAGCGTATTTGACTCCTGAGCACATACAATAATATTTTCAAATGGGGGGAAGTAGGTTGCCTTAGATGTGGAGAAAATAGGGCGGGCTGCTCCATATGTTATGGAGTTGCCCGCAGCTGCAGCGGTATTGGGAAGGGATTACAATGCTGCTGACCACTGCTCAGACCAAGGATCTCCCTTGTGCACAGGGGAACTGTCTGCTGAGCTAGTTCCCTCACACTTCAAAAAATAAAATTGCCAGCAAATTTCAGGACTTGGCTTTCCTTATGGAGAAACTCGGGATAAAGCACAATTGGAAATCAAAGGGGGGACCATAACTGGTGCATTGGCGTACTAAACTAGCAAAGTGGGCAACAGTTGAGGGGGAAGTGCTATTGTGGGAAGCTCACAAGGGGATTGGTTTTCTCGAGATGGTTTGTGCATTGGAGGCCACAGAAGCTGAATTTCAGACAGCTGCAATAGATGACGCCACATCACCATGAGGGATTACACTGGGAGATGCTTAGCATGGATCATTAATTATGTTTAATGGCGGATGACTGGCTTTTCCTCAGCCCTTGCACCTATCTCGATATATGAATAATATGTCTATAATAGGTGAACTGACCATACGGTGCTGCTGAAAGGACCTCTTGAGATATTACTGTATTAAAAACTTTATTTAGGTGCAATTGAAGGGGTGGGGCATTTAGTTGGGGAGGAGATTGTTTATGATTATGGTTGCAGAGGATTACCAGTGGACTCCAAATGTACCAGATACAATGGTGTGATTGGACACACTTAATATGTTGATTGGGTGCACTATATAGATCCTGTCACTGGTGTAAGGAAATTATGATGCAAGACTGATGTAGGTTGGGGCCAACTAGGACATCTGTTTTATTGAAAAACTAATAAAACGTGTTTTAAAAAAAATGTATGCTAAAGGATATATTTGCACCTCTGATGCTAACTTTATAATCCCAGAGAAAAGCGGAAGAGTAGAGTGATTTTAAAAAAAATTGCTTCGAAAACAACAATTTTGTATAGTGATTGATTGTTTTGTTAATTATTCACCAGCCTGGCCTGTATATGTTCATAGAATGTTTGCCTTCCCCACAGACTACAGGCTTCCTCCTGAGTGAACCTAGTTTGGCCTGGTAACTCTACCCTCTTCAAGTTACTAATACCCTTGAGCTATCAATAAGGAAAGCATTAGTAACTCGGTGGTGCCGGGATAGGAAAAATCAAGTATTATGGGTGAGGTCTGGGGGGGCCTTCTTAAAATGAGAAATTACCTTGAGAATCTGCAGTTCTGTACTAATTCTGGTTATTCCTCAACCCTTCCACCCTTCTCCATATTACACACAGATAATACACCTGATTTCAGGATACAGAGTCTCCAGGTGAAATACATCCGGTCAATGGAGCTACCGCAGAACTCAGAATTTCAAATAGCCTGGTGACTCCTGCCTCAGCAGAATTAGGAAACAATTTATAAAGGGGGCCTCAATAGCCACTGAGTACTCAACATCAAACATTGGGGCATATTTATACTCTGTTTACGTTGGATTTGCATCTTTTTTTAATGCAAATTTGGCACAAAGCTAACACCATATTTATACTTTGACGCTAGACCCGTCTGATGTCAAAATATCCCAGTGTGCGTCATTTTCTGGATGCGTGAAACTGCCTTCCATTAATGAGATGCAAGGATGGCGTTCGAGTCCAAAAAATTACTTAAACACCTGTGCGCCATATTTATCCAACCATGCTAAAATGACACACAGCTGGGAGGCGGAGCCAGAAAGTGGTGCAAATCCTGACTTGCGCCAAAATTAAACAAATGAGGCAACCACACCAGTACTTAATGAAAACACACAGAAGCAACATCAGAGCTCAAAAAGGAAGACATGGAGGTGCTATTCATCCAGCATGCACGAAGACGTAGAGCACAGGAGCAACAGCAGCAACTTCCACCACACCAACATGGACCCCAATGGCAACGCCGAAGACAGGGGAGGATATTCAGGACCAGTACAACCCCTCAGGGCCTCAGGGAACATTACATCATCCAGAGGTACAGGCTAAACTGGCAAGCCATACAGCAGCTGCTGTGCCACATTGAGCCACAGTTGGCACCCAGCTTTCAGACACCCCACATCATTCCACCAGAGACCAAGCTGCTAGCTGTCCTGCACATGTTGGCAAGTGGATCTTTTCAAACCACTCATGCCCTGGTTGCCAGAATCTCACAGCCTGCATTCTCTGCCTTCCTCCCCAACGTACTGGATGCCATAATCTCCCTCACACCCCGGAACATCAGCTTCCCCAACACACAGCAGAAGCAGCAGGAAACCTAACAGGGCTTCTATCAAATCAATGGCTTCACACACATGCTTGGTGCCATTCACTGCACACGTGTATGGATTGTGCCACCTGCTGTAATGGAGCATCTATACAGCAACTCCATCAATGTTCATGCCATTGTGGATCACCGGGGATTGATCACCAACATCATGGCGAAGTATCCTGGTAGTATACATGATTCATTCATCTTCCGCCACTGTACATCAATCAACATTTCCAGGATGGACGATATGGCAATGGCCTACTTGTTGGTAAGTAAAGAAACCTAGTAATTTACTCACAGCACAGCAACCCTGTAGGACACCCAACACATACACTGCTACATTGACACGTGGCCAGGAAGACACTGATGTTGTGACACTGGTAGTCATGTTTGATATCCTGACAGAATGGGATAGACACCTATGGACAAATGACCTAGGCAAATAACAACAGATGCCATTCCAGAGCCACAAGGGACCAATTTAAAACCACACACTGACAATGACATGGCCTTAACTGGCAGTACAACTTGGAAGATGAATCTTCCAATATCACATCAATAACACTCAATCACACACCCTTCCAAGCAGAACGTACTGTGTAAGGGGTGTGTAATGTGTTTCGCTGCAGGTCAAACACCATGAGACACATAGCATGATGATGCTAATTCTAATAAAGATGACATGGAATCATTGAGGCAGTACCAACATCTCACATCACTCTTGGGGTGACATTGCCCGCTAGCAATAAGGAAGTGGAATGTGCTATGAAAACATGTGGATGTGACACTAACGCAAAGTGCACACTGCTACACATACGGATTGAGACAATTCCACATATACATAACAGATGTACAGGCACATGGACCTTCTGACACTAAAACCTTCACCTCCACAACCAAGTTAGCCAGCTTACCTGGAGCAAGTTCAGTAGTGTAGGTACATGTTTGAACATGAGCCAATTCGTGAGGGCACAAAAATAGGTTTGCATAGAACTTGTCACACATGGGATAATTATGCATTGTCAATTGTGAACATTTCAGTGCTGCCAACGTATGGAGATGTGTTGTACATTGTCACCTAGCCAAAATCATAGGGCCTCACTGTTGCATTTCACATGCAATTCCATATGTCTAATTGGATGGGATGTTCAGCACATTTAGTGCAACTGTGTTACCACCACAGTAGAATCGATTGTGTGTGTGGAAGTATCATGTCACCTCCAGTGAAGACACATGGACACTTCTTTCACATGACATAATGCATGGGAGATACACAATAAACTGCAAGTCTAGAAATATAACGCTGATATCAGGTCAATCAGCCAAACCCCAGTTTTGATAGTTAAACAACCCAATGCAGAAATAACACCTTAGAAGCCTAGGATCCCACACAATACCACAAACACAGATGAGTCATGTATGACACAAGATAACAACTGCCATGCAAAGTGATAATCAAGGTGCAACCAACAACCAAATGTTTACCCTCATTTTCTCTTTCAGCTGATCAGGGTCACGGGATCCAGCCATGGATCATGACCCCATTTGCCAACCCAAGCACAGCAGCAAAGCGTGCCTATAATGCGGCACATCATAGGACGCGCACCAGTTGAGAGGACTTTTGGCATCTTGAAGTCCAGATTCAGGCGCCTCAACATCATCGCAGGCAGCCTCCTATATTCACCTGAAATGGTCTGCAAGATAATTTTTACCTGTGCCATCCTGCACAACATTTGTGTAAGGAGAAACATTCCCCTCTATGAACCAGACCCACAAATGCCTGAAGAGGAGAAAGAGGAGGATGCTGTCCATGAAAATGAGGGGGAACATCCAAACACTACTGCAGGATTGCCTCACAGACTACACATCGTACAAAACGTCTTCTAACTATAGTCACCATCACCACTTTGTCATCATATGTCATTAAACACCTACCTTCATCACTCAATCATGCTCTGGGTAATTTTTTATGCAGCACATGATCCCTAGGAATCATAATCAGAGTTTAGCCTCATGGAGCATTGCAGAAATACAGATTAGGATTCTGAAAAAGCCACATCACATTTGATGGGTATGAATGTACAGCCAACATCACACACAGTGTAAATGACATATATCCTGTCTATTGCACATGTGAAGGGCAATATAAGAGGACCACAGCTATGAGACACATCCATGTTGCCAACATGATCCATAGCAGCACATGACACACAACTAAGACACCATCAATCATAATGAAAAAAGTGTCTCATACATGAGGCAGTGGATGTGCTATTGCATTGGTAACAGGAATGTATGACTAGACCCTTGACAGCAGTAAGTGTAACATCAGCTATCTCTGCAAGGGCACGTGTGGCAAGAAGTCCATCTAAGCTGAAAATGAATAGCGCCCCAAATATGACGAGCATTGCTCACAAAACATGCCCTGTGCAGTCCATCCCAGGTAATAAGTCCTGCCACTGCCTTGTTTTAAGTCTCTACCCACCCTTCTCTAGGGGGCCCTGTAAATGGAATATCTGTACCCTGAGATTTCTCAGCTACACACACCCAGACTCCCATTCTGACTCCTATGTGCTTCCCACTTTAGGATGGCATGCCACAGTCATAGTTTATTGGTCTGCATGGACTTCAGGTCAAATAATGCACTGCCTGGTAGTCGGTAAGACCTGTAATCTGCTGTCCATTGCTTCTCATGTGAAAGGTACACTTGGCCCTTAGAACTTGATTCTCAACTCCACGACTTGTGAGAGACTCAAGCTGCAAACACCTGTGAGCACTAACATGCAGACCAGCCAGTTGAACATGCCCTGCCCTTGCTGCTGCCTGGACCTGCTTAGAAGCTGCCAGTTTCAGAACTTCCTTGCTGTGCATTGGCATACAAATCACTTGTGTTCCAGAGCCCTTGGGGGATTGTGTAACGTTGCAGACCACAGCAGAAACTGTTTTTAGTTCCCACAGAGTGGTTCTTGCTTGTCCCAGTCTGAGTCTGCTCACTGTGTATTTGCCATGTTCATGTTTGTTCCTGACAGAGCCTGCATCGTGTTAGCCAGACTGGTTCCAGTCTTTGGGTTAAACATAGAGGTTCCCTGTGGCTACATTTGTCTCAAAGTTGCTTTCCATGCCCTCTCTTGCCTCATGGGTTATTGTGTGTGGTAGGTCTACAATGAATCCTCAAATAGATAGTATATTTTAATCATGTTACTCATCCTAATATGTTCTGGGTCAGATATTCAAATGGCCTAATCAAGCCCCCATCCCTTGTCTGGTTTTGCCTGTAATTATGTTTGCCAAACAGTGACAGTGGGCTATGGCTGTATGCATGAATTTGGTACGGTGCCTCTAGCACAACAAACAAGGCTTGCCAATGTGTATGTGAGGACAAAACATGTTTGTGCCCTGATGGTCCACACACAGAATCACTTCACCCGCCACCTTTTGATGGTGCTTGTGTGGTGACTAGCTGTGAGATTAATTAGCACAGAGGCACTGATGTTCCCTGTTGCAGTAGGAATTTTCAAGACCACCCTGTGTACACATGTTGTGATGAAAGCTGCCTGTTACCTATTACTCATCCATTACGTTTTTGAGCACACCAAGGTTGCCCTGTCGTCAGCCTTAATACATTTCTGCAGTGCCATAGCTGGGATATCACCATGTGGGTCGTTAGTTAATCTTTGGCTTTAGGGCAAATCTGCTTTGAAGGATACTCTGTTAATTGAGGGAAGGGCTCCACAGCCTCATGACTAGACCTGCACGTAACTATGACAACATGGAGGCCAATACTGACACAGGGTACACATGGCCACAATTGAACTGGACACATTTGTGCAATGAACCACTGGAAATATGTGGACACATGCAGCATGGTCTGCTGGTCCTCCACAGCCACAGGAGAAACATAGGTCATTTACATTTGTCAAACTGTGGTGTACCAACACATTTTTGGATTGGATTTGGGACTCTGTGTCACAAACACTGTTCCTACCTAGCATGTTCAAATGCCTGACTCATGGGTAGTATACACACAAGTGACCATGAAGTGGTATACAACATTTCATTATGTGTGATGGGTTACATTTCTGACATTGCCATTATCAAACGTCCTCTATCTATCCTGTGTATAGTTTGTCATGGGAGATGTTTTGTGCCCAAAGTCAGGGAAGTTCACACAGCATAAGACGCAACAGATATAACAAACATATTTCATGACTAATTTTTAAGCATATGCGCAAAAAAATATTGACGCAAAGCCCGTAAGCGTCATACAATTTCATAATAAAAACGCACTGCATTGAGACAGGAAGTGATGTAATAGAATATCCTGTTTACAGAAATGGTACAGTGGGAGTACTTTCACTTTGCAGTCTGTGATTCTTCTAGACTGTGTGGCTGTGTAGAGAGTTGTGTCTGTCCATTTTGTGCTTTTGTCTCCTGTGTGCCATTTCCATTGTCATCTGTTGTTTTTGTAAGTGTCTGTGTAAATCTGTGTAAGTGTGTTTTTGTCTTTTTTTGAGATTAGATTTGTCTTTGTACTGTTGGGAGTGTTTTAGTGGGTATTGTTAGTTGGGGTATTGTTAGGCTGTCTGTGGGTTATTTAAGTTTCCTATCCATAACTCCTTTCCCTGTATTTCTCTCTTTACCCTTTCCTATCCCTATTATTTCTGAGATGCTGAGAAGGCCACGTCTGGGGAGAATGGGTGAGGAGGAGCTGGGGGCTTTTATTTGGTTGGTGTACCACTTCCTTCCCCTGATGTTGGAGGCTGGTGGCAGGGTGATACAGGGGTATCACATTGAGGCTAGGAGGCTCAGGTGGCCAAAGGTGCTGTTCTACCTTAAAAGACCATTCAACAGCCAGCGCAACGACCACCAACTGAAACATCGCTGGACTGACCTGGTGGCCAGAGAGCAAGACCTGCTGGACCACCTGGGTGTGGTGATTGGTGGCCCTGTTGGTGAGTACAAATTAGACTAATGTGTATAGTTAAATGCTCTGTAGTGACAGTAGCAGATTTTGTGACATGCTGTGTGCAGTGTTTGTGGACATGTGGAATGCAAGTTGAACAAACTGTGGCCCTGATGAGTACTATTTTTGCTACACATCACCGTCATTTGTTGACGCAAAAGCTGCACAAACTTACATAAGACATCTTTATCTTGTTAATAAGTGCTGCTTTGACGTCAATAGATGATGGTAATGCGGCACAAACAAAAGTATTATTCAGTGCCTGTGAGTGTACCAGGAATGAGATGTATTTCACATGCTAATGCAAGTAACCAAAGTCGTTCCCAAATTTTGTAATACATGTCTGCACAGTATACATGGCCCTTCGTACAAATATCTTCTTAACCTCTGTTAATGTCTTAGGCTGATATTTCAACTTGGTTTGTGCAGCATTTAATTTAATAATTGATGCCAGTGTAATGCACACTTGATGATATCTCATTTTTTGTGCTACTTTCCATAGCTGTAGGGTGAACAAATGAAGCAAATGCTACACATAATTTTTTTTTTACATCTGGCCCAAAGTTCATTGTTTCTGTGTGTTTACTTCTGGACAGATAATCTTTCACATGGCAATGCGTAATTGTGCCCGTATTCTACCAGATTGCAGTAGCAGTACACAGGTTCCTCTTGTGGCTTTTCAGAATAGGCATAGAATTCCTATCATTGAGTAGCATGGCCCAACAACATTTTTGCCTTGGGCACAATTTCTGGTACAGAGCTGGTGCATTTGCCATCTGTGTCACTTTATAGCCAAACAATTTTCTAAAGTTGAACTTTGTGAATGCTTGGTCAGCAAATATTTTTTTGCATGATGTTGTGCAAGGGACCACTGACTGCTTCCGTCATACATTTAAAGTCACAAAATAGTTTGCTAGTTTACGTTTGGTACACCCCTGCTGATTTAATGCCGCATATGTACAATTGTTAACTTCTCAGTATGAAGGCTATCACAGACATGGTTGTATGCTAAGATCAGCAGGCCAGCATTCCTGTGAGTGCCACCATTCCCAAGGTGCTTACAAATAGAGACCTACGTCATCAAGACTGAAGAATTAGGACATTTGCTAAACCATGTTTCAATTAGGGGACAGTGTCAGTTCGGTTGTATAACCACAGATCAACCAACTTGGCAAATGTAAGCTAATGAATGTGGCAAACTGTGATATACAATACCTGATATAGGCACACAGGGACCAGAGTAACACATTTCAGGTGCAATGACTACACCTGTGCCGATGCATTCTGCCACAGATGATGAAATTAGACACTGTCAGCATATATTTGTCTGTTGTTTTGATTTAGATAAATGGCCAACCCATGTTTAGCGTAACATTGTCATCAAGTAACACACAGGATCCCTGCCATCATGGTGTCACAGGGGGCATATACGGCTCTGAGTACACAGCCAATGTGGCATATGTAACCTCCATACAACACAGGCACACATATAATGGACCATTGAAAGCACAATAATTCCAGAACTAAACTCAACCCACATGAGCATCACACAGTAACTCATTGTCCCTTGATGCACAAGCCACAATACCTGAGTTACTGGTATTGCAGTGCACCAGGAATGTGGCTTTGTATGCCTCTCATAATAACAAATGATGAAATGGAGTACCCTCTAGAAATAATTCTGCACTAAACTGAGTAATCATGTTTGGCACCACATGATTGTTAGGGTCAGTGCATGTGTGCATATCTGTGTCTATCACTCACTGGAGTGACTGTGGCAATGCATGTTTGCAGTAGTATGTCTGTTGGGGTGTCTACATGCCTGATGTGCTGCTCTCTCATATAAAATGTCACACACAGTAATTTGTTAATCCAAGTTTTGTACAGGGAGCAGACTATGAGCACATTTCACCCTTCCATGTTGTATAGGTGGACCAGCCCCCTACACAATTGGTTAAGTGGCTCGATTTGCGGACCCAAATGTATCCAGTAAGTGTTGATATGTTTGTCCTGTGTTGTGTTTGCAGCTGTATTGTGATTGACTCCTGTGTGTTGGACTCTTTGCAAGGTATAATGTGCTGGCACATGATCTGATATGTGACTTGACTGGAGGTTGACATTATGTACCATGTTTGAGTTGGACATTCTGTGGTGGAGAGTCATATATTGGGAGTCGAGTGCTGTTGGTGAACAGGGTGATTTTTTGCTACATGTATGTCAATGATTAGTTTGGAGGTGGCCAGTTTCATGATTTATTCAGCAAGTAAAACTCTGATTCACACAGACCAGTGATGCCGAAGTATTACCCACAGACTTGAGCATCCCTGTTAAGTAATGAACATGTAGGACTGTGTGTTTGACTTTCTAGCAGCATCTAGCTCCACATGTTGTCCTCCGTTTATGTGGCACTTGAGTGAAATGTCATAGGTGTGCATGCAGCTCTAGCCCAGATGGGTGCTTGCATCTATGTGCTTGTTTTTGGAAAGGTATCAGTGAGATCTAATGATGTTGGCAATTGCCTGCAATTAGAAACATAAATGTGGATGTGATTGTCCAATGTTTGAGTCAATCCTAGTTGGCAGCCCTCATTACCTGTGGTGGGCTGACTAAACCCATGGACAGCTGTCAAAGCTTCCTGGCTGTCCTTGATGTTTGAAAGTATGTGTTGCATGTCCATCCCCCCCTGAGGCACAGGGTTAGGGTTAGGAAATATGTGTACCTAGGTGTGAGGATCCCAGTGTAGAAGACAGACATGTAATTCAAACATTAATTTGTTCCAACCTAGGATGCCCCCTCATGATAAGCAACTGCATACCGTCCAGGCAATTCCATTTACAAATCACAGGTCTTGTGTGTCTCGATTGTCATCCAGAAGATAGTAATTAGTTGACCTGACACATGTGGAGTACTTGCAGCATTTGTTATGTGACTAATAGCAGTACAATGATGCACAGATCATTTACGTAGGTACACACCTTTTTGTGCATTGCTGTGCTGTTAGACAGTAGATGTGTGGGCTGTGTTGGCCTGTCATTCCTCAGGAACATTCTATGATCTGTACTGTGATTTGGACTGTATCAGCTATTTTTGAGGAAGTGTTACAATATCACCTGCAAATGTATCACATAATGATGTCACTAATGTTTGCTTTCTCTATTTTTACAGCTGTCAACATGAATGCCCATGAGATCAGGGAATTCCAGAGGGGTGCAATGCATTACCGCCACATAATAGATGTGGAGTCTGGGTTCCGCAATATGACACGCCAGTATCGCCATGAGAGAGCCACAGGGGTCTGGAAGGCATTTGCCCAAGGGGGGGCCAGCCTTGCCCACAACAGCCACCACCACCACTACAGCTCAGACCACAGTCACCCAAAGGATAACAGCCTCTGTTGCAGGTCCCTCAACCTCATCTGTTCCAGGCCCAAAGGCAGCAGCTCATGCACCTCTGCCTCCAAGCACGGCACCGGCACCAGCAGTGGCATCAACAAGTGGAACACAGACAACCCCAGCTGCTGTGATCAACAATGTTGAATTTCAGAATATGAGACGTGACATGCAACGGATGTTGTGCAGGATGGACAGGCTGCAGCAGGAGGTGTCCTGCAATAGCAGGACACTGCAGGTATTAAGAAGATTCTGCGGAGGGCCATTCTGTGACCTTTGGATCCTCACTCATGGTTCCCTCCCCTCCCTCCTCTTTCCTGGTTCTTATCTTTAGTGGGTTTAGGGAGCTTAGTGTTAGGTTAGAGTAGGCTGTTAGTTTAGTTAGTATAAGTGGGTTGGGGGGTGGAGGGGGTTATATTATTACATGTTTTTTTTGTGGGTGGGTGATGATGTTGGGGTTTATGTGTAAAAAAATATATATATATATATATATATACACACATATGTGTGTATATGTATATATATATATATATATATATATATATATATATATATATATATATATGTTTAGGTTAGTATATGTTGTCCTACATGTGTCCCGTCATATAAGAGGGGTGGGGGTTGATGTTTAGAGTATTTAGTTAAATGTGATAGTTAAGTTTAGCTTAGGGTAGTTAGGGCCAGTTGTGGGTAATGTGTAGTTAGGATAGGTTAGGTTAGTTAAGGTGTTTCCCCTAGTTTTAGTATCCTTTATTACTGTGAAATAAAGTTTTAGGTGCTCCTTTACAGTATGTGTCATATGCTTCGGGATCAGGGCCTTGGCATGGGTGAACAGTGTCAATTTAGTATTTGCATTTGTGTTCCATCCTGCATCAGAATCCCATTATTGACATGGTTATTCCCATTTCCTAATGTGCTGTCACACTGGCAGCTACACCAAAGCTACTTCTCTATGCATCTGCCATCCACTGCACCTACCACTCAAGGTTATTATGGTTCCCAATGTGTTGTGAAGTTCGGATGTGTTCTTAAATCTGTCAACGCTTGAGTCCTGATTTGGAAACTTGGCCACTGCAGTACGTCTGCCTGTAGCCTGATGTTCATGTGAACCCTGATAAGCTGAGTGATGTTATAATCTTATATAGTATTGTGTACATAAATCACACTTATCATTTCTTACATTGTACTCCCAGGTTACATATTTGTCCATACACTCATACACATCCATTCCTTCTGTATGGTGTGTGTGTGTGATGAAAGTTTATAGTCAGATGTCACATACATAAAGATTGTCTTGAAGGGAATGTTGGCCACATTGAGTTTCAGCTTATACATACCTTGAAGTGGACTTTTTTCTGTCCTACACATTATTATACTGTTTGTTTTCAATTTACTTCAGAAATAAGCCTCAGGAAGCACAGATGATGATACAATCCAGATCCCAGTGCATAGTTATCAGCACATACATCACTAATCTCCTACACAGTTGATGTGTCACATTACACAAAGACAAAGTGGTTGTGTAAGTGCTATTTATTTTAAAGTGCTGTAGTGCAATAATTACATAGTCCAGAATTGTGAGTCCACTAGTGTGATGCCTTCTACTGTGATGCAGCAATGGGATATGTCATTTGGACATGCTGGAGTGAAGTGTCATACAGTGCAGAGGAACATGAATTGCCAATGGGGTAGTGAGAGGCAATCACAGAGCATAGTGTCAAGGTAAAAAGTGTGCTGGAGAACAGTGCATGTGACCAACTGTAGCAAGACTGGCATGTTAAGAAGCACAGGACCTAGGAAATCAGTGCCCATGTGGCATGTACTGGTGCTACCGGGTACTCCTACGGCTGAAGGTGATCTGTTCCACGTCTTCATCTTCTGATATGTGTGTTGTCTCCTCTGCCCTTGGTGGTGGGGAGTTTGAAGGGGCAACACACACTTCAGTGTTTGAAGACATGGAGTCATAATTCCCGGTAGCTGCCAACTGTGGGGCTATTAAGGGCATTACTGCAGCAAGGAGGAGCTGTTGGTTCTTGAGTATAGCAGCTACATCACCGTGGTAGGCAGCCAGGTCGGCCCTGAGGGGGACATGATTGCATTCATGCACGCAGTGAAAGGTTTGGGATGCCAGGTGTTGTGGCAACCCCCTTACTGCTGTGGTGAATTACCTTACACATCGTTGTAGTCTTTGCAGGATGGATAGTAGTGCTTGCATGGCAGCTGTCTGTTCTGCAGATGACATCATGCACGTGCGCATCCCCTCAAGGCTGGCTGTCATATTTTGCATCTCCACCCACACCTCCTTGGCCAGCTCCCACTGTACTCCCACTACAGTCCTCTCAAAGGTGGTACCAGTGTCCTCAGAGTCCTCAGCTGGGTTGGAGCTGGCAGGTCGTACTGTTGGGGTGGTGGGTGGGTCTTCTGTGATGGCTGCTACTTCTGTGATCCACCTTGCGACTGAAGGTGGGGTCCCGAGGGTTCCAAGGACATCTTCAAGGGTTTGCTCACTAATGTTTGTCAGCTTGTCATCCATGTCATCAGGGAAGTCCAGGACAGGCATATCCCCAGGAGAGCCATCGTCCTCTGCAATGAGGTATTGTACAATTAGTGTGTCTGTGTTGTGGTATTTTTAATGTGACGTTACTGACTTCCTATTAGTGGAACACTGTGATCTTGGTTCCTGTTCATTGTTCCTGTCATTAAGATTAGCATGCTCCCAGGCCTATGCCCCACCTGCATGACACATGTAGTGTGGGCAGTTATCATGGTGAGGCCTTGCACTGGCTGTGGGTGTTCTGATGCCACTTGCACCACACTTAACAATCTGGAACTGACCCAGTCTCAGATATTTCACATCCACCTATATGTTGCTGAGACCTAGCATATACTATGGATAGCATTGGCATGGCACGATACAAGTGTCAGAATTGGTAGTGTGTAATGTTGATGTTGGGAAATGTGTGCTACATTGGATCGCAGTGATGGTCATGGCAGTATTCTTATGACTGTGGGGGGGTGTTTAACTAGCTAGACACATATGTCCTCACCCTCTATGCTGTTGTCTTAGCAGTATGACAGTTGGGATGTTGCAAGGTGCCATTACAGCTATTGTAACACAGGCACGGGTAGACCCTTAAATGTGCAGCATGGGTATGACCTTATTGCTGTGTACTTCATAATGTAAGTAACAATACCTGATGTTTATTGCGCCTATAGACATGAGCATTTGACAGGATTTGTACTTTATTAGGAATTAAAGGGGATTGATAACGTTGTCATCCTGAACCCTCTACTTTGGGTGTGTTTGATCCATGGGCACGTAACTGCCATAAGCTACTTGACCTGCACACACAGCACAGGTGGTAGTGGCAACTCTTGTCAATGGTAAATACCACTTGCGGATATGGCATGAGACTGGTAATAGAGCCCTAGTTCATGTAGCAACAATACCAGCTGTCGTGTGACAGCAGGGCAGTTTTATGTTATACCCTACCCTCCTGGACTGTCTTTGCCTTTCCAACAGCCTTTGCATGGCAGAGTACCACCATGCAAAGGTTGTTGGTGTAGTGTTGTGCTGTGCCCCTTGTTTCCCCTACACAGCCCATTCACCCATACCGTGCCCCTTTGCCCTTTCCCCTACCTGATTATCATGGCTGACATGCATTGTGTAGTAGGTATGTCTCCCCTGCTTACAGTTAACATTTAGGCATTTTTGTCCCCCATGCAACTTACCCTGCATCTTTGTGGTTTCCTGGTAGTCTGCTCAGTCCTGTCCTTGAATCCCTGTGATGATCTCCTCTGGGATGACGGCTGCCACCATCTCCTCCATGCGGTCCAGGGCCTCCTGTGGTCCTGGACTCCCACCTCCAGTCTGCAGAGCTGCCTTCCTGTTCCTTGGCATTTTTTCCTTGGTCCTGCGCTTGCAGTCATGCCAGCGTTTCTTGCACTCAGTGACTGTTCTCCGTACTTCTGCCACACTGTTTATCTTGTCGACAATTTGTTGCCAAAGTACCTCTCTCCTCCCAATTGGCAGTTTTGAGGTGACAAAAAGTTGATGCTGGTGTTCCGTCACCTCTTTCACCAGTATTTCATGCTCCTCTGCACTGAACCGGCACTTCCTTTTCTTCTTTTCCCTCTCCTGGGTCTTGTCTGGGTCCTCCTGGCTGGTTCCTGGTCGGTTGTAGTCTTCCTGGGGTATCTCATGACTTCTGGGCTCCATTTTGGGGCTCTGTTGCATATTTTGCTGTGTTTGCTCTGCTTTTTTACACTATTTCGGGGAAAAAAGGCACATATCCGGTTTGCGACGTCATAAACTGGAATAAAGTCATTTTCACCACATTAGTGTTGTTTTTCTTTACGACGTGGCACAATGTTTTGAGTAAAAAAATGAATCTAACCCATGATTTGTGCCATGGTGCATCAAAGTATAAATTTGACGCCCGGGTGGCGCAAAGATATGGCGTTAGCCAGCGATAAACTTTTTGTCGCAAAATGGCATTGGCGCAGTTTTGCGTAAAAAAGTATAAATATGGCCCATTGTTTGACACATAGACATCTACTGTGCATTGGGTGTCCTATTTCCATGAGGAAATTTTCTTGTCAAATCTATCTCATTGTAACAATAGAAATCCTGTCTTCCCCTTCTTTAGAAATAATGAAGCAACACTTAATTTAGTAGCAAGTAACAGTAGCCCTGATTTAGATCTTGTCGCTAATTACTTAAATAGAATGGACTCACTAATTTATCAAATCTCTGAAGTGTATAATCGACATTGAAAAGCCACTAGTTCTCTTTGTTTGATAAAGATTGACATCCTGCAGCCGAATGAGGGCACATTTGAAATGTAACACTTTGGATTGCTTGGAGAGATTTAGGTCTCAGTTTAAATTGTATAAATGCTAGAGGTGGGTGGAACATATGGATTCTACAATGCGTAATTCCACAGAGTGGCTCAAAAACTCAGCATGATTCTGCAGAGTTCGAACTGAAGCTCCCTTTGTGATGATATTGCCCTGCTGTCTTCTGGCAGTCAGCTATGGCCCATGAACAGAAAATACAAACATGCCGCAGAGGCAAGAGTTCGTCGCCAGCTCACACTGTGCCTGCAGCAAGCTCTAACAAGAGCCTGACATTTAGAGGGCAAGAGAGGGAGAGGCCAGACGGCGGGAAGTTCTATATAAACCAACCACACACTTAGGGCCTCATTATGAGGCTGGTAGTCCGAGGACCACCAGTCTCGCGGTGACGGTCGGATCGCTGCAACAGCCACGTTATAAGCCGCGTGGGCGGATCTGCCAGGGGTCCGCTGTCTCCATCGGAAACATAGTTCCAAAAGGGTAGACAGGGGCCAAAGTGGTACTCAGCCACTGTGGCGCTGAACGCAGTACTGCCTTGCTGATTACAACTCTGCTTTCTGCCAGACTATCCATGGCGGGACCCCACCATGGAAAGGCTGGTGGAAAGTCAGTGCCAGGGCCCCCCTGCCCAACACCTTTGGAATGTGCACTGTCTGCTTTAGAGACAGTGTGCATTCCGATGGCGCTGATGTGTTATGATATTGGCCTCCGTGAAGGAGTCAGCCTGATGAGAACATTGTCATACGGTTGGGGGAGATACCACCACCATGGTGGTGGTATCTTTCCCACAAGTTTGGCAATTGGCTTGTCTGACCGCAAAAACTCAACAGGTGCACTAAGGTGTGACAAGAAGGTCAAGCACATGCTGCTATTTTGAAACTGTGAGCTCTCATGCTACATGTGTGTGGGGCTTTGTGTCTAGTACTCTATGGCACAAAGTACTTGTAACTGCCATTATAGGTTTCAGGAAGCATCCCCAAAGTGCTGAGACATCTCACATTCTTTGTGCCCTCAGGGCGTCCCCTTGGTCATCGGATTACAAAATTATATCCAACAACGCCTTTAAAGTGTGGCAACATTCACTCTAACTGACTAACCTAGTGCTTGAGGTGTGTACACTGCTGTGGAGGACTCAAGTTCCTGTTTCTTTCAACCGGGCTTCTTCATTGAGCATCGAATTCCACCAAGGGCTTGGAGGAGATTCTGTTCTCAGTGTGCGTCTGGGTTACCATCCTCCTCCCGTTGAGGCTGTTCTGGAGGAGTGGTACGCCCATAAAATGCAGCTTGTGAAACTATGATGGTGATCACAGGAGATGCCAGTCCAGTACAGTTTAATCATAATGTTCCCACAGATACCCACAAAAGGCACACACCTTTACGTGCCAGGCTTACATAAACCAAAGCTTGAAATGAATTGTCCAGTTTACTATCCATGCCTACCTTGAGGCCCATCACTTTGAAATCCACTTGCTGAAACCAGCAAATCAAAATCAAATCATTAACATTTATAAAGCGCGCTACTCACCTGTGCGGGTCTCAAGGTGCTAGGGGGAAGGGGTTACTGCTGCTCGAAGAGCCAGGTCTTGAGGAGTCTCCGGAATATGGAGTGGTCCTGGGTGGTCCTGAGGATGGTGGGGAGGGTGTTCCAAGTCTTGGCCGCCAGGTAGGAGAAGGACCTCCCACCCGCTGTGGAGCAGCGGATGCGGGGGACGGCGGCGAGAGCGAGGCTGGTGGAGCGGAGAAGACGGGTGGGGGCGTAGAGCCTGAGGCGGTGGTTGAGGTATTCTGGTCCCTTGTTGTGGAGGGCTTTGTGTGCGTGGGTGAGAAGTCGGAAGGTGATCCTTTTGCTGACGGGATGCCAATGCAGGTGTCTCAGGTGGGCGGAGATGTGGCTGTTGCGGGGTATGTCGAGGATGAGGCAGGCGGAGGCGTTTTGAATTCGTTGCAGACGTTTCTGGAGTTTTGCGGTGGTCCCAGCATAGAGGGTGTTGCCGTAGTCCAGGCGGCTAGTGACGAGGGCGTGGGTCATGGTCTTTCTGGTGTCGGCGGGGATCCAGCGGAAGATCTTACGGAGCATGCGGAGGGTGAGGAAGCAGGAGGAGGACACGGCGTTGACTTGTTTGGTCATGGTGAGGAGAGGGTCCAAGATGAAGCTGAGGTTGCGAGCGTGGTCTGAGGGGGTCGGTGCGGTGCCAAGGGCCGTGGGCCACCAGGAGTCGTCCCAGGCGGTCGGGGTGTTGCCGAGGATGAGGACTTCCGTTTTGTCTGAGTTCAGTTTCAGACGGCTGAGTCTCATCCAATCTGCGACGTCCTTCATACCATCTTGCAGGTTGGTCTTTGCGCTGGTGGGGTCCTTGGTGAGGGAGAGTATAAGTTGAGTGTCATCGGTGTAAGAGGTGATGATGATGCTGTGCTTGCGTACGATGTCGGCGAGGGGGCTCATGTAGACATTGAAGAGTGTCGGGCTGAGCGAGGAGCCTTGAGGGACGCCGCAGATGATCTCGGTGGGGTCTGAGCGAAGAGGTGGGAGGTAGACTCTTTGAGAGCGGTTGGAGAGAAAGGAGGCGATCCAGTCCAGGGCCTGGCCTTGGATCCCGGTGGAGCGGAGGCGGGTTATTAGGGTGCGGTGACAGACGGTGTCGAAGGCAGCCGAGAGGTCGAGGAGGATGAGGGCGACTGTTTCACCGTTGTCCATCAGGGTTCTGATGTCATCTGTGACTGAGATGAGGGCGGTTTCAGTGCTGTGGTTGGCTCGGAATCCGGATTGTGAGGCGTCGAGAAGGTTGTTGTCTTCCAGGAAGTTGGTAAGCTGCTTGTTGACGGTCTTCTCTATGACTTTGGCAGGGAAGGGGAGGAGCGAGATGGGGCGGAAGTTCTTCAGGTCGCTTGGGTCAGCCGTAGGTTTCATGTTGTCAGCGGTGTGGTCCTTACGCCAGGCTTTCTCGAGGGCGCAACAGGTTTTCTTTGATTCCTTAAGGGTGTCAGAGAACCAGAGAGGTTTTTTGGTGTTGGCCTGTCTTGGAAGGTGTCTGAGGGGAGCGAGGTTGTCTGCGCAGTTGGTGATCCAGTTCGTGAGGCTGAGGGCTGCGTCGTTGGGGTCGGCGGTGAAGGTAGGTTGGTTGTCGATGAGTGTGGAGAAAAGCTGTTCTTCGGGGATTTTGTTCCACTGTCAACGAGGGATGGGTTGAGTGCGGAGGTGGCGGGTCTCGCGTCGGAAGGTGAAGTGGACACAACTGTGGTCGGTCCAGTGTAGAGCGGAGGCGTGGCTGAAGGAGACGTGTTTGCTGGAGGAGAAGATGGGGTCAAGCGTGTGTCCGGCGATGTGGGTGGGGGTCTTCACCAGTTGCTTGAGGCCGAGGTTGGCGAGGTTGTCGAGCAGGGCGGTGGTGTTGGGGTCGGTGGTGTTGGGGTCGTTGTTCTGTTCTAGATGGAAGTTGAGGTAGCCGAGGAGAATGTAGTCTGGCGAGGCGAGGGCGTGCGGGGAGATGAAGTCCGTGATGGAGTCGCTGAAGAGGGCGCGCGGTCCGGGGGGGCGGTAGATGAGGGATCCTCTGAAGGTGGTCCTGGGGTCAGTGCGGATCTGGAAGTGCAGGCGCTCGGCGGCGAGGGTGGTGTCTTCGGTGGAGGTGGTGACGCTGATGGAGTCTTTGAAGACAATGGCGATTCCTCCTCCTACTTGGTTGGTGCGGTCTTTCCTGGAAATCTTGTAGCCTTCGGGGATGGCTATGGCGATGTCGGGGCCGAAGAGGCATTCATCCAGGTCTCCGTGATGAAGGCGATGTCTGGTGCTGTGGAGTCCAGAAGGTCCCAGAGTTCAAAGGCGTGTTTGTGGACGGATCGAGCGTTGACCAGGATGCATTTGAGGTGGTTGATGGCGCGTGGGCTGGTGGTGGTGGTAGTTTCGTGATGGAAGGTAAGATTGCAGGTGTGACATGCGAAAGGTCCGTGGGTACGTTTCGGGTTAGCTTGGAAGCAGGTGCTGGAGCGCCCTGGGTTGAGGGCGTGGAGGGTGATGGGGTTGTAGCGGTGCAGCAGGGTTTGGGAGTGCTGAGGACCAGGGGTTGTGGCGCTGGGCGCGGGCGCAGACGGGCTTGCCTTTGGCGCAGTCGCGCAGCGGCCGCCATAAGAGGGAGTGGGGGAGGGGTCAGCTGGGGGCGGGGGGAGGGGGGACAGGTAGAGGGGAGAAGAGATGGGGGAGGGCGGGTTAAGGGGGGTGGGGGTGAGTTTAGGAAGAGTTTAGGAAGAGAGTTAGGAGGAAGGTTAGGAAGATAGGGGAGGGGGGTTGTAGAGGTGGAGGTGGGTGAGGGTGAGAGGTAGAGTGAAAGGATAGGAAGATGGGGGGGTTACAGAGGAGGAGGCGAGTGAGGGGGAAAGATAGAGAGATAGGTAGATAGGTAGATAGGTAGATAGGTATATAGGGGTGTTGGAGAGGGGGAGGCGAGTGAGGGAGAGAGATGAGACAGGAGCAGAAGGACAGGCACGGGAAGAACCCAGAAGCCGGTAAAAGAAGAAGAGGAGCAGAAGAGGAGCCGAAGAGCTGAAGACAGAGGAACACAGAAGAAGGTAAAGAAGAAGAGGAGCGCAGAAGGAACACAGAAGAAGGTAAAGAAGAAGAGGAGCGCAGAAGACAGAAGAATACAGAAGAAGGTGAAGAAGAAGAGGAGCGACGAACAGCAGAGGGAAGAGCCAAGAAGAGGGACAGAGAAGAAGAGGCACACGCAGGTCGCGGTGCAAAGGAGAGAGAGAGAAGCACACAGATGAAGACAGAAGACTGGGAGCAGGAGAGAAAGAAAAGTAGAGATGAAGACTACAGAAGAAGAGCACAGAGGAAGAACAGATAAGAAGAAAAGAAGCAGGAGAGGAGGTGAGTAGTGCGGGGCAGGGCAAGGGGCTGGGCGGTGGGGGGGGGTACTTACTGTGAGGTAGCTGGGCTTGCTAGGAGGTCTCAGGAACCTGGTCTGGTGAAGCTGCAGCGGCAGGGGGAGCGACCTACCCTGGGGTCAAGGGTCGCTAGCTCTGTCGCGCAGCGGCCGCCATAAGAGGGAGGAGGGGGGGAGGGGTCAGCTGAGGGCAGGGGACGGGAGTGGGGCGACGAATGGGAGCCTGGGGGAGCGGGGGCGTGCAGGAGGTGGCGGCGGGAAAGCGGAGGGAGGGGGGATAGGTAGAGGGGAGAAGAGATGGGGAGGGGGGGTTAAGGGTGGTGGGGGTGAGTTTAGGAAGAGTTTAGGAAGAAATAGGAGGAAGGTTAGGAAGATAGGGGAGGGGGGGTTGTAGAGGTGAAGGTGGGTGAGGGTGAGAGGTAGAGTGAAAGGATAGGAAGATGGGGGGTTACAGAGGAGGAGGCGAGTGAGGGGGAAAGATAGAGAGATAGGTAGATAGGTAGATAGGTAGATAGGGGTGGTAGAGAGGGGGAGGCGAGTGAGGGAGATAGATGAGACAGGAGCAGGAGGACAGGCGCGGGAAGAACCCAGAAGCAGGTAAAAGAAGAAGAGGAGCAGAAGAGGAGCCGAAGAGCTGAAGACAGAGGAAAACAGAAGAAGCTAAAGGAGAAGAGGAGCCGAAGAACAGAAGACAGAAGAAGGTAAAGAAGAAGAGGAGCGCAGAAGACAGAAGGAACATAGAAGAAGGTAAAGAAGAAGAGGAGCGCAGAAGACAGTAGAATACAGAAGAAGGTGAAGAAGAAGAGGAGTGACGAGCAGCAGAGGGAAGAGCCAAGAAAAGGGACAGAGACTAAGACGCACATGCAGGTTGCGGTGCAAAGGAGAGAGAGAGAAGCACACAGATGAAGACAGAAGACGGGGAGCAGGAGAGAAAGAAGAGTACAGATGAAGACTACAGAAGAAGAGCACAAAGGAAGAACAGAGAAGAAGAAAAGAAGCAGGAGAGGGGGTGAGTAGCGCGGGGCAGGGCGAGGGGCTGGGGGGTGGGGGGTACTTACTGTGAGGTAGATGGCCTTGCTAGGAGGTCTCAGGAACCTGGGCTGGTGGATCTGCAGCGGCAGGGGGAGCGACCTACCCTTGGGTCAAGGGTCGCTAGCTCTGTCGCGCTGAGGCCGCCATAAGAGGGAGGAGGGAGGGGGAGGTTTCAGCTGGGGGCGGGGGATGGGAGTGGGGTGACGAATGGGAGCTGGGGGGGCGGGGCGTGCAGGAGGTGGTGGCGGGAAAGCAGAGGGAGGGGGGACAGGTAGAGGGGAGAAGAGATGGGGAGGGGGGGTTAAGGGTGCTGGGGGGTGAGTTTAGGAAGAGAGTTAGGAGGAAGGTTAGGAAGATAGGGGAGGGAGGGTTGTAGAGGTAGAGGTGGGTGAGGGTGAGAGGTAGAGTGAAAGGATAGGAAGATGGGGGGTTACAGAGGAGGAGGCGAGTGAGGGGGAAAGATAGAGAGATAGGTAGATAGGGGTGTTAGAGAGGGGGAGGCGAGTGAGGGAGAGAGATGAGACAGGAGCAGGAGGACAGGCGCGGGAAGAACCCAGAAGCAGGTAAAAGAAGAAGAGGAGCAGAAGAGGAGCCGAAGAGCTGAAGACAGAGGAACACAGAAGAAGGTAAAGGAGAAGAGGAGCCGCAGAACAGAAGACAGAAGAACACAGAAGAAGGTAAAGAAGAAGAGGAGCGCAGAAGACAGAAGGAACACAAAAGAAGGTAAAGAAGAAGAGAAGCGCAGAAGACAGAAGAATACAGAAGATGGTGAAGAAGAAGAGGAGCGACGAGCAGCAGAGGGAAGAGCCAAGAAGAGGGACAGAGATGAAGAGGCACACGCAGGTCGCGGTGCAAAGGAGAGAGAGAGAAGCACACAGATGAAGACAGAAGACGGGGAGCAGGAGAGAAAGAAGAGTACAGATGAAGACTACAGAAGAAGAGCACAGAGGAAGAACAGAGAAGAAGAAAAGAAGCAGGAGAGGAGATTAGTAGCGCGGGCAGGGCGAGGGGTTGGGCGGTGCGGGGCTACTTACTGTGAGGTAGCTGGGCTTGCTAGGAGGTCTCAGGAACCTGGGCTGGTGGAGCTGCAGCGGCAGGGGGAGCGATCTACCCTTGGGTCAAGGGTCGCTAGCTCTGTCGCGCAGCGGCTGCCATAAGAGGGAGGAGGGGTCAGCTGGGGGCGGGGGACGGGAGTGGGGCGATGAATGGGAGCTGGGGGGTGGGTGGCGTGCAGGAGGTGGCAGCGGGAAAGCGGAGGGAGGGGGGGCAGGTAGAGGGGAGAAGAGATGGGGGAGGGGGCGTTTAGGGTGGTGGGGGGTGAGTTTAGGAAGAGTTTAGGAAGAGAGTTAGGAGGAAGGTTAGGAAGGTAGGGGAGGGGGGTTGTAGAGGTGGAGGTGGGTGAGGGTGAGAGGTAGAGTGAAAGGATAGTAAGATGGGGGGGTTACAGAGGAGGAGGCGAGTGAGGGGGAAAGATAGAGAGATAGGTAGATAGGGGTGTTAGAGAGGGGGAGGCGAGTGAGGGAGAGAGATAAGACAGGAGCAGGTGGACAGGCGCGGGAAGAACCCAGAAGCAGGTAAAAGAAGAAGAGGAGCAGAAGAGGAGCCGAAGAGCTGAAGACAGAGGAACACAAAAGAAGGTAAAGGAGAAGAGGAGCCGAAGAAAAGAAGACAGAAAAACACAGAAGAAGGTAAAGAAGAAGAGGAGCGCAGAAGACAGAAGGAACACAGAAGAAGGTAAAGAAGAAGAGGAGCGCAGAAGACAGAAGAATACAGAAGAAGTTGAAGAAGAAGAGGAGCGACGAGCAGCAGAGGGAAGAGCCAAGAAGAGGGACAGAGAAGAAGAGGCACACGCAGGTCGCGGTGCAAAGGAGAGAGAGAGAAGCACACAGATGAAGACAGAAGACGGGGAGCAGGAGAGAAAGAAGAGTACAGATGAAGACTACAGAAGAAGAGCACAGAGGAAGAACAGAGAAGAAGAAAAGAAGCAGGAGAGGAGGTGAGTAGTGCGGGGCAGGGCGAGGGGCTGGGCGGTGGGGGGGGGAACTTACTGTGAGGTAGCTGGGCTTGCTAGGAGGTCTCAGGAACCTGGGCTGGTGGAGCTGCAGCGGCAGGGGGAGCGACCTACCCTTGGGTCAAGGGTCGCTAGCTTTGTCGCGCAGCGGCCGCCATAAGAGGGAGGAGGGGTCAGCTGGGGGCGGGGGACGGGAGTGGGGCGACGAATGGGAGCTGGGGGGGCGGGGCGTGCAGGAGGTGGCGGCGGGAAAGCGGAGGGAGGGGGGACAGGTAGAGGGGAGAAGAGATGGGGGGGTTAAGGGTGATGGGGGGTGAGTTTAGGAAGAGTTTAGGAAGAGAGTTAGGAGGAAGGTTAGGAAGATAGGGGAGGGAGGTTGTAGAGGTGGAGGTGGGTGAGGGTGAGAGGTAGAATGAAAGGATAGGAAGATGGGGGGGTTACAGAGGAGGAGGCGAGTGAGGGGAAAAGACAGAAGGAACACAGAAGAAGGTGGCACACAGTTAAGTCCCTTTTAAAAGGCACCCCTGGTACCAAGGGCCCTCTGGCCAGGGAAGGCCTCCCAGGGATGGGGCATGTATAATGCCACCCTGGGGACCCCTCACTCAGCACATGCATGCTGCCTCACAACTTGTGTGTGCTGGTGGGGAGAAAAAACGAAGTCGACATGGCACTCCCCTCAGAGTCCCATGCCCACTGCCAGTGGCATAGGCAAGTCACCCTCTAGCAGGCCTTACAGCCTAAGGCAGGGTGCACTATACCGCAGATGAGGGCATAGCTGCATGAGCACTATGCCCTTACAGAGTCTAAGCCAATTCTTAGACATTGTAAGCACAGGATAGCCATATTGAGTATATGGTCTGGGAGTTTGTCAGAAATGAACTCCACAGTTCCATAATGGCTACACAGAATACTCAGAAGTTTGGTATCAATACAGTGTCAGTGTGGGATTTATTGAGAAATGCATAAAGAGGGCATCTTAGAGGTGCCTCCTGCATGCCTGTCCAACTGCTAGTGCTAGGCTGACCAGTCTCTGCCAGCCTGCCACCTCCAGACAAGTTTCTGCCCACATGGGGTGAGTGCCTTTGTGCACTCTGTGACCAGAAACAAAGCCTATCCTGAGTGAAGGTGCTTCACACCTCCCCATGCAGGAACTGTAACACCTGGCAGTGAGCCTCAAAGGCTCAAGCCTGGTGTTACAGCGCCCGCCCTCCGGACCCAGCCCCACTTTTGGTGGCAAGTCCGGGGAGATAATGAGGAAAACAAGGAAGAGTCACCCTCTTAGCCAGGCCTACCCCTAAGGTAACCAGAGTTGAAGTGACCCCCTCCTTGGAATATCCTCCATCTAGTTTTGGAGGATTTGGCCCAATAGGGATAGAGATGTGCCCCCTCCCCAAAGGGAGGAGGTACAAGGAGGGTGTAGCCACCCTCAGGGACAGTAGCCATTGGCTATTGCCCTCCAGCCCTAACACACCCCTAAATTTAGTATTTTGGGGCGACCCTGAAACCAGGAAATCAGATTCCTGACGACCTACAAAGAAGGACTGCCTAGCTGAAAAACCCCACAGAGAAGAAGGTAGACAACAACTGCTTTGGCCCCAGCCCTACCGGCCTGTCTCCAACTCCAAAGAACCTGCACCAGCGATAAACTCTGCGGGTCCAGCAACCTCTGCCGACTGCCCTGCACCTAAAAAGCATCAAGAACTCCCTTGGACAGCAGAGAACACCCTTGGACAGCGGACCTGTCCAACCAAGAAAGAAGAAACCATCTTTAAAGGGACTCCCACCTCATTCCAGAAGCGTGAGTCCCCACCACTCTTCACCCGACGCCCCTGGCCTGTGTCCAGAGAAACCAACGACCCAGAGAGGATCCCCAGGCGACTCCAATGACATGTCCACCCTGGGCTAACCTCTCTGTACCCCCAACACGACGCCTGCAGAGGGAATCCTGAGGATCTTCCTGACCACAACTGCCCGGGACAAAGATATCTGATGCCTGGAGAAGCACTGCACCGCGGCCCCCTGTCCCGTAAGAAACCGACCACCGGTGCAACAGTGACCAGCAGGCAGCCCTCACCCTTGATCAGTTCGTGGCCGGCCCCTGCCTGCAACATCTGAGTGAACCCCGGTCCCTCCACTGAAACCTATTGAAACCCAACGCCCTGTTTTCCCACTGCAACCGGCCACCCCTGTGCCGCTGAGGGCGTGTTTTGTGTGCCTACTTGGGACTCTCCCAGTGCTCTACTAAACCCCCCTGGTCTGCTCCCCGAGGACGGGCGTATTTACCTGCCAACAGACCAGAACCGGAGCACGCCTGGTCTCCATAGGTACCCATGTTATTTTGGCCCCTCTTTGACCTTTGCACCTGACAGGCCCTGTGATGCTGGCCCTGTTTGCTGGTGCTGGATGTTTGGTGTTGACTTGAACCCCGAAAGGTGGGCTAGCTATGCCCCGGAGACTGAACTTGTAAGTGCTTTACTTACCACATTAACCTAACTGTACTTTCCCTCCCCCAGGAACTGTTTAATTTTGCACTCTGACCACTTTTAAAATAGCTTATTGCCATTTTATGAAAAACTGTGTACATTACTGTTTTGATTCAATGTCCTAACTATACCTATGCAAATTACTTTACATTTAATGTACTTACCTGCAATTTGAATCTTGTGGTTCTAAAATAAATTAAGACACAAATATGTTTCTATATAGAAACCTACTGGCCTGGAGTTGTCATTGAGTGAGTTTTTTCACTTGTTGCTTGTGTGTGTACAACAAATGCTTAACACTACCCTCTGATAAGCCTAACTGCTTGACCACACTACCACACATAGAGTATTAATATTATCTATTATTGCCTCTGTCAAGCCTCTGGGGGAACCCCTAGACTCTTTGAACACTATGGGGGTCATTACAACCCTGGCGGACGGTGTTAAAGCGGCGGTAAGACCGCAAACAGGCCGGCGGACAAAAAAAGGGAATTATGACCCTGGCGGAAACCGCCAACAAAGACAGCCACTTTAACACAGCGCCCGCCACGGCGGTAAAGACAAGCAGCGCGGCGGTCACCGCCAACAGACAGGCAGGAGACAATGTACCGCCCATAGTATCAGAACACACCAATCTGCCACCTTTTCCGGGGCGGATTCACCGCGGATAAAAACACGGCGGAAACAGCTTTTGCTATGGGAAAACGCTCACCTGAACACACTCCACGAGGAACGAGGACTCCATGGAGCCGGAACTCCAAATACTACCTGCCCTTGTCTTTCTGCTCCTCAACGACCAACAGCGACGTAGGCGCCGAAGATACCGGTGAGTACTGCACCTACGACACGGGGAGGGGGGAGGCAAAAGTTAGGGGGACACCCGCCAAAACACCCCCACCCTGGCATATCACAACATACACACCAATGCATTCAAAAATATCACATGAACAACCCACAATCCCCCCGGAAGAATGCAAAGACAAAGCGAATTGCGGTCAAACATTGTAATGTGCCAATATACATGTCATACAAAAATATACTGATATATATCTCGAAATCTGTCATAATTATATATACAATACAAGAAGTAGTGCAGATATGTACACAACAATGTCCGTGCACCAACAGTCCAAAAATGCATGGGCGAGGCCCACAATAGATACCTGACCAAAATCCGAGAGAACACTGCCGGGGCATCAGATAGAAACACTACAGGCACCTCAGGGGGAAGGTAAGGGGGGGCACCTCAGCCACATGAATGCAAAGCCAGATCCACAACAGGGCTCCATGCCCATTGATGTATCCTGGGGAGTGCAAAGCCACAGTCTCACAAGTCTCTACAGTGGGTGGGTTGCTCACTGTGCCATCCTGGGGAGTGCAAAGCCACAGTCTCTCAAGTCTCTACAGTGGGTGGGTTGCCCACTGTGCCATCCTGGGGAGTGCAAAGCCACAGTCTCTCAAGTCTCTACAGTGGGTGAGTTGCCCACTGTGCCATCCTGGGGAGGGCAAAGCCACAGTCTCTCAAGTCTCTACAGTGGGTGGGTTGCCCACTGTGCCATCCTGGGGAGTGCAAAGCCACAGTCTCTCAAGTAGATGCAGTTCTCTACTGGTACTGGGTGGGACTGGTGCCCAGACTGGAAGAGTCTCCCCGTGAAAGTTCCTGTCCTTTCACTGTCCCAGCTGCACATGGGATAAGGATGCCTGATGTGGTGGCCTATTCATACCTACACGGTCTTTGCTATGTTCAGCGGTGCTTTGCCATGGAGGTCTTTGCCCTGTTCAGCGGTGCTTTGCCATGGCGGTTCAGGACTGTTCAGCGGTGCTTTGCTATGGCGGTCTTTGCCCTGTTCAGCGGTGCTTTGCCATGGCGGTCTTTGCCCTGTTCAGCGGTGCTTTGCCATGGCGGTTCAGGACTGTTCAGCTGTGCTTTGACATGGCGGTCTTTGCCCTGTTCAGCGGTGCTTTGCCATGGCGGTCTTTGCCCTGTTCAGCTGTGCTTTGCCATGGCGGTCTTTGCCCTGTTCAGCGGTGCTTTGCCATGGCGGTTCAGGACTGTTCAGCGGTGCTTTGACATGGCGGTCTTTGCCCTGTTCAGCGGTGCTTTGCCATGGCGGTACAGGACTGTTCATCAGTGCTTTGACATGGCGGTTCTGATACTGACATTGGTGTGTGGCATGACGATCTCCACACTGGACATTGGTGTGTGGCATGACGATCTCCACACTGGACATTGGTGTGTGGCATGACGATCTCCACACTGGACATTGGTGTGTGGCATGACGTTCCATCATTGCCCAGCGGGGCTGTGGCATCCTGGCCCCTCCTGGACTGTGACTCCGGCGGTGGTCTCTGGACCAGTGACGATACTTGGGCCCTCCTGGGCACTGACTCCGGCGGTGGTCTCCTGACCAGTGACAATACTTGGGCCCTCCTGGGCTGTGACTCTGGCGGTGGTCTCTGGACCAGTGACGATACTTGGGCCCTCCTGGGCACTGACTCCGGCGGTGGTCTCCTGACCAGTAACGATACTTGGGCCCTCCTGGGCTGTGACTCTGGCAGTGGTCTCTGGACCAGTGACGATACTTGGGCCCTCCTGGGCACTGACTCCGGCGGTGGTCTCCTGACCAGTAACGATACTTGGGCCCTCCTGGGCTGTGACCCTGGCGGTGGTCTCCTGACCAGTAACGATACTTGGGCCCTCCTGGGCTGTGACTCTGGCGGTGGTCTCCTGACCAGTGACGATAATTGGGCCCTCCTGGGCTGTGACTCTGGCGGTGGTCTCCTGACCAGTGACGATACTTGGGCCCTCCTGGGCTGTGACTCTGGCGGTGGTCTCTGGACCAGTGACGATACTTGGGCCCTCCTGGGCACTGACTCCGGCGGTGGTTTCCTGACCAGTAACGATACTTGGGCCCTCCTGGGCTGTGACTCTGGCGGTGGTCTCTGGACCAGTGACGATACCTGGGCCCTCCTGGGCTGTGACTCTGGCGGTGGTCTCTGGACCAGTGACGATACTTGGGCCCTCCTGGGCTGTGACTCTGGCAGTGGTCTCTGGACCAGTGACGATACTTGGGCCCTCCTGGGCACTGACTCCGGCGGTGGTCTCCTGACCAGTAACGATACTTGGGCCCTCCTGGGCTGTGACTCTGGCGGTGGTCTCCTGACCAGTAACGAGACTTGGGCCCTCCTGGGCTGTGACTCTGGCGGTGGTCTCCTGACCAGTAACGACGGTGCTGGCGGTTGTGTCTGGACCGCCGGAAATGATGGCGCACTTCTCCGCCGTGACACTCACAACTGGCTGGGGAGGCTTCCTCTGGACCTTCCCCACCTTTTTTGGAGTTACAGCTGACTCACCAATCGCCTTCGATCCCAAATACAGTTGTAGTCCCACCAGGAGTCTTGACACGGTCCCGTCGTCCACTCTCCAATTTCAGAGCCTTTACAAGGGGTGGGCTGACAGTGCCTTGGCTCAGGGTCCTACTGCCTGCCGTGGTGGACGGTGCACTCCAAAAACTTGGAACACGCACCACTGGTACTGGAGGCTTTTTGGCTGAGGCGCTACGACGGGACTGATGAATTAGAGGGGGGGGCAAAAAGGTCAATTTGACATAGGGACAGTTTCTGACGGACACTGGGATGGGTAGTTGGAGGGGGTCTGGGAGTGGAGGAAGAGGAGGTCGTTGTAGGAGGTGTCACTTTAGGTGTTTTGGGTGCAGGTGCAGGTACTGGAGGCTGTCGTAAGGTGGATGGATGTTGGGTGAGTGATTGCCGGCGTTTGTGTACTTTGGGAGGGGGCGTCACAGACACACTGGGAGAGGACACGGGGACGTGTAAATGGCAGTGGGGGTGGAGAGTGCAGGTCAGCGGCTTGTGGTGCTGGGTGTCCTGGTGCGAGTCCTAGTGCCTGTAGATGTGGTGCATGCAGGTGTGTGTGAAGACGAGACTGGGAGGGCAGAGGGAGAAGAGGAGGAGGGGGACACAGTGGAGACAGTGGATTTTGTTGTGTCTGTATGGGTGTGATGCTTGTGTGAGTGCCTGTGGTGTGTGTGGTGCCTATGTCTGCTTGAGCTACTTTTGGGTGTTGACTTGTGTGCATGCTGGTCTGTAGGTGTGCTTGGGATGGGCTGGGGTACAGGGGATTGGGTCTGGGTGGAGGAAGTTGGAGGGGGGAGACTGGACACAGGGACAATGGCTGCCATCAGTGCTGAGGCCAGAGATTGCAGGGTTCGCTGAAGGACAGCCTGACCAGAATGAATGCCCTCCAGGAATGCATTACCATGTTGCAACTCTCGTTCTACACCCTGGATGGCATTCACAATGGTAGACTGCCCAACAGTGAGTGACCTGAGGAGGTCAATGGCCTCCTCACTGAGGGCAGCAGGGGTGACAGGGGCAGGGCCTGAGGTGCCTGGGGCGAAGGTGATGCCCACCCTCCTGGGTGAGCGGGCACGGGGCGAACGCTGAGGGGCTGCTGGGAGGGTGGTGCTGGTAGGGGAGGTGGCGGCTGTACCTGTAGAAGTGGGGTGCACAGATGGTCCCGCCACTACAGGGGAGCTCACATCGGCGGACGAGTCAGTGTCGCTGGTTGGTGATCCTGTGGCCGACGTGGAGCTCCCCTCGCCCTCCGTCCCACTGGTGCATTCAGAGTCTGTGGTGTGGCCCTTCATGGCCATGTGGGATGCAGCTCCCTCATGCTCCGGTGCCACTGTACCTCCGCCTGATGATGCTGATGTACAAAAGGACAGGGAGAGCAGGAAAAGGGGGGGAGACAGAAGAAAGAGAATTTTAGTGCATGGCATACCGCTACCGTTGGCGGACAAGACAGACGCAGCAGCCCCATGCATTACGCCGTGCTCCTGCCCTCTGCACATGCAATTTCTGGGATATGGCCTACATGGCAATGGTAGAAATCTGCGCACATGGATGGCAAAGGGGCAACTATACATCAACTTGCCACTGTTCTGAGCTGGGGTAGAGTGCCACATGGCCTACATTACGGAGGAGCCTTGCCTACCTAACTCGCCCTGGCCTAGGGACACCCACAGCCCACCTCCCCCACCCAGACACCTCCACTGCACCCAAAGTCCACAGAATGAGGTTGTACTCACCTCCTTGTGTCTGCTGTGATGTCCTTAAGCACACATCCAACTCCGGGTAGGCCACCGCCAGGATCCGGAACATCAGGGGGGTCATGGTGCAACAGGCACCCCTCCCACATTGGGAGGCCATCCCCAGCTGAGCCTCCGCCGTCTTCTTGCTGCAGCGGCGAATGTCCTCCCATCTCTTACAGCAGTGGGTGCCCCGTCTCTGGTGGGCCCCCAGGGTCCGGACTTCCTTGGCGATGGCACGCCAAATGTCCCTCTTCTGGTGGGCGCTGACCTACATGACATGCACAAGGAAAGAGGAACAGTCATTACCTACTGCACTGTCAATGTGAGTGGCCCCCTCCCTACTCTGGCCATGTGGCCCATTCATTCCCATGCATTTATGTTCTATGAACTCTGCACCCTTCTCTCTTCCAACCAGCCCTCTCCACCCAGGCATAGCCCATCCAACGTGCTCCCTGTGTACTGACCTGTTGGTCTGGAGGACCGTAGAGTAGCATGTACTGGGGGAGGACCCCATCCACAAGTTTCTCCAACTCCTGTGCAGTGAAGGCAGGGACCCTTTCCCCAGACGCAGCAGCCATTGTCGCTTCCAGACCGAGGTCACAGCATTAGCAGTGTAGGTCCTCTCCTGTCGAAGGTCAGGTATCTAGTGATTGAAGAGATAGAAAATGGTGGTGACGTCCGTGGCGGTGACGTCCACGGCGGGGCGCATCATCCCCGCCAGTGCACCTGTTCATTGGCTCCTGGGACCCATAGGGTCCAATGTTAACCAATGCAGCATTGCGCCGCGCTCTACGACCGCCTACCGCGACGGTGTCCAACGCCAGCGCAGTTACCCCACAATTCCATTGTCCCATTTTAGAGGTCAGGCAGCCGCCATTTCAGGGGCCCACATGGCTTCATTTACTACTGCGTCACACATAGCTAGGCCTAAAATCAACACACATACAGGAAGGGGTTTTGTGAGTGGTGTAGTCTTGTGTGTAACTGTGGGTACATACCTGGAGGAATAGTGACTGGTTCTTCGCTGTTGTCCTTCTTAGGCACCGTCAGCTGGGACATATGAGAAGATGGCGGAATCCTCCGGTGTACCGACCGCTGGTGGACCTGTTGACAATGGAAGAAAGACATTTGATCGTGACCTACCGGTTTGACCGTGCCACAATCCAGGAACTATGTACCCAGTGGGAGCCAGACCTGATGTCACCAATCCGCCATGCGACTAGAATCCCCCCTGACGTGCAGGTGCTGTCAGTGCTCCATTTCCTTGCAAGTGGGTCATTTCAGACTACTGTGGCCATGGCATCAGGGATGTCCAAGCCTATGTTTTCCAAAGTTTTGTCCAGAGTGTTGTCTGCCCTGCTGAAACACATAAGGAGATACATCATTTTCCCTGAGGTGGAGGATTTGCCTACAGTGAAAGGTGACTTCTATGCCCTTGGACATATCCCCAACGTCATAGGTGCTATTGATGGGACCCATGTACCTCTGGTCCCCCCCCAGAGGAGTGAACAGGTGTACAGGAACAGGAAGAGTTATCATTCGATGAATGTCCAGATGGTCTGTTTGGCAGACCAGTACATCTCGCAGGTAAATGCTATGTTCCCTGGCTCTGTGCATGACGCCTACATCCTGCGGAATAGCAGCATCCCTGATATGATAGGTCAACTCCAGAGGCACCGTGTATGGCTATTGGGGGACTCTGGTTACCCCAACCTTTCGTGGCTATTGACCCCAGTGAAGAATCCCAGGACCAGGGCAGAGGAACGGTACAATGAGGCCCATGGGCGGACTAGGAGGGTGATCGAACGCACCTTCGGCCTCCTGAAAGCCAGGTTCAGGTGCCTCCATATGACAGGTGGGTCCCTATTCTACTCACCGAAGAAGGTGTGTGACATCATCATCGCATGCTCCATAATTTGGCATTGCGACGCCAGGTGCCTTTTCTGCAGGAGGATGATCCAGATGACGGTGTTGTAGCAGCTGTGGAGCCTGTGGACAGTGATGAGGATGAAGCTGAGAAAGACGAAAACGACAACAGGGAGTCAGTCATACAGCAATATTTCCAGTGAGACACAGGTGAGTACATTTTCAGGTTTAACATTACATTAACTTTCACACGTCTACCTCTATCCTGTACCTACATTTCACTCACTATTTGTTAATTGAGTTGTCCCCTTCCATTTCAGTTAAACAAATGTGGTAACCTACGTGTCAATAGCTTGCACCCTTGAAAGGCTTGTGATGTGTGACATTGGTATGTTGGCCTTCCAATGGGTAACCCTTTTTGACACTGTAATTGACAAAACAAAGTTCAAAATCATAGACTGACTCCAGTTTTATTAGTGTTTCAAGGGTGTTTATTTAAGTGCAGAAAAATGAAGGGGGGTTGTGAAATCGGGATGGGATATGGTGGAAGAATGTCCATGGCAGAGTCCAGTCTATTAGTCTCACAGGTACATTGCACATCTGGCCATTGGGAGTGGAGCTGGGGCAGTTCCAATCTGGACAGGGTAACAAAGTGGGACAGTGGGGGGACAATCAGGGTAGTCTTATTTCCTGGCGGGGTTCTTGCCATCTTGCTCTGTCCTGTTCCTGGATCTCAGGGACCGCTTTCGTGGTGGCTGTCCGCCTGCAGGGGGTGGGGTGCTGGTGTGGTGGTCCTGTGGCTGGGCGTCCTGTCCACTAGCGCCGGCGGAGGTGGTGGGCATTTCATCGTCGTGGCTAGTGTCAGGGGCCCCTTGGAGTGCCACGGTGTCACTCAAAGTCTTTTGAATGTCCGTCAGCACCCCTACAATGGTGCCCAGGGCGGAGGCGATGGTCCTGAGCTCCTCCCTGAACCCCAAATACTGCTCCTCCTGCAGACGCAGGGTCTCCTGCAACTTGTCCAGGACCGTTGCCATCGTCTCCTGGGAGTGGTGGTATGCTCCCATGATGAAGGAGAGGGCCTCGTTGAGAGTAGGTTCCCTTGGCCTGTCCTCCCTCTGTCGCACAGCAGCCCTCCCAGTTCCCCTGTGTTCCAGTGCCTCCGTCCCCTGGACCGTGTGCCCACTGCCACTGACCCCAGGTCCCTGTTGTTGGGGTGGTGGGTTAGCCTGGGTGCCCTGTAATGGTGGACACACCGCTGATTGACCTGTCCTGGGTAGGGAGGTATGGGCCCGCTGGGTGGGTGCTGTGCTGGTGTTACCAGAGGGTGGAAGTTCGGTGTTGGGCTGTGGCTGGGCAAGGGGAACCGACTATCCTGAGGCCCACGATGGTCCGGGCTGGTCATCAAGATCCAGTAGGGCAGAGCTGCTGTCGTCACTGTGGGCCTCTTCTGGGGGTGGAGTGGTGTTGTCTGGACCCTCTGGTGTGGTGACGTTCCTTCGGGTTCCTGTGGGGGGATAAGTACATGATTATTGCATGTGTGTGTTTCATGGTGTGCAATGGTTGGGTGTGCGTGTACCCCAGTGCTAGCATTCCTGTGTGGGGGCTTGTGTGCTGATGGTTGGGGGGTGTTCTGGGTATGTGCAGTGGGCATGCTTTAGTGATGGGTATCCATGCTTAGTTGTGTCATGCAGGTCTTGGGGTTGCGATGGGTGGTTGGTGTTATGGGTACATTAGTGAGGAGTTAGGGTGATAGGGGAGGGTGTGAGGGTGGGGGTGTGTGATTGCATGCAGGTAAGGTGGGGGATATGATAGTTAAGATTTGACTTACCAGTGTCCGTTCCTCCAACGACTCCTGCGAGGCCCTCAGGATGCAAGATGGTCAAGACTTGCTCCTCCCATGTTGTTAGTTGTGGGGGAGGAGGTGGGGGTCTGCCGCCAGTCCGCTGTACCGCGATGTGGTGCCTGGATACCGTGGAACGCACCTTCCCCCGTAGGTCGTTCCACCTCTTCCTGATGTCCTCCCTATTTCTTGGGTGCTGTCCCACTGCGTTGACCCTGTCCACTATTCTTTGCCATAGCTCCATCTTCCTGGCTATGGATGTGTGCTGTACCTGTGAGCCAAATAGCTGTGGCTCTACCCGTAGGATTTCCTCCACCATGACCCTGAGCTCCTCCTCAGAGAAGCGGGGGTGTCTTTGGCGTGACATGGGGTGGTGTGGGTGAGGTGTAGGGTGGTGTATGTGTTGATGAGTGTGGTGAGTGTAGTGGTATGTGGTGTTTTGTGCGTGGATGTTGTGTGGGTGATGGTGTAGTGTGCCTCTGTGTGATGGGGTTCTCTATTCTGTGCTGTCTCTCTATGGCGTTCTCTCTAATTTTGGGTCGTAGAGGTTTGTGGGTGATGTGGGTGTGTGATTTATATTGTGTTGGATGTGTGGGAGTGTTGTTTGTATGTGTATCAGGTGTGTGTATTTTGAATTGTCCAATGTGGCGGTGTTTTGGAGCTGTGTGTGTATTTTGAGCGCGGCGGTGTGTACCGCCAATGGAATACCGCGGTTGAAAGACCGCCGCGTGGATTCGTGGGTCGTAATGGCATAGGCGTGTTTCTGTTGGCGTGGAGGTGGAGGATTTGTTTCCGCATGTTTATCGCTGACCTTTGGTGTGGCGGTGTTGTGTGGGTGTCTGAATTTCGGCGGATTCCGTGATGTGTGTCATAATAGCTGTGGTGGGCTCCCGCCGCGGCGGCGGTGTGTTGGCGGTCTTCTGCACGGCGGTAAGCGCCTTTTACCGCCAATGTTGTAGTGACCGCCTATATCTCATTTTGATATAGTATACAGAGCCAGCTTCCTACTGTGACCGACCTTCTACAACTGCCCAATCTTGGGGGGTTTGAGTCTCAACAGACTTAGCACATCCACAGTCACTACCAAGGCCCTCCATGTGTTGTTTGCATTGGTCTGCCTCTTTTGCTCCAATTCCTCAAGTGCTGGCTATCGTTGCAAAATGGCAATAGTTTTCCTTTGCAAACTTTCAAAATTCTGCAAGCTTTTGCAGATGTTAAAAATGTTGCAAACCTAAAAAGCATGTTATGTTAGAACAATTATGCACAAGTAGATTTTGCACGTAAAAATCCCTGTAAACCCCACTTTTAGTGGTAGAAAGTCCTTTCAAAAAGCTGTTGCTGGACTATCCATAAAAAATGCTTTCATTTCTAGCGAAAGTTTTCAAAGTTAACAAATTTTGCAGATTGTGTAAACTGCAAAATTTGCAAACTTCTCAATAGTTTGGATGAGTGATTTACATTCCCCCCACAACTAGAGATGCAGTCTTGTTCCCCAGCTTCAATGGCGAAATCTGCACTCCTTCAACGCAACAGTCATCATATTTGTCATCAAATCAATGACATTAGATCCTTAGGAATGACTGTACCTAAATTCTCTGCAGCAAGAGCATGTTCACTTGTTTCTATGTGAAAACTGTTCTTGCCCTCAACACAAGTTAGTTTTTGTAGAATGCACAATGTTTCAGGGTGTAGTTTGCATTGTTCTGCATCTTGTATGTTTATGCTCTCCCTTAGGGACATATTCATAAACTGCATTTTTTAATGTATTAAGTAATGGTATTGAAGTACTACAAAATGGTATTCACTAACCTGAATGAAGAGACCACCACTTTCATTTTTTCCATGTTGAGATCTCTGCCACAGCGGCACAGATCTCTGCACATGTACATCTGTGTTTTTAGTATCAAATTTGGGAGGAATAAGAGAAAGTGGTTTTAAAATGGGGAATACTTACTACAAAATAGAAGGAGTTCGGGGATGTTTAACCCCCTTGAGTGCCTTGGACGAGCTGGTCTCGCCCTTGTACACGGCCGTCGTGTGCCGAGGACAAGACAAGCTCATCCTGCACCCATCACATAGGGGGAGCGCACCCACCCAGAGCAGGGATGGAAGGGTAATCGCTTCCCTTTCCACGCCCGACCCCACCACCCCCGTGACGTCTGCTGACGTCAGTGCGCAAATTGCGCACTGCCCTCATCAGAGGTCACCTTCCATAGCACTGGAAGTATGCTTCCAGTGTGATGTGGAAGAGAAATGCTAAGCATTTCTCTTCTGATCGGGCAGCAGAAATGCCCACTAGACACCAGGGATGTTAGATTTTTTTTAGATATACAATGAAGGGAAGCAACCCCTTGGCAACGATCACTCCCCTGGGAACCAATTTTATTTTACACCAGCTCTGCAGATCGGCCTATTTTTCTTTTTATTAGGCCAATCTGCCTCCAAGGGGGACAGAAACCACTCTACACCAGGGATTTTTATTTTTTGTCAATTTCACGCAAGGGGAGCGACCGACTGGGCAAGAGTCGTTCCCCTGGGGGGCAAATTTATTTTAGGCCATTTCTGCCCTGCTTGGGAGCAATCGGCCTATGTTTATTAGGCCGATCTGCCCCCAAGTGGGACAGAAACCACTGGGCACCAGGAATTTTCTTTTTGCGCCAACTTCACGCAGGGGGGCCGACCCCTTAGGCAAGGGTCGCTCCCCAGGGGGGGGAATTTATTTTAGGCCATTTCTGCCCCCTTGGGGGCAGATCGGCCTATTTCTATTAGGCTAATATGCCCCCAAGGTGGGCCGAAACCACTAGGCACCAGGAATTGGTCTGTGTGTGTTTTGTTTTGTGGGGGCAGCATCTTGGGAAAGAGTCTCTCCCCATGGGGGCACATTACTGTTGGCCATATCTACCCCCCTTGGGGACATACTGGTCTATTTCTGGAAGGCCCATCTGCCCCCAGGGGAGCAGAAAGCCGAACAGGGAAGATTTTCTTTTTAAAAAGAGGGTGGGGGTATGGCCATACCCCTACCACAAACAAATGGGGTCAAAGTTATTTTTCCCACCAGTGGGCAGATGGGGCATTTACCCCAAATCTACTCCCGGGAGGGGGGGCAGAAAGCCTACTGAATGCTAGGGAATAAAAAAAATAAAAAAATAGTGGGGTGGTGGCTACCAACCAGTATGGGCATCCCAAAGGGGTGACAGTCTTTCAGCTCTCCCCCCGCACACGAAAACATCTTATTCCACAGCAAGCAAGAGGACATTTGATTATTTGTTTGTTTTCGTTTTACATTTGGACCATGAGAGCTTGTCTAACTCTCAAAATTGTCCCACTTTGTCAGCGAGACCGGATCCTCGGGGTTTGCGCCTGTTCCCAATATGTCCAGCTCTTTGCAACTCCAAACTCTACTAGCTATCATAGCACAGAGTTAAAGAATGGCCAAGTGGGGGATGGGGTTTTAGGTTGGGAACAGCAGGGAAGGAGACCTGTGGAAGCAAGAGTTCAGAACACAATAGCAAGGTTATTCACATTAATCTTCATGAAGTTTGTTTTAATTATCTATGCTCTAATAACATGAGAGATCAAGAACTTTTCAAAAACGTGACCTTTTTATAATCATATACTCTGAACATTGAACTCTCTCAAGTTAGTCCTTAGAATAGCAATTACGTTATAACAAGAATCAATGAGTACATTAGTTCCCAAAGAATTAACTGCTATAGGATTCATGAATGATACTGTAGAATAGGCAAACTGACTAAACTTGTTTTGTCTAGAAAGATCACACTCTGTTTGATCTGAGTTTCAAGATTCAATTGCCCAGAAATTATTGCGCACCTTATTGCCAGACTGCACATCAAGACTCAAATACCTGGAATGATCGCGCTCTGCCGATCTGAACTGCAAGGGTTAATTGCTGAGAATGAATCGCGCACACTGTTGCCGATTCAACCATCAAGATTCAAATGCCTCTAAATGATCGCACACTCTGCCGATCCGAACTGCAAGGGTTAATTGCCAAGAATGAATTGCGGACACTGTTGCCGATTCAACCATCAAGATTCAAATGCCTCTAAATGATTGCGCACTCTGCCCATCCGAACTGCAAGGGTTAATTGCCAAGAATAAATCGCGCACACTGTAAATCACAAGGCCAAAACTCAAATGTTTCTAGAAACGGAGTCGAGGACCTACCCCGACCTCCGCCTTACTGCCCTGCTTGAAGATCAACAAAATAATGAGGACAGGGCCCGGTAAATCTCTAAGTATGCCTCTGGAACAGGAGTTTAGGAAAATGCTGCTGCTCTGCACCGGGACCTCTAAATAGTGAGCACTTGGAGCTGGGCTGGGTCCCTTAAATAGAACCAAGCCCCACCCACGTGCCACACCCAGCCAGGCTGCAGGAAAGGCTTGAAAATGAACAATACATTACAGGCAGCATTAATGACATTTCAAGATAAATGCCTGCAATGCAAAAGTTTAATATACAACGTCAACACGTAATGCATGAATTATTACATTGCATAAGGTTTGTCATTTTGCATTATGCTGCCCGTAGAGCGCGCACTGTCCTGGTGTTGACACACTTGGAATGGTGAGGGCTTCCCTTTTTGGACTTTGGGACGCTGCTATGTAGAAGAATCCACATGACACAGACATCTAGGTGAGTCCAGGGTGGTGTGCTTCACTGCACCTGCACCATTTTCATACCCACAATGCCCTGCAAACCTCAACTTTGCTGGAAATCACACCTTTTTGTGATGGAATCTTCCGGAATCTGCAGGAATCCACAACATTCCTACCACCCAGCATTGTCGCATCTATACCAATAAAAACTTTGCCCCACTTGTCAGCCTAAAAATGTTTTTGTTTTTAAACTGCCCTTTTGGACCCGCTTTGGTTCCTCCTCAATTTCAACATGTTTTTGGCTCTTCCCTGTCACAAGCACTTGTCCAACCTACACAAGTGAGGTATCATTTTTACCAGGACACTGAGGGTAACGTTGAGTGGTAGGAAATTTGTCCCGGTGCGGTGATCCCACACAGAAATGTGTGAATAAATTGATTTTTTAGATAAATTTGAGGTTTGCTGAGGATTCTGGATAAGAAAACACTGGGGGATCCATAGAAGTCACACCTCCCAGGACTTGCTCGGGTGTCTTGTTTTCAGAAATGTTTGGGTTTGGTAGGTTTCTCTATATGGCTGCTGAGCCCAGGAACAAAAACAGGTACTTTTGTATTTGATTATTTTGATGTGTCCACATAGTGTTTTGGGGCATTTCTGTTTGTGAGAACTAGGTCTACCCACACAAGTGAGTTACCATTTTTATCGAGAGACTTGGGGGAACGCTGGGTGGATGGAAATTTGTGGCTCCTCCCAGATTCCAGACCTTTCTGTCACCGAAATGTGAGGAAAAAGTGTTTTTTTGGCCAAATGTTGAGGTTTACAAAGGATTCTGTGTAACAGAACATGGTGAAAGACCCACAAGTCACCCCATCTTGGATTCCCGTAGGTGTCTAGTTTTAAAAAGTGCACAGGTTTGGTAGGTTTCCTTAGGTGCCGGCTGACCTAGAGGCCAAAATCCACAGCTACGCAGTTTGCAAACTACAGGTCTGTTTTCTTTGGTTAAATGTGATGTGTCCACAAGTGAGGTACCATTCTTATCGGGAGACTTGGGGGAGCGCTGGATGGAAGGAAATATGTGGCTCCTCTCAGATTCCAGAACTTTCTGTCACTGAAAAGTGAAGAAAGGGTGTTTTTTTTGCCAAATTATAAGGTTTGCAAAGGATTCTGGGTAACAGAACCTGGTGAGAGCCACACAAGTCACCCCATCCTGGATTCCCCTAGGTGTCTAGTTTTAATAAATGCACAGGTTTGGTAGGTGTCCTTAGGTGCCGGCTGAGGTAGAGGCCAAAATCCACAGCTAGGTACTTTGCAAAAAACACATCAGATTTCAAAGTAAAAATTTAATATGTCCATGTTACGTTTCCTGTCGCAGGCACTAGGCCCTTATGGTACCACACAAGTAAGGTACCATTTTTATTGGGAGACTTGGGGGAACACAGAATGGAAGGACAAGTTTTATTGCCCCTTGTCTTTCCTAACATTTCTTTCTTCAAAATGTTAAACAGTGTGTAAAAAAGACGTCTATTTGAGAAATGTACTGTAATTCACATTCTAATATGGGGACCCCGGAATTCAAAGATGTGCAAATAACCACTGCATCTCAAAACCTTTTCTTGTGCCCATTTTGGAAATACAAAGGTTTCCTTGATACCTATTTTTCACTCTTTATATTTCAGCGAACGAATTGCTGTATGTCCGGTATAGAATGAAAACCCATTGCAAGGTGCAGCTCATTTATTGGCTCTGGGCACCTAGGGTTCTTGGTGAACCTACAAGCCCTATATATCCCAGCAACCAAAAGAGTCCAGCAGACATAACGGTATATTGCTTTAAAACATCTGACATCGCCGGAAAAAGTTACAGAGTAAAATGTGGAGAAAATGTTTTGTTTTTACCTAAATTTCAATATTTTTTTATTTCAGATGTTATTTTCTGTAGGAAAACCTTGTAGGATCTACACAAATGACCCCTTGGGGAATTGAGAATTTCATCTACTTTTCAGAAATGTTTAGCTTTCCGGGATCCAGCATTGGTTTCACACCCATTTCTGTCGCTAACTGGAAGGAGGCTAAAAGCAAAAAAATAGTAAAAATGGGGTATGTCCCAGTAAAATGCCAAAATTGTGTTGAAAAATGTGGTTTTCTGATTAAAGTCCACCTGTTCCTGAAAGCTGGGAAGATGGTGATTTTAGCACCACAAACGCTTTGTCGATGTCATTTTTCAGTGAAAAACCATAAGCCCTCTGCAGCCATTTTTCAATTTTAAAAAATAAATACTTGCTTTATTTTGGCTAATTTCTTGGTCTCCTTCAGGGGAACCCACAAACTATGGTTACCACTAAAATCCTTAGGATGTTGGGAAAAAGGACACTGAGGAACCAAGACTGTGCGCCGAAAAACCATGCAAGCCCCTTGCAGCATGGAAAGAAACGATGCTGCGTCTGTGCCACTTCGGAAAATCCGACTCACACCTTATTTTTCCACACATCGCCTCCTTGACGGTCTCCATGCATGTTATTTTTGATGCAAACGTGGTACTTTGTCTAAACAACAGACAACTGTTGATTTCTAAGATTTAAGACTCTTTTAAAACTTGCAAAAGTGATATTCTTTGTCGCTTTGACCTTATTTTATCCAGATAAATATTTTTCTAATCCTGTGTGGTGTATTTTTGTGGTGTTTTCACTGTGTTACTGTATGATTTATTGCACAGCTACTTTACACATTGCCTTCTCAGTTAAGCCTGACTGCTCAGTGCCAGGCTACCAGAGGGTGGGCACAGGTTAATTTGGATTGTGTGTGACTCACCCTGACTAGGATTGTGGTCCCTACTTGGACAAGGGTGTATACCTCTGCCAAATAGAGACCCCATTTCTAACAATTCTTTTAATCCAAATGTAATTTAATGAATTAATGTGCTGTAAATGTTATTTTATTAATGCTAGGTTAATATTACATATCTGTAATTATTTTCTATATATAATAAAATATTTTTAAAGATTAATACACTTTCATATTTATCCCTATACTTTCCCACAGGGAAACATCTGTCAGAGTGGTGGAGATGTGTACTTGTGTGTGAAAAGTTACACATTGTTCTGTAGGGAAGCTCCACCAATGGTAGAGACATATAAGTCTGTACTTAGGGTCATATTCACAAACTACATTTTGTATTATGTAAAGTAGTACTACAGCTTATGACTTACATACTAAAAATGCTATTTACAAAGCTATGGGCACAAATATCCTCCATTACATATCTTATCTGTTGTGTGCAAAGATCTCTACCACGGGAAAAGTTGCAGGAAAATAGGGAATAATTGCTACTAAATTTGATGGGGTTAGGGAAATTTAAGGAGGGGTTTAAGGAGGGGAAATGCTAATACAAACACAAACCCTCAAAAGAGTAAGACCATTGGTATTCACAAACTACACTTCTAAAGATACTGCAGGCCTAAAGGTGTCACAATCAGTGTAAATGTACACCAATCCAGTCTTGGAGTAAGCAAGGTACCACACATAGTCACTCACAATTATTGCAACACACTTACATAGGAAGGAATGGACGCAGAGAAATAGAATACCAATCCAGAGAAGGATATGCAAAAAAATTACATTATTTCAAAATTAATAAAAATGTATAATATATACTTTTTAAATAATTATTTTATCAATTTCAAATTTAGTAATAAACTTAATTTAAAAAATACACATTTGAACTTTTATTAAAAAAAATAATTTTTAAATTAATTTACGTCTATCGGAGCTGATTTAATATACTTAAGTTCCCGCTTAAGAGTGCCTTAATGTGAAAAAGTTCAGATTTACATTATGTACATGATTTGAGATTCATAAAAGCTTGTAAGTGCCTACTTAAAGTTTTGAGAACCATCGTAATAAAATGCTTAATTTATGCATCATGACACAATTTATGCGACAAATATGAAATCATTTTTTATAACAAGATATCTTATGCTTTAAAAAATTACTGAAGTAGTGTGTGTTATTTGAATGCATTGTATATCTATAATAGTAGTTAGTTTTACGATATGTATGTTATATGCTAACAGGTTTTAAATCTTTCCATATAATATATGTTTTGATTGTTAACATCAGCTAAAAATAAAAAACAATTTATTCTGGATGTAATAAAAAAAAAAATTATATTCAAATAAATTTACAAGCTTGCGCATTGCATGAGTGCGTGCGTACAATATTCAAGCATGCATATTTTACACTACATACATGTCTGAACAACAATTACGGCTACATGCTACCTCATTCTGACAACACATTTCTCTGTATTACAGTCCAATTTAATCCAGACATATTGTTGGATAAAGGTAAACCAAAATGTCAGGTCAAGAGACATAGGGCCTGATTTAAGAGGCCTAGCGCCACCTTAGCGCCGCCATAGCATCATTTTTCTCTTAATGTTAAGGCAGCGCTAAAGTGCCTTTTAACACGTGCCATATCTACAAAGTGGCCATTGCACTACATTATACCTGCGCCAGGCATATTCTATGCAAGGGGGGGTGTTTCCCCGTTAGGGGGACTGAAAAAAGGGCGCAAGGAAATTTAAGAAATTTCCTTGCGCCATTTTTTTCAGCACTTTTAACACCTGCTCAGAGCCCTTATGTACTCTGCATGAGTAGCGCCAAAATGTTAGCACTACACCAGCAGAGTACATCAATAGCGTCAGGAATACTGACACTATTTCCCCCTACCCTGCCCTGCACCATGGTGGGCAGTATTTTAAATACGGCGCACACAGGGTAGCAGTAGGGGGGCACTAAGGGGCGCAAGGAACATGGCGCTGCACTGAGTGCAGCACCACTTTTCTTAAATCAGCCCCATAGGGACCAAAAGTATCATTTACCCATGAGAACGTAGAGTGGGCAACCAATTTCACATCTGAAGAGGTGAAGGTATTTGCACAGGAAGTCCTGAACAATTATGGGTCTTTGTTGTCAACTACAGGAGGCCAGATGCCACACCAGACCTGAAAAGAAAAGGTGGCTATCACTGCCCAAAATGTTCACACCATATGATCCCCAGAAAGGAAGTGAAAAAGCATTGGGAGGACCTTAAAGATTACGCTGTATGCTGAAGATCTCCTAGAGAGAGCAGGCATATTTTAAAGTTCAGGAACTCGCCGGAGCTAGATGACAGCACTCTATGTAACAGTTCTAAAAGTTAACTACCCAGACCTTAATGGCAAGCCACTGGAGGAAACATTACTAATGATACTTCCATCTAAGTACATTATATAACTACTAATTGTTAAAAGCTTGGATGTAAGGTACTTTTCACAATCAAACTAGTTTTGAAATCTTTTGCTACCTAGCATGTGTAGTTTAAAATTATACTGCCACAGAAGGTGTAGTTTAACTTTACATAACTAACAACTAGTGTTGCTAATAAGAAAATCATTTCTCAAAACTATAATTTAATAAAACTAATATATATTGAGCATGTGACATCATAAGCTGCACCTGCCAAATCAGCCGTTCAGCCTTGCACAAATGCAATGTGGCTATCATTCCGTTTATGCACCTTGTTAGCTCTGTGCATTAAATAGTAAACACAGATGAAGCATGTTGGCTGTGTCACAAATATATATATGAGTAAAGACCATTTTCTAAAAATATGTTGAAAAACTGAATTAATAACATTAAGGGCCTAATTATGAGTTTGGCGGAGGGGACAACCCGACTGTCAAATTCCCAACCAGGTAACTGCTGACTGAGGTTTCCGCCCCCCAGCATAGCAGGAAACAGGTGGCAGTATTGTCTCCGGCTCGAGCCGGCGGCAATGGTATCCCCTCAGAGTGCTGGGAAGGAGGACCCCACGTTGGCATGGACAGTGCAGGGGGCCCCCTGTGGTGCCCTGCACCTGTTCTCTGTCAGCCTTTTCATGTCAGTGAAACCACCATGAAAAGGCTGGTGGAGAATGAGGTCTTAATGCAGCGCTGCCCTGGCGGATTGCGACCTCCACCTTCAGACAACCTGTCAGGATCACTGATCCCGGTGGAGATGGCAGAACCCTGGCAGTCTGACCACAAGGGTCTTAATGTGGCGGCCGTGACCACTACCACGAGGCTAGTGGTCTCAAGACTGCCAGCCTTGTAATGAGGCCCTAAATATCTAGAGCCATGCCAAAGATGTCTCATCAGCCAGGTTGACATGGATTACTAACTAAAAATGTAGGAAAGGAAGGCATCCCTTTATGTGCTCATAAATTTCTGTCCCAAGGCAGGTTTGCCTCTTGTTTGACTATTATGTGTCCTGCTGCATACTTGCTTTCTCGATGCTGTGTCAGAATCTCAAATAATGGAGAAAAACTTTAGGTGCTAATGCTGTAGTTTGTACAATGCTTATAAGGTCAGGTTCGATTGCTTATAATCCTAAGGGTTTGTGTTCATGTTTTTGCATTAATGTGCATTGAAGGATCATGTACATTGCCCAATATTGTAATACCTAGGAAATATACCATAATATTTTTACATTTCCTAATTATCACATTTAATATTGTAGTCATACCAACAGCTATAACAGCTGATATTCTAACACTGATTTCTACTGCGGGACTCAGGCTGCTGATGTGCAGATTGGAACACACCAACAGGAGACTGCACATCTTCAACACAATACAGTTTGCATGTGAATTCGGAGCCGAGAACCTACTTCCATTGAAGAAGAACTTGTGTCCCAGCCCTCTGCAAAAATACTAGAGAAGCAATAGTGACTCTTGACATTACTGAGGAAGCTGGTATTGAGGAAGGCAATTGCCACGCGGTGCCTGAGCATCCTATTTCACCTATCATAAAAAAACGTCTAATGATACATCCACCACTAGCTAGGTCACCCCCAGAGTAGTTGTAGAAAGGAAAACTATATTGAGAAACCATCAACAGCAAAGTATGCAACAAGCTTAAAAGAGGGTACAACTACTAAGCTTCTTACACTTATAGTTAGAGATATACAGGAATTGATTATGGCAGTATCCAGGCAAACTACTATGTCAGCACATCAACATTCATGTAGGTAACACAAATGGGGAAAGAGTCTCACAGCCAGGGAGCCCGAAGAAAATATGTTCTCACCCAGATGAGGCACAAACCCATATTCCAGTGTTCCTTCGTATATGAATACCCCAGTAAAGCAACACAATGATTGTTGACTGTGACATTATTGATATATAGCTGAAATACGGTTAAAACAAAATGAAGCTTTGCCACGCTTCACCTGTTTTGGAAGCAAGCAAAGAGTCATCAAACACGGGTTCAGGAAGAGAGGGTGAAGATTAACACACTAAACATACACTTTTATTGTTTAATGATACTCTCATAAATCTAGCTGTAGGTTTAAATGACTCTGCAGTATGTGTGCAATACATTATTCATTTTTTATTGTCTTGTAAATAAACAAGATTTGTTTTATCACAATAAAAGGAATATATAAGAATTTTGTCATAAGAACGGAGCTTTGGAAATAAAACTATCTCTTCAAGAAAGGCAGTGTATTCTTTTTTATATATAAATTATGTACGAAAGTTTTAGATAATATAGAAACATTTTAAAATTACATTATTATGTGATAAACAATGCACTACCTGTGTAATTGTCGAGCCTTGGTGGGCACTGCTGTTGGGGCTGGTATTCTTTGAGATAATGTCCTGGTATGAATCTACAAACTCTACAAAGTACATCCCTTTAAGCTCTTTAGCAAACAGTCTCAGGCTGGAGGCAGTGTAGGGCTGCATCATGCTCAGCACTCAGCATTTACCAGTCACTGCAATCACTGCTTTTCAAACACATTGTTTGTCTTTCATAATAAAACAACTATTTTATACACTTAAAAAAAATTATTCCACACTTTAGTGCAGAGATGCTAATACCCTGGCACCAGGACCTCTGGACTCAGAGTTCAGGGCCCCTCTTTTCCTCACATTCAGCTTATCTTGGTGCAGAGTCAAGTTTAGCCATTGTCTGGCACAAATGATGTAACACCACTCTACAATTCGGGATCTTTGCACTCAGTTTCACAGTTTTTAGTCACAATGTAATTATCCTCAATGCAATGTCCTTAGTCCTCTTCTGGCAGAATTTGGACTTTCAGCCACTGTCTGGCAGGGCCTTTGGTGTATTGTAGAAGAGCAAGATATCAGCTTCTCCTGACTCTCTTGACTCTTATGGATAAGAAACACCACCACAGAGTTTCTTCTGGAAAGAGCTCCAATAAACGGACGATTCTGTACTGGAATCAGGAGGGACTTGTCAAAAGAAGTTTGTAACGCCTTAAGGTCTCACATGCATTCTAGATTGCCTTCATACCCCTTCGTAAAGAAGAAGCACAGATTTGCTAGTTGTCCAACTATGGAAACACCAATAACCCTTGAGAACAAATAAAATCAACCAGTACTTTGGTGAATACTCGGGTAGTTGAAGCCAGACCTAATGGAAGCACACAAAACTGGAAATGGACACCCACTACAGAGAGGCTGAGTGAATGAAAATGTGTAAAAAGACATCTAAGAGTCCTAGAGGCAGAAAATCTCAGTAGTTATCAATAGCAAGATTTTTTGCAGCGTTACCATATTGAATCACTGCTACGGGAAAAGAGCATCCATTGTTTAGATACAGGACCGGATGGAAGCAGTGCTTAATTTGAGTCGTTGGTTTCCGGTGCTAGGCACCAGAATTTTACTGTCAACAATGGCTCTCATAACAGCTCGAGACATGGTGGCACTATTTGGCTATGTTTTTGAGGAGCACAAGAACAGTTGTTTCATAATTAAAAAGCCACCCTTGGGGTATCCTCAACCATCAGCCATATCTCAAAAGGGTGGGCTAGCATTTTTGATGCTGCATGAGAAGATTCAAATGAGTTGTAGAAATCAAAACTTCAAGCCCTGAAAAGCCTACAAATAGTGATCAGCAGCTTATGATCCTTCACTAATCTTTTAAAGAGTTCTTCAAGCTGACTACAGAAAATATCAAATCATTGAAGAGAAGAATAACCTAACAGGGATTTTTGTTTAACTATCCGCACTCCTGGCTATCATCTAGGTGTACTTCTTTTCAGCTACGGTTGATACGGATACACAAGCTGCAGAACACAACCCCTTCACCAGTTTATTTATTTACATATTAAGCAATATTTTAGAACAAGAAACCCCATTCTCAGGGCGATTGAAGACTTCTGTGTTTAGTCTGACATACTGTAAAATACAACTTTCAAACGAATGAGGCAGGAATATCCTGTCTGTTTAAACAGAACAACTTCTAATGGCCGCTCATGTACAGAGGTCTGAAAGGTCTGCTGGCACAACAGGAATCAATGATGGATTTGGCTGTTGTGTCTGACAGAACTCGTAGAGTAAACAGATACTTCATCTCAGATGTGCTGGATCCTTCCTTACTGCAGATTTACTTTGCAGACCTGTGTCTCAAGTTTTTTGCATGAGCTTCAAATATTTACTTATTTTTTGTGAAAGACACGTCGGCGCTAGACAGATTGTAAACTGAAGCGCATGATTTTGTGCTTATTTAATGGAGGGAAACCATCAAACGCATCGGACCTTATTTGGAGAGGTTACATTTTTTAGATTTTCTCACTTAAACCGTACCATGTTTACTGACACTGCTCGCCTCAAACGTAAACAGACATAGCTGTATCATAGTTTATAGACACTAGGCATAGCGCTTTTAAAGGGGGTTTTCATCAGCACAATTTACCCTACAGTGATACCACTTAATTGCAATTTATGTGAGTAATGATACAACGTTTGGGAGGCACCTTAAGATAATGTTTAATTTGAGACAGTCCGCGAGCACTCATTTTGGGGAATAATGGGGGTCATTACAACCCTGGCAGACGGTGTTAAAGCTGCGGTAATACAGCAAACAGGCCGGTGGGAAAAAAAGGGAATTATGACCGTGGCGGAAACCGCCAACAAAGACAGCCACTTTAACACTCCGACCGCCACAGCGGTACAGACAAGCAGCTCGGCGGTCACCGCCAACAGATAGGCGGAAGACAGTGTACCGCCCACAGTATCACAACCCGCCAATCCGCCACCTTTTCCGGGGCAGATTCACCGTGGATAAAAACACGGCGGAAACAACTTTTGCAATGGGAAAACGCTCACCTCAACACACTCCACGAGGAAAGAGGCCACCATGGAGCCCGAACTACAAATACTCCCTGCGCTTGTCTTCCTGCTCCTCTACGATCACCATCTACGTAGGCGCCGAAGACAACGGTGAGTACCGCACCTACGACATAGGGGAGGGGGAGGCAAAAGTCAGGGGGACACACACGCAACACCCCCACCCCCAACCCGACCCTCACCCACTACAACACACACACCCATGCATGTCCAAACAGCACAGTAACAACCCCCCCCCCCCCCCGGAAGACAAAAGGAAATCAGTTCAAACATTGTAATGTATCAAAATACAGTAAGCTAATATATACAGATATATATACACATTCCAGAATTGATACATGATGATTAGTAGTGCAGGTATGCACATATCAATGTCCGTGCACCACTGGGCCCAAAATGCATGGGCGAGGCCCACACTAGATACCTGTCCACAAACGGAGAGAGCACTGCAGGGGCACCAGATAGAAATACAACAGGCACCTCAGGGGGAAGGGAAGGGGGGGGCACATCAGCCGGATTACAGCACCATGCCAAATCCACGACGGGGCTCCATGCCCATTGATGTATCCTGGGGAGTGCAAAGACACAGTCTCTCAAGTCTCTACAGTGGGTGGTTTGCCCACTGTACCATCCTGGGGAGTGCAAAGCCACAGTCTCTCAAGTATATCCAGTGGGTGGTTTGCCCACTGCTGTATCCTGGGGAGTGCAAAGCCACAGTCTCTCAAGTCTCTACAGTGGGTGGGTTGCCCACTGTACCATCCTGGGGAGTGCAAAGCCACAGTCTCTCAAGTCTCTACAGTGGGTGGCTTGCCCACTGTACCATCCTGGGGAGTGCAAAGCCACAGTCTCTCAAGTCTCTACAGTGGGTGGGTTGCCCACTGTACCATCCTGGGGAGTGCAAAGCCACAGTCTCTCAAGTGGATAACAGTCTCCACTGGTTCTGGAGGGGGACTGGTACCCAGACTGCATCAGGCTCCCCGTGACGGTTCCTGTTCCGTCACTGTCCCAGCTGCACATGGGCTAACGATGCTTGATTTGGTGGTCTTTTCCCTGTCCAGTGGCGCTTTGCCATGTTGGTCTTTGCCCTGTTCAGCGGTGCATTGCCCTGTTCAGCGGTCTTCACCATGGCGGTCTTTTCCCTGTTCAGCGGTGCTTTGCCATGGCGGTCTGTGCCCTGTTCAGCGGTGCTTGACTTTTCAGTTTCTGACCTGTTCAGCGGTGCTTGACTTTGCAGTTTCTGACCTGTTCAGCGGTGCTTTGCCCTGTTCAGCGGTCTTCACCATGGCGGTCTTTTCCCTGTTCAGCGGTGCATTGCCATGGTGGTCTGTGCCCTGTTCAACGGTGCTTGACTTTGCAGTTTCTGGCCTGTTCAGCGGTGCTTGACTTTGCAGTTTCTGACCTGTTCAGCAGTGCTTTGCCATGTTCAGCGGTCTTCACCATGGCGGTCTTTTCCCTGTTCAGCAGTGCATTGCCATGCCGGTCTGTGCCCTGTTCAGCAGTGCTTGACTTTGCAGTTTCTGACCTGTTCAGCAGTGCTTTGCCCTGTTCAGCGGTCTTCACCATGGCGGTCTTTTCCCTGTTCAGCGGTGCATTGCCATGGCGGTCTGTGCCCTGTTCGGCGGTGCTTGACTGTGCTGTCTGACCTGTGCATTGGTGTGTGGCATGACGGTCCCTCATTGCCCAGCGGGGCTGTGGCTGCCGGGGCCCTCCAGGGCACTGACGCTGGCGGTGCTCTCCAGACCAGTGACTACAGTGCTGCCCTCAAGGGCACGGACTCTGGCGGTGGTCTCCGGACCAGTGACGATTGTGATGCCCTCCAGGGCACTGACTCTGGCGGTGGTCTCCGGACCAGTGACGATTGTGCTGCCCTCCAGGGCACTGACTCTGGCGGTGGTCTCCGGACCAGTGACGATTGTGCTGCCCTCCTGGGCAATGACTCTGGCGGTGGTCTCCGGACCAGTGACGATTGTGCTGCCCTCCTGGGCAATGACTCTGGCGGTGGTCTCCTGACCAGTGACGATTGTGCTGCCCTCCTGGGCACTGACTCTGGCGGTGGTCTCCGGACCAGTGACGATTGTGCTGCCTTCCTGGGCAACGACTCTGACGGTGGTCTCCTGACCAGTGACGATTGTGCTGCCTTCCAGGGCACTGACTCTGGCGGTGGTCTCCGGACCAGTGACGATTGTGATGCCCTCCTGGTCAACGACTCTGGCGGTGGTCTCCTGACCAGTGACGATTGTGCTGCCCTCCAGGGCACTGATTCTGGCGGTGGTCTCCGGACCAGTGACGATTGTGCTGCCCTCCTGGGCACTGACTCTGGCGGTGGTCTCCGGACCAGTGACGATTGTGCTGCCCTCCTGGGCAACGACTCTGGCGGTGGTCTCCTGACCAGTGACGATTGTGCTGCCCTCCTGGGCAATGACTCTGGCGGTGGTCTCCGGACCAGTGACGATAGTGCTAGCGGTGGCGTCCCGGCCGCCGAGGAGGATGACGCCCTTCTCCACCGTGCTGCTCTTCCCAAACTGTGCAGACTTCTTCTGGCCCTTCACCACCTTTGGAGGAGTCACAGCTGACTCGGCACTCCCCCTGGTACCGTTGTGAGCAGTTTTGCCGCCAGGAGTCTTCACCCTGTCCCGTCGGCCACTTTCCAACTTAAGGTGCTTTACAGGGGGTGGACTGGCAGTGCTTTGGCTCCGTGTCACACTGGCTGCCCTGGTGGCCGGTGCACTCCACACACCTTTAACACGCACCACTGGTACTTGACTTTTTTGGGCTGAGGTGCTACTACGGGACCTATGAATTAGAGGGGTGGGGGTGGTGGCAAAGAGGTCAACGTTGCTGAGGAAGATTTGCTGACGAAGACTGGGATGGGTAGCTGGAGGGGGTCTGGGAGTGGAGGAAGAGGAGGTGGTTTTAGGAGGTGTAACTTTAGGTGATGTGGGTGCAGGTACTGGAGGCTGTCGTGAGGTGGGTGGATGTTGGGTGTGTGGGTGCCCGCGTTTGTGTTCTTTGGGAGGGGGCGTCACAGACACACTGGGAGTGGACACAGGGGACGTGTAAATGGTAGTGGGGGTGGTGAGTGCAGGTGAGCGGGGTGTGGCGCTGGGTGTTCTGGTGCGAGTCCTAGTGCCTGTAGATGTAGTGCATGCAGGTGAGAGTGTAGACAACACTGGGAGGGAGGAGGGAGACAACGAGGAGGGGGACACAGTGGAGGCAGTGGATGTTGTTGTGTCTGTATGTGGGTGATGCTTGTTTGAGTGCCTGTGGGTTGTGTGGTGCTTATGTTTGCCTGAGCTACTTTTGTGTGTTGAGGTGTATGCATGCTTGTCTGATGGTGTGCTTGGGATAGGCTGGGGTACAGGGGACTGGGTCTGGGTGGAGGAAGTTGGAGGGGGGAGTCTAGACACAGGGACAATGGCTGCCTCGTGCTCCGGTGCCACTGTACCTCCGCCTGATGATGCTGATGCACACAAGAACAGGGAGAGCACAAAAAGTGGGGGGGACGACAGAAGAAAGATAGGTTGAGTGCATGGCTTACCGCTACCGTTGGCGGACAATACAGACACAGCAGCCCCCTGCACTATGCCGTGCTCTTGGCCTCTACAGCTGCAATTTCTGGGATCTGCCCTACATGGCTATGGTGGTCATCTGCACACATAGATGACACAGGGGCATGTATACCTGTACTTGGCACTCTACAGAGGTGGGGTGGAGTGGCACATGGCCTGCATTACGGAGAGGCCTAGCCTATGGAACTCGTCCTGGCCTAGGGAAACCCACAGCCCTCCTCCCCCACCCAGACCCCTCCACTGCACGCAAAGTCCGCAGAATCAGAGTGTACTCACCCCCTTGTGTCTGCTGTGATGCCCTCAAGCGCCCATCCAACTCAGGGTAGGCCACCGCCAGGATTCGGAACATCAGGGGGGTCATGGTTCGACGGGCACCCCTCCCACGTTGGGAGGCCATCCCCAGCTGAGCCTCCGCCGTCTTCTTGCTCCAGCGGCAAATGTCCTCCCATCTTTTCCGGAAGTGGGTGCCCCGTCTCTGGTGGACCCCCAGGGTCCGGACGTCCTTGGCGATGGCATGCCAAATGTCGTTCTTCTAGTGGGCGCTGACCTACATGACATGTACAGGTGAAGAAGAGAAGTCATTAACAACAGCACCGTCGAAGTGGGTGGCCCCCATCCCTACCCTTGCCATGTGGCACATGCATTCACAGTCCTTCATGTTCCCTGAACTCTGCCCCCTTCCTACTGACACCCAGCCCTCTCCACCCAGGCATAGCCCATACAACGTGCTCCCTGTGTACTTACCAGTTGGTCTGGAGGACCGTAGAGTAGCGTGTACTAGGGGAGGACCCCGTCCATGAGCTTCTCCAACTCCTGAGCAGTGAAGGCAGGGGCCCATTCCCCAGACGCAGCAGCCATTGTCTCTTCCAGACCGAGGTCACAGCAGCACGTACAGTGTAGGTCCTCTCCTCTCGAAGATCAGGTATTGAGTGATTGAACAGATAGAAAATGGCACTCACGTCTGCGGCGGTGACGTCCGCGGCAGTGCGTCTCATCACCGCCGGCACACTTCATCATTGGCTCCTGGGACCCATAGGGTCCAATGTTAACCAATGTAGCATTGCGCCGCGGTCTACGACTGCCTACCGCGACGGTGTACAACGCCAGCGCAGATCCCTCACATCCCATTGTCCCATTTTAGCGGTCAGGCAGCCACCATTTCAGGGGCCCACAAGGCTTCATTTACTACTGCGTCACACATACCTAGGCCTACACTCAACACACATACAGGAAGAGTTTTGTATTTGGTGTCGTGTTCTGTGTAGCTGTGGGTACATACCTGGGAATTTGTTGACTCTGTGGTCGCTGTTGTCCTTCCTAGGCACCGTCAGCTGGGACATGTGAGGAGATGGCGGAATCCTCCGGTGTACCGACCGCTGGTGGACCTGTTGACAATGGAGGAGCGACATTTAATCATCACCTACAGGTTTGACTGTGCCACAATCCAGGAACTGTGTACCCAGTTGGAGCCAGACCTGATCTCACCAATCCGCCATCCCACAGGAATCCCCCCTGACGTGCAGGTGCTATCAGTGCTCCATTTCCTTGCAAGTGGGTCTTTTCAGACAACAGTGGCCATGGCATCAGGGATGTCCCAGCCTATGTTTTCCAACGTGTTTTCCAGAGTGTTGTCTGCCCTGCTGAAACACTTTAGGAGCTACATCGTTTTCCCACAGGTGGAGGATTTGGCTACAGTGAAAGATGACTTCTATGCCCTTGGACATATCCCCAACATCATAGGTGCTATTGATGGGACCCATGTAGCTCTGGTCCCCCCCGCAGGAGTGAACAGGTGTACAGGAACCGGAAGAGTTATCATTCGATGAATGTACAGATGGTATGTTTGGCAGACGAGTACATCTCGCAGGTAAATGCTATGTTCCCTGGCTCTGTGCATGATGCCTACATCCTGCGGAATAGCAGTATCCCGTATGTGATGGGTCAACTCCAGAGGCACCGGGTGTGGCTATTAGGGGACTCTGGTTACCCTAACCTGTCATGGCTATTGACCCCAGTGAGGAATCCCAGGACCAGGGCAGAGGAACGCTTCAATGAGGCCCATGGGCAGACTAGGAGGGTGATCGGACGCACCTCCCGCCTCCTGAAGGCCAGGTTCAGGTGCCTCCATATGAAAGGTGGTTCCCTATTCTACTCACCAAAGAAGGTGCGCCAGATCATCATCGCCTGCTCGATGCTTCACAATCTTGCTTTGCGACGCCAGGTGCCTTTTCTGCAGGAGGATGGTCCAGATGGCAGTGTTGTGGCAGCTGTGGAGCCTGTGGAGCCTGTGGACAGTGATGAGGAGGAAGCTGAGGAAGAAGACAAAGACAACAGGGAGTCAGTCATACAGCAATATTTCCAGTGACACACAGGTGAGAATATTTTTTTTACTATTACATTCACTTTCCCACTTCTACCTCTATCCTGTCTGTCATTTAGTAGCAGTATTTGGTAACTGAGTTGTACCTTTCCATTACGGTTTCACAGGTGTGGTTACCAATGTGTGTCATCTGCTTGCATCCTTCATGGACTTGTGATGTGTGACATAGGTATGTTGACATTACAATTGAAAACGCATTTTGACACTGTCATTGATAATACAAATTTACCAAATCACAGATTGACTCCAGATTGTTTTGTGCTTCAAGGGTGTTTATTTAAGTGCTCAAAAATGGAGGGGGGTTGTAAAATGGTGATGGGGGATGGTGGAGGAATGTCCATGGCAGAGTCCAGTGTATTCATCTCACAGGTGCTTTGCCCATATGGGCATAGGAAGTGGAGCTGGGGCAGTTCCAATCTGGACAGGGTAACTAAGTGGGAAAGTGGGAGGACAATCAGGGTGGTCTCATTTCCTGGCGGGGGTCTTGCCATCTTGCTCTGTCCTGTTCCTGGATCTCAGGGACCGCTTGCGGGGTGGTTCTCCGTCTGCAGGGGGTGGGGTGCTGGTGTGGTGGTCCTGTGGCGGGGCGTCCTGTCCACTAGCGCCGGCAGAGGTGGTGGGCAGTTCATCGTCCAAGCTAGTGTCAGGGGCCCCTTGGAGTGCCACGGTGTCCCACATGGTCTTTTGTATGTCCTTCAGCACCCCTATGATGGTGCCCAGGGCGGAGCTGATGGTTCTGAGCTCCTCCCTGAACCCCAAATACTGCTCCTCCTGCAGGCGCTGGGTCTCCTGAAACTTGGCCAGGACCGTCACCATTGTCTCCTGGGAGTGGTGGTATGCTCCCATGATGGAGGAGAGGGCCTCGTGGAGAGTGGGTTCCCTTAGCCTGTCCACCCCCTGTCGCACAGCAGCCCTCCCAGTTCCCCTGTGTTCCTGTGCCTCCGTCCCCTGGACCGTGTGCCCACTACCACTGCCCCCAGGTCCCTGTTGTTGTTGGGGTGGTGGGTTATCCTGGGTTCCCTGTAGTGGTGGACACATCGCTGATTGACGTGTCCTGGGTACGGAGGTATGGGCCAGCTGGGTGGATGCTGTGCTGGTGTTACCAGAGGGTGGAAGGTCAGTGTTGGGCTGTGCCTGTGCGAGGGGAACCGACTGTCCCGAGGCCCACGATGCTCCGGGCTGGTCATCTGGATCCAGTTGGCCAGAGCTGCTGTCGTCACTGTGGGCCTCTTCTGTGGGTGGAGTGGAGATGTCTGGACCCTCCTGTGTGGTGACGTTCCGTAGTGGTCCTGCAGGGGTATAAGAGCATGATTATTGCATGTGTGTGTCATGGTGTGCTATGGGTGGGTGTGCGTGTACCCCAGTGCAAGCATTCCTGTGTAGGGGTTTGTGTGGTGATGTTTAGGTGGTTGTTATGGGTATGTGCAGTGAGCATGCTTTAGTGAGGGGTGACCATGCTTAGTTGTGTCATGCAGGGCTTGGTGTTGGGATGTGTGGTTTGTGTTATTAGTACATTAGTGAGGAGTTGTAGTGATAGGGGAGGGGGTGAGGGTGGGGGTGTGTGATAGCATGCAGGTAGGGTGGGGGATATGATAGTTAAGATTTGACTTACCAGTGTCCATTCCTCCACCGACTCCTCCGAGGCCCTATGGATGCATGATGGCCAAGACTTGCTCCTCCCATGTTGTTAGTTGTGGGGTAGGAGGTGGGGGTCCGCCGCCAGTCCGCTGTACTGTGATGTTGTGCCTGGAGACCACAGAACACACCTTCCCCCGTAGGTCGTTCCACCTCTTCCTGATGTCCTCCCGATTTCTTGGATGCTGTCCCACAGCGTTGACCCTGTCCACGATTCGGCGCCATAGCTCCATCTTCCTGGCTATGAAGGTGTGCTGCACCTGTGAGCCAAATAGCTGTGGCTCTACCCGTAGGATTTCCTCCACCATGACCCTGAGCTCCTCCTCGGAAAACCTGGGGTGTCTTTGGCGTGACATGGGGTGGTGTGGGTGATGTATGGGGTGGTGTATGTGTTGATGTGTGTGGTGAAGTGTAGTGTTGTGTGGTGTTTTGTGCGTGGAATGTTGTATGGGTGATGGTGTTGTGTGCCTCTGTGTGGTGGGGTTCTCAATTGCTGTGCTCTCTGTCTCTCGGCTTCCTGAAGATTTCTGGTCGTAGGGGTTTGTGGGTGATGTGGGTGTGTGTTTTATATAGTGTTGGGTGTGTGGGAGTGGTGTTTGTATGTGTATCAGGTGTGTGTATTTTGAATTGTCCAATGTGGCGGTGTTTTGGAGATGTGTGTGTATTTTGAGCGCGGCGGTGTGTACTACCAATGGAATACCGCGGTTGAAAGACCGCCGCATGGATTCGTGGGTCGTGATAGCATGGGCATGTTTCTGTTGGCGTGACGGTGGAGGAATTGTTTTAGCCAGTTTAACACTGACCTTTGGTGTGGCGGACTTGTGTGGGTGTCTGAATTTCGGCGGATTCCGAGATGTGTGTCATAATAGCTGTGCCGGAATTCCGCGGCCGCAGTGGTGTATTGGCGGTCTTCTGCACGGCGATAAGCGGCTTTTACCGCCAATGTTGTAATGATCCCCTATGTATTTTTTCGCCATCAGACTTTCACCTAGAGCAACAAGAGGAGAAAACACACACAATCGGAAAAAAACATGACAGAGGGAGAAAGCATGGATGAAAAAGACCCTAAAAGACTGAAATAAAGAAGTAGAGAGTGCATTCTGGTGGATTAAAGAGTCACGAGCTGGATTCAAAACTAGCTAGATTTAGGGCCTGATTACAACTTTGGAAGAGGTGTTAATCCGTCCCAAATGTGACAGATATACCACCAGCTGTATTACGAGTTCCATAGGATATAATGGACTCGTAATACGGCTGGTGGTATATCCGTCACATTTGGGACAGATTAACACCTTCCTCCAAAGTTGTAATCAGGCCCTTAGTATTCAGCATCCAGACCATCGATAGTTATGACCGGCTGCGTGTTTCTGAGCAAAATTATGGGCTGTGGCACTTTCGTTTATTTCCAAATTAAGCATTGCTGTCAGGTGAACAATCGTAAGTGTACATTCAGTATTGCATATATGCATTCTGTTTGTGTTCTCTTCACTTATTGTCCACTTTCCTGGTCAGTCAGCAGCTGGAAGAGATGGGAGAGGATGAAACAATTACTTATTGTGAGGTAGGAGAGTAGAAAAAGGATGCTGGTGTTTGACAGAACTCCTTAACAAGCTCTGACCTATCCATGAGGTTGTTAGAGAGCAAACATTATTATTAATAAAAATGTGTCACTAAAAGGTAATGTGAAATAATGTGTATTAAAAGGCCTCACTGAAATCTGCGTGCTAGCAAAATAAATGTGTGATAGAAACGTGAGTGCCCTGGTGTAAGCCACAACGATGTTTGACATTAAGTTAAATAATGTCTAATGAAAATGTATTTTGTTTAATCATATTTACACGTTCTGACGAAAAGATGATTGTAATATGTACTAAAAGTTAAAGGTTTAAAAATTATTATGAAATGTTTTATTCTTCATGATTTAACATTAGTTAAAAGTCCTTATGTTTTAGTGATTTTACAGAAACAGAATGTTTAAATGTGTGCTAACTGCAAAATAATGTTTCTTCAAACATTCTGTGTGAGGTGCACAGTGGAAATTTTGAGATAAAAATGGTTAGTTTTAAACAATGAGCCTCAGAGCTCAGAGTCCAGTTTTCAAGTTGCATATTTCATTCTTGCTCCAGTTTTAGTTTTTGGCAGGAAGCACGTGTCATGTTTGTTTCCACGTTGCTTAAATGTAATTTTTGTATGGAAGCTGGTGAAGAGAGAGGAGTGACAGCTTAAACCAATCCTGGGTGCAGAGATCATGAAGAGATACATCTGAAGCGCAGATGATGTGTTATTGGCTGCACACTAAACCACCTAATAGGCCTGTCCAATAGAAGCCTCCCTAGTAACTTTTGGGACTTTAACTAAGTGAAGTTTTAGGTGATGTAAATCAGATTTCATTTAACTTCAGTTCTGTTTAGATGTGTTTCTTTCTTTGCCTATGATTCTAAGAGTCCAGATACATTAGGTACCATCATTTCTCAATTGTTTCCCTTTTATGTCCTGCTGCTGATTAATGAAGACCTGAAATTCCTGTGCTCTGCTGATGAAAATTCTACTGATTGCTGATCCATTTAGGAGAAGTATAAGCTATGTGCATTTGTCTTTCTTGCAGGATTTTCTCTCTTAGGAAAATCCAACCGCTTATTTTGGTTAGCACCATAGTTAGATGTTTTCCAAAAACATTTTTGTCTCATTTTTATTTTTTCATGAATCCCACACATGCTTTCCAAGTAGAGTAGTAGTTAGAGATGCATGACCTAATGTCTAAATTTGATTGTTTATTAAGTTATGGTAATTCATTCAAATGCACAAACTCAATGTATGCTGTTTCTATTTTTCACTTGATTTTGTTGTTATTCTGCATTGTTCTTTTGGAGTGTTTAATGATAAATGCTTTAGTTAGATTGAGATTTTTTAGGTGTTTTGAACAGCCTGTGATGTTTCTGTATTTCTATCATTTGTCCCTATGCATGATCTACGTGACTTTAGCATTGTTAATTTAAGGGCAATAAATGTTGCAGGTACCACCCAGAAGAACCTGAAGAAATTACACCATATCCAAAACGCCTCCGCCAGACTCATCCTGGACATTCCCCACTGCAAACATATCTCCAATCACCTAAGAGACTTCCACTGGCTTCCTATCGAGAAAATAATTTACAACAAGCTCCTCGTCCACACTTACAAGGCCGTCCATGACCTAGGACCCACCTACCTCAACAACTGCATTACCTTTTACTCCCCCCCCAGTCCTCTCTCCACTCAACAAGCACTAGCCACCATACCCTGTGTACGGAAGACCTCAACTGGTGGAAGATCCTTCACCTACCTCAGGGCGAAGAGCTGGAACACTCTGCCCTGCACCTCAGGCAGTCACCATCGCTGACTCAACTCAGGAAGGACGTTAAAATCTGGCTCTTCAACTAAGGCTCAGAAGACAAACCACACTAGCACCTTGAAACCCTTACGGGTGAGGAGTTATGCTTTCTAAATCCTGATTTGGATTTGGTATGTTTAAACTTTACTAAACTGGTGTGGTGATTAATGGGCACATAGGACATAGGCCCTCATTATGACATTGGCGGTAAATCCCACTTACTGCCATGCTGACTGCCACCAACATATCGCCGCCGCGGATATCCATTCACCATATTATGACACACACACCAATCCGTCACTATTCAGCCACAGACACAAGTCCGCCACACCAAAGGTCAGTGGTAAACTGGCGGTATCCAAACCCACAGTGTTACGCCAGCAGAACAATGCCCATTACATTATGACCCACGAATCACCACGGCGGACATTCAACCGCGGTAAACCATTGGCACTACACACACACATACAAAACAACACTATATTGGTCAATTTAAATAACACACATCTGACACCCCTGCCCACCCACACACCCACACCACTATAAAACACACACCCACATTACCCACAACCCTTTACGACTACAAATAATTGCCACCCAAGAAAGACAGCAAGAGCACTCACACAACCAGAGCCAAGTACCACTCACACCTGTACACCACTCATGCACCCCACATCACACACCCCAACACATTACCCTACACAACAACCATGGCACCACAAAGACACCCCCGATTCTCAGAGGAGGAGCTAAGGGTCATGGTGGAGGAAATCATCAGGGTAGAGCCTCAGCTATGTGGAGCACAGGTGCAGCATATATCTATAGCTAGGAAGATGGAGCTATGGCAGAGAATCATGGACAGGGTCAACGCCGTAGAACAGCACCCAAGAACCAGGGATGACATCAGGAAGAGGCGGAACGACCTACGGGGGAAGGTACGTTCCATTGCAGCAAGACACCAACTCGCTGTACAGAGGACTGGCGGTGGACTGCCTCCTCCTCCCCCATAACTTACAACATGGGAGGAGCAAGTCTTGGCAATCATGCATCCTGAGGGCCTGGCCGGAGTAGGAAGAGGACTGGACTCTAGTAAGTCAACTCTTTACTAGTACTACTACCCCCTAGCTTCATGCCATCACATACCCTCACCCTCACCCCCATCCCTCCACCATCACATCCCACTCATTCCAATTCCAAGCTCTGCATGCACTACCAATGCATGGACATTACTCACAGCCCTGCATGGACACCTATCACCAAAGCATGCACATTAGAGAGAATCAGCTAGCCCACCATATACCAACTTACACAAGTGAAAGCTGCCAGGGCAAATACAACCAAATAGGGCAACCCACTGATGCACAATATGTCACGCACAGAAACAATAACTCTTCATTTACATCCCCACAGGTATCCCTGCCAATATCACCAGAGAAGAGGTGCCAGCACTATTCAGTCCACCAACCGAAGAGGCCCTGCAACTCTGGTCGCCTGGATCTGGATGACCAACCTGGTCCATTAGGGACCTCTGGACATTCGGTTACCCAGGCCCAGCCAAACACCACCATAGAGCCTCCCCCATCTGGAAACACCACCACAGCACCCACCCAGCGTACCCACACCTCTATCCCCAGGACACATCAATTAGCAGTGTGTCCACCTCACAAGGGACCCCAGGGCACACCTCATACCCAAGATAATCAGGGACCTGGGGTCAGTGGCAGTGGGCACACGGTTCAGGGGACAGAGGCTCAGGACAACAGGGAAACTGGGAGGAGTGCTGTGTGCCAGGGGAGGACAGGCCCAGGGAACCGACTCTCCAGGAGGCACTCACTGAGCTCCTGATAGCATATCAGCATTCCCAGGACACGATGGGCCAGATCCTGGACAATGTGCAGGAGAACAGGCAGCTGCAGGAGGTACCAGGGGATCAGGGAGGACTTGCAGGCCATCAACATCACCCTGGTCTCCATTGCAGGGGTGCTGGCAGACATGGCCAACATTATGAGGGAAGCAGTCTCACAACAGCGGGCCCCTGCCACTAGCCAGACATTTGAACTGTCTTCCACCTCCATTGCCCTAGTGGACAGGAGGCCCTGCCACAGGACTCACATGCCATCAGCACCCCTCCCCCTGCAGAAGGAGAACCACCCCACAAATGTTCCCTGCAATCCAGGCAAAAGCCAGAGACTATTGCTAAGACCCCCACCAGGGAATAAGACTGTCCTGATTGTCACCCTTGTGTCCCACACAGTCACTCTGTCCACCTTGAACTGCCATTGCTCCCTTTCCTATGTCCTCATGGACAATGCACCTGTGCTACAAATAGACTGGAACAATACCCTGGACTTTCCTCCATCATCACCCCAGCCCATTGCACTTGCCCCTCTTCTTCTTAGCACTTCAATAAAAACCCTTGGAAAAAAAAAACAAGTATGGAGTATGTTACATTTTTAAAGTATGTATTCGCTTTACCAGGTTCAAACATTGCAGTTCAACTGTACAGTAATTGTGCACATAGGAAAAACCTGTATTTGGCTGCAGTGATCACAACAGGAGAGATAGTGGGGCACCAATATCTGTAAAATGAATTGCCAAAGGGTACAGTAAGTGGACATAGAAGTGGGAAATAACAGCATGCCAGTGCCAAAGATATACAAAATATTGACAATGTAATGTGAAGTAACACTGTCTTACCTGTGTGTCATTGGAAGTATTGTCCTATCACTGCTGTTCTGTTGTCCTCATCCTCTGCCTCCTCATCCTCACTGTCCACAGGGTCCACTGCTGCCATACTGCCACACAGCCATCTTCAGCCTCCTCTTCCTGCAGAAAAGGCACATGGCGTCTCAAGGCAAGGTTGTGCAACATGCAGCATGCCACGATTATCTGGCAGACCTTCTTGGGTGAGTAGCACAGGGATCCACCTGTTAGATGGAGGCACTTGAACCTGGCCTTCAGGAGGGTCAAAGGTTCTTTCCATTATCCTTCTTGCTCGCCCATGTGCCTCATTGTAACGTTCTTCTGCCCTTATTCTGGCATTTCTCACAGGGGTCAGTAATCATGATAGGTTGAGGTAACCAGAGTCACCAGCAAATATTGAGGGACAACATTTAGCAACACACTATCCCATATGGCCCACACCATACCCATACACCAACACCTACTGTGTGGGAACCAGCCACACCCTGTGCCTCTGTAGTTGGGCCATCACATTTGGGTTGCTGCTATTCCTTAGGATAAAGGCATCATGCACCGACCCAGGATCCTTAGCTTTGACATGGGAGATGTACTGGTCCGCCAAGAACACCATCTGTACATTCATGGAGTGGAAACTCTTACAATTTCGGGGCACCTGTTCATTGTGACGGGGGACAAATGCATAATGAGTTCCATCAATCGCCCCAATTATGTTGGGGACATGTCCCATTATATAGAAGTCAGCCTCCACTGTGGCCAAATCCTCCACCTGGGGAAAAGCAATGTAGCTGCACATGTGTTTAATCAGGGCAGACACCACTCTGGTCAGCACTATTGAGAACATTGGCTGTGACATTCCTGCTGCCAAGCCCACGTCACTTGGAAAGAACCAGTTGCCAGGAAATGGAGCACTCATAGAACTTGCACAAGAGGGGGGATCGAAGTGGGGTGACGGATAGCAGATATCAGGTCAGGCTCCAATTGGGCACACAGCTCAGTGATTGTGGCCCTGTCAAGTCTATAGGTGAAGATGATGTGCCTGTCCTCCAGTGTTGCCAAGACCACCAGGGGTCTGTACACGTAGGGTATGTCTCCATCTCCTATTCATCCGCAGCGGTAGCAATCTAAGGGACAAATGAGTGAGGAGCTGGTCACAAACTGAACATTAGAGCCACAATAGTACAATACATGATGTCAATTTGTATTGGGTAAGTGGGATTTGTCCTGTATGTTCATATTTTAACTGTGACACAGTTGTTATTCAGGGCCTGCCCCCCTGAAATGGCATTCGCCTGTCCTGTGTGGAGAGGCAGGTGTAAGTGAGGTAATTCCACTGAGGTTGTGCACCGTTACGGGAGGCGGTCAGGAACTGCCGTGCAACTCCTCATTGGTTAACATTGGGCACTATGGGGTACAGTGACCAATGGTGATCTATGCCAGCGGTGACGGTATGCACCGCCGCGGACGTGACCACCATGACATGACCATGGTAGGGTGGTATTCGGGTGGGGGATGTGTGTCAGTGGGTGCCCCTAGCCCAGGCCTGACATTGCAGAGTAGGTCCCCTGTTGGCGTGGGTCCTGAAGAGATAATCATGCTACCTAGGTCGTAGGCATCCACAACTGGTCAGGGCTGCATGGGTCCCAGGTGTGCGGCGTTTGGCGGTGTGTGCCCCTCCCCATGCCTCAGTGGCTAGCAAAATAACTGGTAGTGCAATGCATAGTTGGCAGGGCTGTTCCCTGTGTGTGAGAGTGGTGTGTACGCCAACGGTGGTGTTGGTGCAGCCATTGACCAGGTGTATCATTTGTCTCTCCCCCCCCTTTTTGTTTTGTCACCCAGTCATTATGTGCATTAGCATCATCTGACAGAGGAGCAGAGGCAGCAGCGATGGAGGGACCTGCATCCCACAGGACCCAGGAGACAGAGTCCACTGATGGTGAGGGCACCAGTGGGACGGAGGGTGAGGGGAGCACCATGGCAGAGACTGGGGGAGACAGTTCGGACACAAATACCTCCTCCGATGGAAGCTCCCTGGTGGTGGGGGACACTTCTGTGACCACCCCAGCTGCAGGTACAGCCACCACCCTGTACCAGCACCGTCCTCCCAGCAGCCCCTCATCAAGTTGCCCGTGCCCACTCACCCAGGAGGGTGGGCATCTCCTTCACCCCAGGCACTTCAGGCCTTGCCCCAGTGAGTCCTGCTGCCCTGAGTGAGGAGGCTATTGACCTCCTGAGATCCATCTCTGTAGGGCAGTCAACTAATATGAATGCCATCCAGGGGCTGGCAGCCCAAATGCAACAAACTAATGCATTTCTGGGGGGCATTCACAGTAGCTTGGTGGCCCAACATAGATCATTATCACTGATCCCCCCTCCCCCCTCTAACTTCCTCTTCCCAGTCCCATTCCCCTCAACCCCAACCTATCCCAAGCACATAGAAAGACGAGGCACTGGCAAACACAAGCACCACGCATCATCCCACAGGCACTCACACAAACAACATCCCGATGCAGACATACCATCATCCACAATTTCCACTGTCTGCCCCTCCTCTTCCACCTCCATCCCAGTTGCGTCTACACTCACACCTGCATGCACTACATCCTCATCCACTTCCAGCATCACCACCATACCTAGCAGAACACACACCTCACTGGCAGACACCTCCACAACAGCCATGCACACCTCCCCTGTGTCCTCTACCACTGTGTCTGTCCCCCCTCCTAAAGTACACAAACGCAAGCACTCAGACACCCAACAACCATCCACCTCACAACAGCATCCAGCCAATGCACCTGCACCCAAAATCAGCAGACAGACTCCTACATCCACTCCCTCTTCCTCCACTCCCAAACCTTCTCCCTCTTCCTCCCCAATGTCCCTAAGAAGCTTATCCTCTCCACCATTGACCTCTTCCCTACCCCTCTCTCCATCCTTCATGTCTGGCCAGTGTGGCAAAAACCCAGTCAAGCACCTCAGCCACCAGTCCACGGGTCCAGTAGTCTTCACACCAACTCGTGGTGGGAACGGATCCAGGGCACTTGTGCAGAGGGTGAAGGAGCCTGCACCAGGAAGCTTCAAGGAAAGGGTGCCTGCCCCAGCTGCTGCCCGGAAGGGCAAGGAGCCAGCCCCAGCTGCTGCCGGGAAGAGCAAGGAGCCAGCACCAGCAGGCAGGAAGGACAAGGGGCCTAGGGCAGGGACATAGACGGAGACCCCACCACCAACCATGGTTGTGCAGCCATCCAAGGCTGCAGGGGATGGGCAGGAGATTCCCCCCACCAGCAGCAGCAGCACCACCACCACCAGTGGGCATCTGTCCGAGACTGCAGGGGATGGGCAGGAGCTTCCCCCCACCAGCAGCAGCAGCAGCAGCACCACCACCACCACCACTGAGCAGCCGTCACCGCCGGCAGACGGTATATAGTCCTACCTCCATGGGCTACTGTGCGGCCTGCCCCCTGCTAATCCAGTGGATATGACACCCACCTGAGAGACTGTGACCTTGCACTCCCCAGAATCAATAGCCCAGGGTACGATGCCCCCTCCAGAACCAGTGGGTAAGACACCCACCAACGCCAGCCTCCCCAGGATCAAGAGCACAGGGCATGATGCCCCCTCCAGAATCAGTGGGTAAGACACTCACCATCCTCAGCCTTCCCAGGATCAAGACCAAAGGGCATGATGCCCACTCCAGAACCAGTGGGTAAGACACCCACCAACCCCAGCCTCCCCAGGATCAAGAGCACAGGGCACGATGCCCCCTCCAGAGCATGTGGGCAAGTGACCCACTTGAGAGACTGTGGCCTTGCACTCCTCAGGACAGAGCACAGGACATGTTGCCCCCTCCAGAGCATGTGGGCAAGTCACCAACTTGAGAGTCTGTGGCCTTGCACTCCCCAGGACCAAGCATGGGGCATGTTGCCCCCCCAGAAACAGTGGTCTTGTTCCATCTGCCGGCTGAGGAGCCCTCCGTTCCCCATCCACCTTAGGTGCCTGCCTAATTTCCAAATGATGCCCCTGCAGTGTTCTCTCCCTGTTGATGCAGGTGACAAGTGGGGCCTTGGACTTTGGCCTGTGGCACTGTGGCCCATGCACACTGAGGACTGGGCAGTGTCCTTAGAACTGTACATTTGTTTATACCAGTTACATTGCATATTTCTTATTTACTTATTTTTACTGTGTTGATCTTATTGCACTCACTTTGGTAAATTCATGTTGTCCTTGCATTTTTCATCTGAGGTACGGGGTATATATATTTTATTACTGCAGCTGATTGTGCGTATGGTGTTGGGGGTGGGGGTGTGTGTTGTGCGTGTGTGTGTGTTACTCTCTTTTTCCTCCCCCCTCCCTTGTGTGCTAGGCGGCTGTACCCACCTTTGTTGTTTTCGCCTTTGTTGGTGTTCGTGGTGGAGCAGCACGTAGAAGACCACGGGGAAGACAAGCAGCTCGGGCTCCATGGTGGCGTGGGGGTTCCCTGTGTCTCCGTTGGTGAGTCCTTTCACTTCTGTGCAGTGTTTCTGCCAGGGTTTTGATGTCGTTGGTACCGCCCCAGAAAAGGTGGTGGATTGCAGGGTCTTAATATGGTGGGAGGGACATTGGCTTCCGCCTGGCTGTAGGCGGCTACCACCGTGATGGCTGTTGTTTTTGCCCTGGAGGTCGGTGTGGTAAAGTGGCTGTCTATCTGAGTTCTCATCGCCATGGTCATAATTTGGCGGTAATTACCGCCAGCCTGATTCTCACCAACCACCAGGGTTGTAATGAGGGCCTTAGTGTGTATAAATTATTGACTCCAATTGATTATGTTGATTATTTGATGTTATATTTGATGATTATTGGTTCATGTCTGATTGGGTGATTTCTCACTCCTGTCTGAGTCCAAAGATTCAAGTCAACCTCTATGGATAATAGATTTTTTACCCTTTACATGACACATCACAATGATATAAAATAAATAAGGTTTGACACACCCACAGAATTTGGTAATAAAGGAGGATGTTTTTTTCTCAATAGGAGGGAATCATCTGTTGGTTACGTCACAATAGGAGGGAAATCATCATCCTGGAATTGAGAGATTTGGTTTTGCCAATGTTTGTTGAAATTTAGGGGTTTTATTTTGGAAATTTGGTTTTGCCAATACTTGTTTAGATAAAAAAACTTTTTTTTTGCTAATGCTTGTTTAGATGAACTATGGTATGTTCCCAGTATTGTTTGAGTTCTGAGTAAGGTTTGAGCTTGCAATGCTTTTGCAAATCGCAGGTGAATTCTGACATATGATAGAATTAGGGAGTTTGTGTACTCCCACGTAGTTGATTAGGGAGTTTGCATACTCCAAAGGGTAAGTGTATGGAAGTCATCGTACTTCAAGTGAATGTGGCTCTTTGTGCTCAAAAATTGCCCACATGGTTGTTGATGTATGGACCCTGCATGGTCTAAGACTTTGGAGTATTGTACAAGTGTATGAGACACTTGATTGTAGTAACTTGTTTGCTGTGTTTGGTCAATTGTGCATTGGTTGACAAATAGTATTCCTAGAGAGTGTGTTGAGGGAGTGTTTGTTTTGACAGATATTGGTGATTCGTAAGGGCTCAAGGAGGATCTGCTATTAGTCAAGGGTGAAATTTGCAGGTCGAATTTTACTTGCGCATGAGAGAAAGCTATAGTCGAAAGAGTAGCTGTGAGAACTAAACGCCACAGTTGAACATTCTATAAAGCTTTTGAAGTGATTGTGCCCCTACCTGTAGTAAGCATACAAGTTAGTTTGTTGTTTTTTCTTTGATGGTTGCGATATTTTGCATTTAGTATTTGTGCGAATCGAGTTTTGAGGACGAGCCCACAAGAGTTTGTCAGCTGCTGTGTGTGTAGTATGTGTGACTTCATTAGGTCCATGCTGCGATAGGTTGGTTGGTGAAAAGGAGCCATGAACAGATTGGTGGACAACTGTGAAGTGCTATTGGTTGAGAGTAGCAAGCAACAAGGATTTTAGGATTGATTTACTTCTTGTTTTGACTTTAATTCATAGTTTTGAGTCAATTAAAGGTGAAAATGATTTTTTTCAAATCATTAAAGTTGCACACACTACGACAGCGGTATCATGTGCTGCGTTCGATCGCTTGCACCGTTTTGGTCTCCCTGACTCTCGGATCCTGGAGAAGTACAGGCTGGGTCCATTTAGACCCTCATGTTAGTGTTTTCTTGGATTACGGATACACTCCACATTACATTTCCTTGCATTTGGAAAGCTACGTTTCTGTTTAACACAAGGGACAACCGTACTTTTGGCGGGACTATTCATCTAATTTGGATATAGAATTACTTCTGAGATTCAACAGAAGCACTGATATGAACTGGCTCTCTCTTAACCCTAGTTTCTGAGCCTTGAAAAAGTCAGTGAGGACGAAACACGTGTTGGCTGTTTTCTCATATGTTTTTGTTTCCTCACATATGGACACGATTACCTTTGAATACCGTTTCTTCTTTCCTAATATCAAGGATTAAAATATCTCTTCCAACTCTACTCATCTTGGACTTATTATTTTTGAGTGCCCTGGTCTGCCTTTTTTTCTTGCATTTTGTACTTCACAGCACGTGACATAGGTGGTTCTTGTTTTGTTTCCGCCTGTGTTTCTGTGTACTTCTGAAACCCTTAGTGGTTGGGTTTCCTTACCAGGTTGGCACCTTGTATAAGATTTTACATACAATATGTTACTTTGGAGCTCTCTGTTTCAGATGTGCGACGTTTAGCATCAACCACCTTTTTTCTAGTAACATTGACTAATTCCTAGAGAGTGTGTTGAGGGAGTGGTTGTTTTGACAGATATTGGTGATCTTTTTCAAATCATTAAAGACTGCGATAAGAAGAGATGTTTTCATTCCAGTCAGAATAGGAGAAATTATCTCACCAGAAGGCACACCCACATACATAGTAATTGAAGAGAAAGGTCATTCAGCGTGTATTTGGTTAAAACAATGGTGCAAATTTACAGACACAGAAGGGAGCTTAGCTTTTCCTGCTCATGAAAGTTTTTAATATGATAATTTTATAAAATTTGAGAAGAGTACTTGACAATTAAAGCCCCTTCCGAGACTAGCACAATTTGAAGCCTTAGCTATTTGGGAGTTACAAGCCAGTCAACAAGAGAAATTAAAATTTGAGAGATGAATGAGAAAAGCTGAGAAAACATTGCTAGAAGCAAGATGGGACAATGAGCAGAAATTGTGGAGAACAGAAACTTTACAGGGTATTGAAGTGTATCCTGCAATCACACAAGAGAAAGAGGACAGTCCTATACCGAAGACAAAGAAAAGAAATAAGGATCTTGAGAAAATTGAGTCGAAGTCAGATAAAGCTAAGAGATCGCTGACTTGTGATAGTTAGTCAGATGATGATGAATTTGTAACACAATTATTGAGAAATCATCCCCCTCCATATGCATCACAAGAGGCAAGTCCAGGCACTAGTATAAGTTCAAGTGCACCATCTCCAGTTGTGCTAACAGAGAGCCATGTATAGGTTGAAACTAATGTTCCTGCTGTTACAGTAACTCAAACTCCTATGATTCAACTGTGGCTCAGCCTGTAGTTTATTCCACAGTCCCTATTGTGAGTTCCACACCGGGTATTACAGTACCAGTGGCCCCACAGATTTACCAGAAACCAATGATGGTTCAGGTGGGGTCTACACCTAATTCAATGACTTCTGTGCACGTTGTTAGTCAAACTCAGACCATGGCAAGGTAAACTCCAGTAATAGTAACACAAACAAGTTCCTCAGTACTTACAGGACAGAATTCTGGAGTAATTTACTCGAAAAATCAGAACATTCCGTCAAGCCCAGAAGCATTAACAGTTCCTCTTACAATTGTTCCAGTTGTTCCTTTGTATACCCAGGGAAATAATGAGAATAATGTACAGAATATTTTTTATTAAAATGCAGAAATGGAGAAACTCAGTGCTACTGCGAAATTTATGACTCCAATGAATCAGACTTTTGACAACACAGGTCCACTTATAGACTTAACTTATTTTAGGATTTCTCAAAATTTGGAGAAATCAAATTCAGATCTAAATTCAACTTTTATGACACCTGAGAGAGTAATGGGTCCGCCATGTAATACTCAACAATGTAAATAATAATGTTAACAGCATTTAACAGAATGGTTGAAGAAAGTGGATGGAGCATCAATAATGAAAACAGTTGCTGAAGGGGAAAGAACACTGAACCTAAGCAAGATTAAAATTCAAATTAAATTAAATGATTAAGGGAATACTTGAATTAATTAGAATCGATTTGTATAATGAAGATTAGTTATGCTTCATATGTAAATATGTCACAAATAGAGCAGGATTAGCAAATCAGAAATTATCACAACTTGCAGAGAAATGTGAAGTAGATATTGAGAAATCTAAACCACTAAAAAGGAGTTACAGATTTGAACTCGATTCAAAGGACATTGAGAACATGAGATCAACAGGAACAAAAAGTCACATTAGAGAAATATTTAAAAGTAGTCAAACGTGGGGAGCATTAGATAAATGGGAAAGCAGATGGGTAAAGAAA